>NC_062548.1:1757279-2057279 GCF_016906955.1 Phacochoerus africanus
TACCCTAAACCCGTACCCTAACCCGTACCCTAACCCTAACCCGTACCCTAACCCTAACCTAACCCTAACCCGTACCCTAACCCTAACCCGTACCCTAACCCGTACCCTAACCCTAACCCGTACTACCCTAACCCGTACCCTAACCCGTACCCTAACCCTTACCCTAACCCGTACCCTAACCCTAACCCGTACCCTAACCCTAACCCGTACCCTAACCCTAACCCGTACCCTAACCCGTACCCTAACCCTAACCCGTACCCTAACCCTAACCCGTACCCTAACCCGTACCCTAACCCGTACCCTAACCCGTACCCTAACCCTAATCCGTACCCTAACCCGTACCCTAACCCGTACCCTAACCCTAACCCGTACCCGTACCCTAACCCGTACCCTAACCCTAACCCGTACCCTAACCCGTACCCTAACCCTAACCCGTACCCTAACCCGTACCCTAACCCTAACCCTAACCCGTTCCCTAACCCTAACCCGTACCCTAACCCGTACCCTAACCCGTACCCTAACCCGTACCCTAACCCTAACCCGGACCCTAACCCATACCCTATCCCGTACCCTAACCGGTACCCTAACCCTAATCCGTACCCTAACCCGTACCCTAACCCGTACCCTAACCCTATCCCGTACCCTAACCCGTAGCCTAAACCGTACCCTAACGCGTACCGTAACCCTAACCCTACCCTAACCCGTACCCTAACCCTAAACCAGAGCCAGAGCCCGACCCCCTAAGCCCTAATCCGAACCTGAACCGGAACCCCGAACCGGAATCCGAACCTGACCTGAACCCAAACCCTAACCCCTAACCCCGAACCCTAACCCGAACCCCAACCCCAACCCTAAACCCTAACCCTAACCCTGTACCCTAATCCGAACCCCAAGCCAGAACCCAAACCCCTAAGCCATAAACCGAACCCAAACCCGAACCCCAACCCCAACCGTAAACTCCAACCTTAACCCATCCCCATCCCCAACCCCAACCCTATCCCCAGCCCCTACCCATACCCATATCCTAAACCCGTACCCATACCCTAACCCTAACCCTCTAACCCGTACCCTAACCTTTATCCCAACTCCTGAACCCTAACACTATCCCGAACTAGAGCCCTATGCTCTTCCTCTCAAACCCTTTTTCCTCGCCCAATCATGCCTTATGCTTTCCTAACTTAGCCTTGCTTTCTCCCTACCAATAGCCAACCACTGTTGCTCTCTAGAGACCTCCTTTGTCCTTAAATAAAGCCCTCTTCTGTCCTAAATGGATACCTATGATTCTCTAAGACCCTACATTGTGTCTTACCAAATCCATGATCTTTCCCTAAATAGGGCCCTGGGCTCTTCCTAGCTCTAACCCTGCACTGTCCTGGTCTACAGCCCTGCACCTACTCATTTTAACCCATACACTAACCCTATCCACTCTTCTTATTCTAAACTTAACCCTTAATCTAAACCATACCCTTCCTTGTCTGTAACTCATACATTAAGCCTTACATTAACCTTAACACTTACCTTAATCCAAAACCTAACTGGTCTCCCAAGTCTGAAACTGGAACCTGAACCCTAATCCATTAACTGTTACACCAGCCTAACCCCAACCCTAAGATCAGAAAGAATATAACAGAGATTGAAGTCACTCATATCCAGAACAGAGACTAGGAGTTTGGAAACACACAGGACACCAAGGAAATTTCTTACCGTGTGCTGATCTCTAGATGACTTACCATCACGTCCAATCCCCTTGCCAGGAACTTGTCCAACCAGATGGTGAATTCTTTATCTCATGCACTACTAGAGGATCAGCTGGATTCAGAAGACCAACCACTCCGTCCAGTCCTCTCAATAGAGGTCTCACTCCAACCAGATGGCCAGATTCCTTTCCCTTAATCTGCCCACCCCTATAACCAACCTTGGCTTTATTGGCTTGAGTGGGGTCAGCACTCCATGTAATTTGGTTTCTCAACACAAACCCAATCCAGAGCAAGCATCCTTGTTTTAGAAGTGCCAGGGTGGAGGAAGGGTCTTTACCTGGGGAGCATTTCAAATAACTCTTGACTGCTTTTTGACCTCAGAATGAATTCAGGAGCCCTCACTGGCCCAGAGGTCAAGGAATGGGGACACTGCCATTATGTAACCAGCTTCATTGATTCCAGGTCAGTGAGCAAGGACTGGCTGAGTTACTGGATGGAACAGCAGAGCCAAGCCTGGCCTCCTACCTGGCTCATCAAATTTCGTGACAGAGTTAAGTCATGCAGACCTCCAGGGAGGGGCCCATGTGACTTAATCTGGCAATAGAAGCAGTATGTACATGCAAAGCAATCCCTCCAATATTCAAATGACATTTTTCACAGAAACAGAACAAGAAATCCTACCATCTGTATGCAACACTGAAGAATACTGAATACCGTAAGTGATCCTGAAAAACAAGAACTCAGCTGGAGGCATCTCCCTCCCTGACTTTATAGGACACTATGAAGCTACTGTCACCAAAACAGTGTGGCATTGGCACAGGAACAGGGACCTAGACAAGAGGAACAGAATAGAGAGCACAGAAATAAATCCATTGGTATGTCAACAGTTACCTCATAACAAAGGAGCCAAGAACACAAACAAGGGAAAGGACAGTCCTTTCAATACATGGTGCCAGGACACCACACGCCAAAGAACCCTGGACGCCATAAGCACCACATAGGAAACCGACTAAAATCTATGATTTTTCACATCAAGCCCTTCCTCTGCTGGATCCTCTGAAAATAGACGCCCCCTCCCATAACACTAAGCCAGATAGAGAAATCTCCCAGCACCCCCTTTTCCTCCCACGGTGGGGCCACATGGTAGATCTTGAAGACATGTATTTCCTGCCTGCATGGACTCGCCTGAGTGTAATCCCAAAGCTGAAACCGTTGCAGACCCTGAAGGGACCGAGCTTCTTTCCGCAACATGAGGAGCCAAGTTCCTTCATGAGCCAGGTTCACCCATGGACCACACAGGAACCTCAAGGGTAAGAGAGGCGAGCTTGGCGCCCCCTGCTGGCCAGCTGGGACATGCAGGCCACAACCTCTCAGTTCAGTGGAGGCCATGCTCTGAGAAGGCAAGACTGCAGGATCCACTACATTTGGAAATTCAAACTGAAAGAGGGCCAAATATCCCATGCCTTCTTCAAAAATACTTAGAGAATAATTAATTAATTGGAAACCATATGCAATCAAGAGAATGCAGACACAAATGTTACAACTTAAACCAAAATTTACTCAACATTGTCCGTAGGCACAATTTAAAATGCAAAACTATAAAAACTGTACATGGGTATCCAGGATCAAATGGTGGAATATGATGTGGAGCTCACCTTCTCCTACAAAGATTTTTTAAAATCTACTCTTAAAATGAATCTCATCAGATGAGATTCTTAAAATGAATCTCATCAGTAGATGCTCATATCTAGTGAATGCTGGAAGATCTCAGACTTTCAAAAAGGGCGGAAAAAAAAAAAACCTACCACATGACTGGGTAGAACAAAAGGGAAAAAAGAGATAAGGGAAAAAAAGAATTCAGGACATGACGAACACTCCAGAGAAGTATCTGTGTCAGAGGAAAGGAATCTGCACCCTGGGAGGCCCCTGACTGGCAGGGAAATCAGCTGGGATGGAGGAGGCACTTCAAAGCCTCAGAGAAAAGCACAGCAACCGGTCTGAGGAAGGAAAGGCAGAGAGCCGCACAGATGATCAGTGCCACTGCCCAGCACACCACTGCCGGAGACACTCAGGCGGGGCCTGGGTGCTGAGCTTCAGGCTTTGGAAGTCAGCACCAGGGAAACAACTAGGGTTGGCTGTATGGAAGTAGAATGGGGGGCACCTAGAGAGTGGTGCCCCATAACCAAGGCACTGTGGGAGGAGGCCTGGGACCACCACAGGAGCAAGGCACCATTGCTGGGGAGGGTGAGAAAAGGGGGAGCAGGACCACCACAGGAACTTCCTTCTCTATGCACACAGACCCTCAGGCAGCAGGGTGCCTCTTTCATGGGCTATGGGAGCAGGTGCAAACCTCTGCAGCCAACTCTGACTCCAGAGGTGGGCACAGTCCGCCAGCACTGACGGTCCCATGACCAGGCACTGCCTACTGCCCCAGTCACCCCAGAGGTTGCCATTGTAGAGGACCACGCAACTGAGCGCTGCCATTGCACCCACCTTCCTGGGAATGCACACCACCACACTGTTACCAGTGCCAAGGGCTCCAGACACCTCCCCCACCTCCTAGGGGGTCCCTGCCACTGCCAAGGGCCCTACAACCAGGCACAGCCTGCCACCCTCACCTCACCAGGTCACCAAGGATAAACGATAAAGACATTCTCAGACAAACAAAAGCTAAAGGAATACAGCAATACTAAATCTATCCAAGCAGAAATATTGAATGGTCTCCTCAAACTGGGGAAGAAGAAAGAAGATACAGGATGGAGGAGATCATGCTGGAAAGCAAGCACTTGAATTCGTCGGTACACAGACCTACGAGGAAGAAAAGCTATTCGTGAAAGCAGAGACAAACACAAGGAACAGCCAAAGGGTAAACATGAAGATGCAAACAAGGACATCAACGTCATAAAATGCGGGGAAGGAGAGGAAGAAAATCTATATATTTTTTCTTTTTTTACAATGTGTTTGACACTATACGACTATCAGTCTAAAGTGAGCACATATAAGAAAGGGCTAATAGACTTAAAAACAGGGCAATGAAAAATCCAAAACAAACAACAGATTCAAAAAAAAAAAAACCAGCAAGAAGAGGAGACAAGCATAAAATACACAGAAATCATCAAACCACAAAAAGAAAAAGAAAGGAACAAAGGGAAAACCCAGAATCAGCTGGAAAACAAGGTTTAAAATGGCAATAATTATGGGGGGTGGGGGGATGGGCTGGGGGTTTGCAATGGAAATGCGATAAAATTTGTTTGTGATGATAGTTGTACAACTATAAATGTAATAAAAATCACTGAGCAATAAAAAAAGGAAAAAAACAAAAGAAATTTTAAGAATTTTCAAAATAAAATGGCAGTATATACATATCAATAAGTACCTTAGACGGAAATGCTATAAAATTGGGTTTTGATAATTGTTGATCATTGTACAACTATAAATGTAATAGAATTCATTGAGTAAAAAAAATTAATTACCTTAAATGTCAATGGACTGGATGCTCCAATCAAAAGACATAGAGTGTCACACTGGATTGAAAAAAAAAGAAAAAAGCAAGAGCCAACAATATGCTGCCTAAAAGAGACCCTCCATAGGGAAAAGGACATACATAGATTGTAAGAGAGGGAATGGAAAAAAAGATAATGACAAGAAAGTAGGAGTCGCAATACAAAATATCCTTTAAAACAAAGACCATCAAGAAAGATAAAGGGGAGTTCCCGTCGTGGCGCAGTGGTTAACGAATCCGACTAGGAACCGTGAGGTTGCGGGTTCGGTCCCTGCCCTTGCTCAGTGGGTTAACGATCCGGCGTTGCCGTGAGCTGTGGTGTAGGTTGCAGACACGGCTCGGATGCCGCGTTGCTGTGGCTCTGGCGTAGGCCGGCGGCTACAGCTCCGATTCGACCCCTAGCCTGGGAACCTCCATATGCCGCAGGAGTGGCCCAAGAAATAGCAACAGCAACAACAACTACAACAACAAAAGACAAAAAAGACAAAAAAAAACAAAAAAAAAGAAAGATAAAGGAAGAAAGTATTTAATGTTAAAAGGATCAATTCAAGAAGAGGATATTACACTCATCAACATATACGCACCTAATATAAGAGCAAATACAAAAAACCAACAGAAAAAGAAGATTTGATGGGAATAAATTAATAGTAGGATTAGGAGGCTTTAACACCCCATTCACATCAAAGGACAAACCCTCTAGACAGAAAATCAATAAGGCAACAGAGATGCTAAATGAATAGAACTGTTACATTTGATGGATATTTTCAGGACACTGCATCCAAAAAAATCAGAATATACATTCTTTTCAAGTATACATAGTACATTCTCTAGGACTGACCACATACTGGGGCACAAAACTAACCTCAACAAATATAAGAATATAGAAGTTATTTCAAGCATCTTCTCTGACAACAAAGGCGTGAAACTAGAAATCAATCACAGGGAAAGAAATGAGAAAAAAAACAACCTCATGGAGACTAAACAATGTGCTACTAAAAAAAAAAAATCGACCAACAAGGAAATCAAAGAGGAAACTTTAAAATACCTTGAAACAAACAGCAATGAACCAAAAAAAAGGTACAAAATCTGTAGGATGCCGCAAAAGCAGTTCCTAGAAGTAAGTTCAAAGTGATAAAATCCTTTCTGAAAAAATAAGAAAAATCTCAAATAAACATCCTGACCTATAGCCTGGGAACCTCTATATGCCACAGGTGTGGCCCTAAAAAGATGAAAAAGAAACATGCATAAGCGAATCAGGGTCTGTCCATTTCAAGGGGAGCTAAATATGCCTGTTAATGTAAGGAATATTTTAAGCTAATTATTTTTTTAAAAAAGAACACATTGGAGAATCTCTGAAAATCAAATCAAGATTACACTTTTTTTGAGGAAAAGGTACATTTACAAGGAAAATCTCCATTTGAAAGGTTGTCTCCCTCTCCATAACAGGAATGGAAGGATGACTAAGTCTCAAGAAATTCTTATCAATGGAGAATGCTAACACTTAGGTCTACACAAAAACCAGACTCCTCCATTCTTGTCTGTAGATGAAGATGGCATTTAAGGTGGTGGCTTGGGCCGTTTCAGGGTGTTCCTCAGTCTTCATGAATCTTTCCTTTGCATGTAGGATACACGCATGATATTAACCTTCTGAGTGCTTTCCTCTAGTTCATCAGCCTTTCACTTTCATTACGAGGGGGGATCACAGGGAAAACCAAGAAGGGTAGAGGGAAAAGTACCCCCCATACACAGGTAATGGAATAGTATTCAGAAATATAAAGGAATGAACCTTCACTCTATGCAGAAACACGCCTACTGCTAAGTAAAAGAAGGCAATCTGAAGTGCTACCCGTTGGATGACCCCATGTACGATGTTCTGGAACAGGTAAAACTGAGATGGTAAACAGGTTGTGGGTGGGGGACTGAAATATTCCACATGATACTCTGCTGATGAATACCTGCAACTATACATCTGTCTAAACCCATACATTTTTACAGCACAACAAATCACAATATGTTAAATTTTAGGAAATGCGAGTGCCACAGGATGCATTCCAGAATTTTTTTTTTTTTTTTTTTTTTTTGCTATTTCTCCCGCGGCACATGGAGGTTCCCAGGCTAGGGGTCCAATCGGAGCTGTAGCCACCGGCCTACGCCAGAGCCACAGCAACGCGGGATCCGAGCCGTGTCTGCAACCTACACCACAGCTCACGGCAACGCCGGATCGTTAACCCACTGAGCAAGGGCAGGGACCGAACCCACAACCCTCACGGTTCCTAGTCGGGTTTGTTAACCACTGCGCCACTACGGGAACTCCCAGAATTTTTAAAAACAAAAAAGGTGTGTGGGAGAAAATACTCCCTGTTGGTGCTGGGATAAAAGGTGCTGACCTCAGCAAATTTGTAAATAAATGCAGTCTATAGACCAAAGGCAAAATACCCTGCATCTAAACAGTGGACTCTATTTTATAAAATTCTTTCCTTGAGGGTAGAAGCTAAGAATGCTGAAACCACCATGTCTGTCATCTGGAACAGAGACAGCCATGGATTAGTACAATGACAGATGGTGGAAGGCGGGGTTCTCGGCACTGGAAGAGGAAGTTGCACATAAGCAAAGGGAGAGGCTACGATATCCACAACATAATGGATCAGGTGGGTGACATCTATAAAAACTCATCTTTATCTTAACATGATTACAGACAGTTTCTCAAAGAAATCTTTCTAATAAAGTGTACATGCACAGGTCAGAATATTTGCATATATTTCAGTGCATTGTCAGTTGATTACACTTAGCTTCCAAATGCAAGTTTTTAATACCATCTTCTAATAAAAGGGATCAGGACTGTCTGAAGAAAAGGCTGCTACAAGGACTCACAGAGGAAATATCTGAGCCATGATAAACTTCAAGTATCAGAAAGTAAAGAAGTACCAAGAGAGGAACAACAAAAAGAAAAGCCTACAAGATGTTTTCATCGGACATAATTCCATGAGACAATGGAAAACGCTCAACAGCCAGGCAAGTACAAACTATGCACCAAAATACTGTATGGCTAGATTATAACCATAAGCATAAAATAACTATTCAGGTGTCTACAACAGTAAAATAAATGTTCACACACACTTTTTATAAGTTGGGTTGAATAGAAACGTCCTATGCAGAATTCCATATAACTGATATAGACACTCAGCCATCCATCAAGGAGGTGGATCTAAACCCTCTCTCCATACGAGCTGGCTCCCAAAGCGCTTTTCTTCTACATACAACATGTAACAAGGACACAGGAAAAATAACTTCACAAACAAGCATGACCTCAGCCACGTGGCCAAAGTTAACATGAACAGGGCTAAGTTGCCTTGAGAGTCTGATCCTTTGACCTAAAATGTTGAGAGGTCACCTGACCCCTGTGATCTGCTTCCACAAAACCCATAAACCCCATCTCATCACAAGAAACACACCAAGTAAATACTAATGTGGGACAGTCTGCAAAATACATAGCAGTCCTCCTCAACTCTGTCAAGGTCACGGAAACAAGGAGAGTCTGAGAAAGAGTCAAAGCCCAGAAGAGCCTACACACACATAACGACAACATTTCATGTGCCCTAGATGGGAGGTGGAACAGAAGAAGCTAGACCGGGGGGAACCAGGATAAAACCTGAGTAAAGTATCTAGACTTCAGTTAATAAAAAGGTAGCAACATGTTCGTTAACTGTGACAATTCTGTAGGCAGCTAAAAGAGAGGAAAAAGTAAAAGTCAGATGAGAAAAATCTATTTATCAAACAGGAAATGTAGAAGAAATGGGTGATTTTGTAATAAAAATACACTAAAAATGACCCCAAAATAAGGAAAATACAGAGACCAATTAGCCACCCAGGGACCTCTTTCCCCTGCTGCTTCTCCTCTCGTTGTTTTGGGGCTCCCTCTCCTGGACAGAGAAGAAACAGGTACAAAGATGTCCAGCAGCTCCCCTAAGATCTGACCCTACCCAGGTCTTCACCACTGACCACCATGGCTCCATGAAAGAGGACACCCTACCAGGGGGAGTCTCAGGGGTTACTGAGCTACGACTTTTTTGATGCCAAGGGACTGCACACACTTAATGATGTAAAATAAATTAGTAAGTTTCTTAATGATAGAAATAAAATAACACTTCCAAGAGGCAGTTATAGGAGGGGTCCTGGGTCTGGTGGGACGGGGCTCACACCCTCACAGTGTGACCCGGTCCCCTTTCCTACTAAGTAACTTTGTGGTGGCCCCATCCACAGGCACAGTCTCTCTTTCTCTCTGCATCAGGGGCCTCCAGCAACCCCAGGCTGACACTGATTCGTGTCCATTCTACTGGGAAGGATCTCTCCATTATGTTCCCTGGAAAGTCACTGCTTTAAATACTTTTACTCCAACTTGAGTCCTATTCTCATCCTTGAACCCACCAGAGCACCAAGAGGATGGAACGTGGAATTGGCTGGCCACGGATCATATGCCCATCTTTGAGGTGTGTGGGTCATGGGATCAGTGCTTGGCAAATGTGTGGACCAGAATCAGATAAGATAGAATTCCCCAAAACTGAGATACGAGAATAGATGCTGGGGTGGGGAAAGCACCTGACTCCACATGATTGACAGCACACCGCACGGCTGTGTATCTGAAGCCCAAGGAAAGAAAGAGTTCGCCTTAAGGTCGGGGCTGAGGCCATCCATCCAGTGCTCTTTCTGTCCTCCCGGGATGGCAAAAAGCTCTTCCGGTTGCTCAAAAATCACCTTTGTGGCTGGGGGTAAACCCAGGGCTCCTGCCTTGGGCCCTGGTTCCTCATATCTCAGAGATTGGCCAAGAATAGCCTGTGTGCCCTCAGAAAGCACACAGAACTCATTCCTGGCACTGGGAGGTAGGAACCCAGGAGTCAGGCCTGCTCCAAGGCCACATGATTCACCCATGAAGAACAAATTTCCTCATTTTCCAGTCTTTTCTCTCTCCTTTTCTAAAGAACAGAGACCAAATGCTAGGGTGATACAGAAATTCTTGCTCAATGAATCAGTGAGAGTCTCAAGGATTATTTTACACCACGGTACCATGGTTGGTGGGTTGCCAGAGACCAGAGGGCATGGGCCAGGTGGACACATGTCCCCCTGAGGCCACAAGACCTCAATGGGAAACTGCCTGTCAGGAGGCCCAGGTGCTTCCATACCTTTGATTCCAGTGAACACGAAGGTCCATCTTTCTTCCAACCAGAAGGTCAGAGGACTGCAGGGCCACAGTCTGTGTGTGGGTGTGGTGATCAGGGCCACCCTCGACATTTGAAGGGTGATTTCCTCTCTTGGCAGGCTAGGAGGACATGAGGGAGGAGGCATTTGCTCAAGGACGTGGATGCTGGGAACTGAAGCATCCCAACACAGCTGTTCCTTACCCAGCAGTACAATCAGCTCAGTCATTGGCCATGGGGGCTTGAGGGCCAAGGCTGACCTCAGCTGCAAGACCAGGAGTGCCTGCCTGGATGGTCAGAGGCCAAGGGCTGCTCTGAGGCCTGTTTCTACACCCAGGTAGATGCCATAAAGATCCATTCACTCCCAAGAGGGTTCACCAGCCCTCCAAAGAGCAGCACCTCAGCTACAAGACCAGGCCTGCCTAGATGGTCAGAGGCCAAGGGCTGCTCTGAGGCCTGTTTCTACACCCAGGTAGATGCACTAAAGATCCATTCAGTCCCAGGAGGGTTCACCAGCCCTCCAAAGAGCAGCACCTCAGCTACAAGACCAGGCCTGCCTAGATGGTCAGAGGCCAAGGGCTGCTCTGAGGCCTGTTTCTACACCCAGGTAGATGCACTAAAGATCCATTCAGTCCCAGGAGGGTTCACCAGCCCTCCAAAGAGCAGCACCTCAGCTACAAGACCAGGCCTGCCTAGATGGTCAGAGGCCAAGGGCTGCTCTGAGGCCTGTTTCTACACCCAGGTAGATGCACTGAAGATCCATTCAGTCCCAGGAGGGTTCACCAGCCCTCCAAAGAGCAGCACCTGGGGGCCGGCAGCTCGATGCACCCAGTCCTGTATAAATCTGCACATGTCTACTGAGCACTCTGCGTGTCAGCGCCGTGCTGGACCTGGGGCTGCCCAGACAGAGTGACACCTTCATCCACTTCCCAAGCGGAAGGGCAGAAGAAAGCCCTGTGTGATCTCCACGGGCCTAAGAACTCTTGACGAAGGTTGAGTTTAATTTGAAACAGCAAGTGACCAGAGCAGACGTCCTTCATCTTCCGTCAGAGCCCAGGATGGGAGGAGCAGGAAAAGAACGGCCCGACTCAACCCTGAGTCCAATGCCGACACTGATCCTAACCCTAAACTCTGACCCCGACCCTAACCCTTGACTTAGCATTAGCCCTAGCCCTTGCCCTAAACCCGTGTCTTACCTAACCCATACTCATCCCCACAGCCTAATTCTAACCCTAACACCCTGAGACCTGAACCATACACTTTAAACGATGAAACCATAATCCTAACCAAAATCATAACCACAAAGCGTAAAATGTATTCATCATCCATACACATAAATAAATCATCACCATAAATCACCACCTGAAGACTTAAACCGTAATGGTAAACATTAACCACCCCCAACCCCCACTCGAGTCCCAGCCCTAACGCTAACCCTTCAAACCAGTAGCACCAAGCCAAAGTGTACCTTACAAATAGGAATGTAAAAATCCTCCACAAAATAAGAGCACCATGGAACCCGCAGAACATTAAATGGATAATATCACAAGCAAGTGTGTCTACAACAGAAATTGGAGATGGTTCACAAGCAAGTGTATCTGCAAGAGCAATTTCAGGTTGGTCGACACACTGAAACCAGTCAATGAATTAGACCGCAATAAAGATGGGAGGTAAAAACACATGATCATAACAATCACTGCTGACAAGGCTGTGATCAAACTGTGTTATTTCATGTTACAAACACTCAAGAATGTAAGAATGAAACGAAGATTGCTCAATACGGAAAAAAGCAGTATGCAAAGCCACAGCAAACTTCCTGCTCAAAAGTAAAGACAAACATTTACTCCCGACCCAGAAACGAGGCCGGGAAGCTGGCCTTCACCCCCATTACTCAACAGTGTACTAGAATTTCTACCTAAGGGCTTGAGGAAGGAAGTCAAAGGCGTCCATGTGTGGATGGATCCAGTAAAACTGCGCCGAGGCACAGAACACAGATGACATCGTCTTATACATAAAACTTCCTATAGCAACAGAAAATTATTGGAACTGGTAATCGAATTCAGCAAAGTTACAGGACAAAATATCAATTCACAAAAATGTGTATGTATACACTAGCAATAAATAATCTGAAAAAGAGTATATAAAAACAATTCCATTTAAAATAATGTCAACATGGAGTTCCCATCATGGCTCAGTGGTTAACGAATCCGACTAGGAACCATGAGGTTGCGGGTTTGATCCCAGGCCTTGCTTAGTGGGTTAAGGATCTGGCGTTGCCATGAGCTGTGGTGTAGGTCACAGATGTGGTTCAGATCCCGCACTGATATGGCTCTGGCGTAGGCCGGCCGCTACAGCTGATTAGACCCCTAGCCTGGGAACCTCCATATGCTGTGGGAGCGGCCCTAGACAAGGCAAAAAGACAACAAAATAAACAAACAAATAAATAAATAATAAATAAATAAATAAAATAAAATAATGTCAACATTACTATGTAGGAATATATTTACCCCAGAAATAAGACATGTTTTTATCTTTGTAAAGTTGTCTATATGTTCAAAATTAATGGAAAAAAGATTACTTCTGAAAACTCCATGTCAATACCATGCCAGAAAAGCCGGGAAAACATCAAACTTCCATATGGAGGCCAAGTCTTACCAGATTCACTTGACCCAAAGTCCATGTGTAATTTAGAGACACTGGGGGGAGATTATACTCAGAGCCACCTTCTTCTGGGCTGTGAATGACACGGATGCAGCAGAAGCAGTGGATTTTTAAATTCCAATGTTTCACACTATTCCACCAAAAAAACTACTAGAACTAATACATGAATTCAGTAAATTCACAGAATCAACACATAGATATCAATGGCCCTGGGCTGTTTCTACCTAAAGACCTGCACTCTCCCTAACTAAGGCCCTGCTGTCTCGAACGAATGGCCTGCTCTGCCACTAAGGAAGGCCCTGCACTGTCCCCAGTAAAGGCCCTGTTTGGTTTCCCAGTAAGTTCCTAAGCTGTACCTAACTAAGACACTGAGCTATCTCTAAAAGAGTTACTGCAGTGTTCCTTACTAAGGCACTGCTGTCTCCCTAACTTAGGCCCTACACAGTACACAGTCTCTGCCCTGCTCTTTCTCGTCTAAGTAAAGCCCTGAGCTGTCCCTGATTAAGCCCATGCTCTGGCCCTAACTAAACCTAAACTCTCCCTAAAGAAACCCCTGCGCTGTCCCTAGGTCCCTACTCCCTCCTAATAAGCCCCTGGACTGCCTCTAACTAAAGCCCTGAGCTGATCCTAACAACGCCTTGTACTGTCCATAACTGAGGCCCGAGCTGTCTCTGTCTAAAGCCCTGGGCTGTCGCTAAGTAGATGGATCCTAACTAAGAACCTATGCTATGTCCAACAACAGACAAAGAACATTCCTCACGCTGTCCTCAACTTAGACCCTGCACTGTTACTAAGGTCATGCACTGTCCTTAACTCTGGCCAAGCTATTCCCCAATTAAGGTTTTTGCTGTCATAACTAAAGCCCTGACACTGGGCATTAGGCCTTGCCTTCCCTAACTAAGGACCTTCTGTGTCCTTACACTAGACTCGTATCTTTCTTTACTAAGGCCCTGAATTATCTCCAACTATGGCCCTAAATCTGTCCTTAGGTAAAGTCCTATTGCTGTCCTCACCTTAGACCCTGCGCTGTTCCTAAGGCCCTGCTCCATCCTAACAAGGCCCTGGATGACTCCTAACTGAGCTCCTAACACTGCCCCTAAGTCCCTCTTCTATCTCCAGAAAAGGCCCTGCAGGAAAACCTAACTTAGGGGCCAGGCTGTCCCTTATATGACCTTAACTAAGGCCCTGATTATCTCCAACCAAGGCCCAGATCCTGCCCCAAACTATGTCCAACTATGGCCTTGACTCTGTCCCTATGAAAAGTCCTAATGCTGTCCTCCTCTTAGAGACCGCGCTGTTGCTAAGGTCGTGCACTGTCCTTAACTAACGCCTAGTTATGTCCATAACTAAAGGGCACTGCCATCCAAACCTAAGGCTCTGACACTGTTTAACTCAGGCCCTGTGTTGTCCCTAATGAAGGCCCTGAGCTTCTGTGACTAAGACTCTTAACTGTCCTTATCTAATACCCTTATATGTCCTTAACTAAGGCCTTAATTACATCCACATAAGGCCCAGATCCTGCCCCTAAGGCCCTGTGCTGTGTCCAACTTGGTCTTGACTGTGCCCCTGAGAAAAGTCCTACTGCTGTCCTTATCTTAGGCACTGCACTGTCCCTAAGGCTGCACACCATCCTTGACTGAGGCCCAGTTATGTCCATAACTAAGGCCACTGCTGTCCACACCCAAGGCCCTGGTAGTGTGCCTGACGAAGGCCCAGGGCTGTCCCTAATGAAGACACTGGCACGGTCCTTAACGAAGGCCCTACACTGTCCCTAAACATGGTTCTGCCCTGTGCCAGGCACTGTGCCTGGCTAAAGCCCTACACTGCCCCTATTTGAGACCTTTGTGTGTCCATCACTAAGTCCCTGAGTTATCTCGAACAAAGACCCTGTGCTATGTCAAACTATGGCCTTGACTTTGTCCCTAAGAAAAGTCCTAGTGCTGTCATGAACTTAGACCCTCTACTCTTCCTGAAGTCATGCACTGTCCTTAACAAAGGCTCAGTTATGTCTCTAACTAAAGCACTGTGCTGTGTCCAACGCTGTCCCTAAGGAAAGTCTTCCTGTTGTCCTCCACTTAGACCCTGCACTCTTCCTAATGCCCAGTCATGCCCCCAACTAAGGCCCTTGCTGTCTACACCTAAGGCTCTGACACTCTTCCTAACTCAGTTCCTGCACTATCCCTACCTGTGGCCATGCACTGTCCATGAGACCTTTATGTGTCCTTAACGAAGACCGAGATTTTCTCTCCTAAGGAATTGAGTTCTCACCAACGATGGCCCTGACCCTGTCTCTAAGTCAAGTCCTAATGCTGTCCCTAACACAGGCCCTGTACTCTCCCTAAGGCTCTGAATTGTCCCTAACTAAGGCCCCGGCCTATCCCGAAATGAGGCCCTGACAATGTCCCTACTGAAGTCACTACGCCGTCTTCATCCAAGTCCCCAACACCATGCCTAAGGAAGGCCCTGCTTGTCCTTAACCAAGACCCTACACTGTCCTTCACCATAACCTGGAGCCTTCCCCAGCCAAAATCTGACTCTTCCTGGAACTAGGGCACTGGGCTCTCCCTAACTACCATCTGAGCTTCTTCTAACTAAATCCTTGGCTCTCCCCAGAACTGAGACGCTGTGATGTCCCTAAATAAGGCCCTGGGCTCTCCCTGAAAGAGGCCATGCACTGTCCCCAGTCACTCTCCAACGAAGGCCCTGACCAGGTGCCTAACTTGGGTCCTGTGCTGTCCCTATATAAGCCTTACACTGTCCCTAACTAAGAACTTACCCTTCATTATCAGCCTGAGCTCTCTCCAAATGAGGCCCTGTTTGCCGACCTAAGGCTCTGTGCTGTGCCTAAATAAGGTCCTGGCATGGCCCTACCTAAGGCCTTGCACTAACTCTGACTCATGCTCTGAGCTGTCTCTAATTAAGGCCCTGTCTACTTACCTAATTTAGACCCGGACTTGCCCTTATCTAAAGCCCTAAGCTCTCTCCAACTAGACCTCCACTCGTTAAAGACCCTGACTCTCCCCCAAGGAAGCCCCGGTTGTTGTCCCAAATGAGGAATTTTGCCCTGAGTTGAGGCAGCTGGGCCACTGAGGCAGAGGCACCACGTACACAAACACAAGGCTCTGGGCCCCTCCTTGAGGTTCCATCCATCCATCTCCAATCACTTTCTGAGCCTGATGAGGCAGCCAGGGAGAGGCAGGGGGAGCGGCTCGGCTGCCTCTCTGGAGCCCTCTGGCGGACATGCACCCTAACAACAACCCTCAGCCCTTCCTTGGCCTCCCAGGGCAGAAGCCTGGTCTGCACTGGCCTGGTGCATGGGCCAGCATGATTTCCTGACTCCTCTCCCTGGCAGGGCACTGAAATGCACGATGGGCGGGGGTGTGACTATCTCAAAGTCGACCAGGGCACTCACCCCACAGGACACCATCCCACTCCCTGAAAACAGACACCCTGCTTGTTAAGTCAGCACAGCCAGTTGTTGATCAATCAGCACCCCTCCGCCCTGGCATCTGGCTTGAGATCCAGGACCTCCCATGAGTTACTCACTTTTACCTGGATTTGGGTAAGTTCCTTGGCAAACTTGTCCAGCAGAGGAGGAAGATGCTCCGGTGTAGCAGGAAAAGGGAGGGTGTGCGGATCCTGGAGTGAAAGAGCACAGTGATGAGCACGGCCCGGCCACCAATACACCATCGCAGGGACACACTGCATTTACCACCCGAAGCCCGGCTTTCCGGAAGCCACACTCCCTGCCAGGCTGATTCTGGAAAACTGCACGTCCCACATTCAAGCCTGGTGTTTCTGGGTCCAGAGTGCTGCCTCCAAAGAAGGAAAGGACACTCAGACCCCAGCGAGCCGGTCAAGCTCTCTGATCTTTGGGACACCCGACCAGACAGGAATTGCATTAAACATGTGATGGTGGACCTATGTCCCCTCACTGAGTTGAGGCAAATGGGGCCACAGGATCAGAGGCACCATGTACACAACCAAGGCTCTGGCCACCTCCTTGAGGTTCCATCCATCCATCTCCTGCCATGTATCTGAGCCTGGAGATGCAGGAAAGGAGATGCAGAGGGAGCCGCTCTGCTTGCGCTTTGGCCCCATCTGGCGGACATGCGCCCTCACAGCAACCCTCCACTCCTCTGCCTCCCACAGCAGGACCCTTTTTGGCACTGGTCTTGTGCACCTGCCAGCGTGATTTCCTGGCTCCTGTCCCTCAATGAGCCCTGAAATGCCTGATGGGCAGCCATAATTTTCTTACTCCTCTCCTTCTCAGGGCGTGAAATCCATACAGGCTGGGGTTTGATGATCTCAGATTTGGCCTGGGCATCTACCCTTTCTGATGGCAACCACTCTTTAAAATCAGCTGTGTGAACCCTCCTGTTTGGCAGTAAAACCTCTGGATGCCTGAGTGCCCTAGAAGTGCCCTAGGAGCTCCTAGGGATAGTACCCTGGGAGCAAGACCGATTTCTGTTTCAGGTTATTATTACCTATAGTCCTCCCATTGCCATCATCTGGATGTGGAGCTATGGTGACAGTTTCCCTTGAGTTCCTATGACTTTTTTTTTAAGGCCACAGCTCTGTCATTTGTTCGTTCTTTGGCTAGGGATTGAATTGGATCTTCAGCTGAACCTGACATAATGTCTGAGAGCACGCAGGTTCAATCCCTGGCCTCGCTCAGTGGGTCAAATATCCAGCTTTGATGTGACTTGTGGCATAGGTCACAGATGTAGCTCAGAGCTGGTGTTGCTATGGCTGTGTCACAGGCCTTCAGCTACATCTCTGATTCAACCCCTAGCCTGGGAACTTCTGTATGCCACAGGTGCAGCTGTAAAAAGAAAAAAAAAATTTCTTCATACAATGTTATTTTCTTGCTAATAAATTTACAACAGATGTAACAAGATCTTATTTAACTTCTACAAAGCCTAGGTACAATAAAGTATTATACTTAATGTTGGCGTTCCCTCTGTGGCTCAGTGAGTTAAGAACCTGACTAGTATCCATGAGGACGCAGGTTCCTCCCCTGGCCTTGCTCACTGGGTTAAGGACTCACTGTTGCTCTGGCTATTATTTGACCCCTAGCCTAGGAATTTCCATATGCCACACCTGCAGCACCCCCCCCCCAAAAAAAGTATGCTTAATCTTGATGGCTTTAAAGACATGTATATATTAATTATAGCAACAAATTTTAATAGCAGGTATTACTTTAATACTGAATATTTCCCAGTTCACATGAACCTAAAATTAATTCTGGCCTGTTATCAGTATTTTTGAGCATTTATATAAGCACTTAATTTTTAAGCCAATCAAGTAAAGCTCATTGAAAAATTAATTTGGATATACCATCCAACCTTGCATATCAGAAAACCAGTCTGAAACCTTAGTCACTACTTCAGAGGCATAAGCGTTCTCCTGATTTACTTTCCGTATTTGGGCTTTCATCTGATCAAGCAAAGCCCTGATATCGCCAGATCATACGGTATAAAAGCACAGCATTCTGAGTGAAAGATGTGCAGGTTCCTCCTTGAGAGGCAGTGAGGACGTCTGGGGACATGCTATTTTGTAGGATTGCCTTTCTCATCAGGGAGACCTCAGTATTTAACAAGGCAGTGCTTCTCTGGCTATCCTTTAAGGCTTGAGGGGTGAACCTGGCCAGAGCTTCTCAGTGGAGACTGACACTCTCCAGGCCTATGTTGGGAACAAAGAAATTGATCAAGGAATCATACACTCTGAAAACCGACTGAGTCCATCTGGTAGAGAGATGTGGTAGGTTGGCAATTTGGCAAATTGCAGGGTTTTTGTTTATGTCCTTGGGCCCAAGGGAAACCCACGGTGCCTCTCCCAACCCACCCCGGAGGGAGCCAGGGCCACAAGTTAGTTCCACAACTCCAGCAGGTCCCATTAGGGGCCCTGCAATTGACTTCGGGTCTCCCTACTCACTCAGTGGCAAAAAAGTCACTATTTTTAATCACAGTTAGATGGAGACATTGTTCCCAGGGTGTCCAACTGAGGAAATGGGTAGAATTTGTCCAATTACATAGAGTATGTTTCCTCTGTTCCCCATTTAGGGGTGCCTTGTCACTTAATGTCCCAAATTTGGGGGTGAGCCAGGAAAGGCCATTCCACACCTGGTTGAATCCTTCTAAGGCACAGTGGGGGTTCTGGACAAATTTTGGTCCCTTTGCTTCTAAATTTTAGGTAGATATCATATTAGATTGTATAATAGTATTTTTTTTTTTTTTTGGTCTTTTTGCCATTTCTTGGGCCACTCCCATGGTATTTGGACATTCCCAGGCTAGGGGTTGAATCGGAGCTGTAGCCACCGGCCTAAGCCAGAGCCACAGCAATGCAGGATCCGAGCCGTGTCTGCAACCTACACCACAGCTCACGGCAACGCTGGATCCTTAACCCACTGAGCAAGGCCAGGGATCGAACCCGCAACTTCATGGTTCCTAGTCAGATCCATTAACCACTGAGCCACGACAGGAACTCCAAGATTAAGAGAAAACAAGACATTATGGCCTGGTTCCTTTAAAGTGTTACTGATAGGCCATTGTGGATAATACTTTTCCCAAAGTTAGAAGAGATCTCAAAAGAAAATACAGATCACTTAAAGGCAAAGAACTTCACATAACCTGTCGTCAAAAGTACCATTCCAAGACGACTCTCTTCTCTTAGCCGAGAGAGAAAAGCCGAATTCAAGTTTTGCACCAGCTTGCTTTTAAAATTAATTTACACTTAATTTTAGTCTAAACTTTGTCAGTTCCAACCATGCCCAAAACTCTTTTCTCAGTGTCCACTTCCCACACGTCCTGCATCACTTTCTGTATCCATATTGGTCTGTCCCTTATTTTTCCACCCAGAGCAACAAACTACAGGACAGTGCTCCTTTTTCCCTTGATAAAGTGCAATTCCCTGCCTCACTCCTTCTTCGAAGAAAACACACATGTGCTACTTTTCCAAAGCAGTGATGGACTGTCTTTTATCATTTCTAAAAACATGTTTTCCTTACAGAGAACATCTCGGGGTGACACTGAACACAGTAATAGTCCTAAACACCTTTAGTTTCTGTTTGTAGTTGGTGTCTCAGTATCTCACTTGACTTGTATGAAACCTAGGCACAATAAGGAACTATACTGAATGCTGATAAGTCTAAAGACATGTCTCAATTAATTAACAAACTTTAGCTTAATGCTAGATATTAATTTAATACTGAATATTTCTCAGTTCATGTGAACCTAAACATTATTCCGGCCAGTTACCTTCTATATTTGAGAACTTACATAAGTGCTTTGTTTCCTTTAAGCCAGTTAGGCAGGGCTCCTTTGCATTTAATTTCTGATGACGTCATCCCAAAGGTGAGACAGGTGATGCACATACACACGGACACAGAGATCTCGTAGCTTCCTCTTCTAAGCTTAGTCACGAGTCAGGTATTACAAATAAAACTCACTAGCTTAAAAATAGGTTTTGAAGGCTTTTCCCAATTTTTCCTTTTCAGCCTCAGGAATGAGAGATGGTCTAGACAGGTGTTCCTGGGAGCCCAGGTCAAGGCAAATGCAAGAAAAGCAGGTTCTCCTAGAAGGACTTCTTCTCTCAAGTTCAGAATCCTGAAAAGAGGTTCTCTCAAGCTTGATTTTCTTTTTATTGTACATGCAAAAACCAACTTTCTCTGGACTCTAAACAACGTTGTGGCCATAGAGTTAAAAAGTTTTCTTTTTTCTTCTTAGTCTTAGCCTCTTTCCAGCCAGACAGAATTCACCAAGAGGGCTCTGCGGTGGAACAGAACCAGGCCTTCCTCTTTCACTGGGCAGAATGGCCGTCACAATGTCAACACAGAACAAAAAGCACAAATCCCGGAGTTCCCGTCGTGGCGCAGTGGTTAACGAATCCGACTAGGAACCATGAGGTTGCGGGTTCGGTCCCTGCCCTTGCTCAGTGGGTTGACGATCCGGCGTTGCCGTGAGCTGTGGTGCAGGTTGCAGACGCGGCTCGGATCCCGCGTTGCTGTGGCTCTGGCGTAGGCCGGTGGCTCCAGCTCCGATTCAACCCCTAGCCTGGGAACCTCCATATGCCTCGGGAGCGGCCCACGAAATAGCAACAACAATAATAACAATAACAACAACAAAAAAAAAAGACAAAAAAAAGCACAAATCCCACAAGCACGGTCTTCCTCATCAGACACGCCCTTACGTGCAAGACTGTAGCCTCTCAGAAGACCCGCAGAGACAGAGACCCTTCGGATCCGAGTCCTAGTAAACAGAGGAAATGGACGTGTCTTGGGTCTTCGAAGGTCTCAAAGGGACGGAAAGAGGGCAGCTCGTGAGAAGGGACGTGGAAAAGTCAGAAAATCTCTTGTCCCTTACCCGGTCGGGGCACTCTGGCCAGTCACCCTCCTCAGGAGAAGACCAGGGACCAGAGGGTCCCTGGTCGTAGCCACTGGGTCGGGTCCATCAGCGGGCGAGCTGGTGCCCAAGTCCCCAAGTGGTCGGGATGTCAGTCAAGACGCAGAAGGGACATCCGCCAGGGTCGCGAACCCTGAAAAGACTTCTTTCCAAGCTAGCTTCCTCTAATAACTGCATCTGCAATAAAAGAGCCCATTTTGACTGATTCTTAGGGCAAAAATCCTCCTTTACTACTTTATTAAGTAGATACTTGCAAGTGTAAGTTTTGTACGTACACACAAAAATCTGGCTGAGGTGTTAGTGGGAGGCTGGCTTTCCGATGCTCCTTGTTTTTCTGCTTGAGACTCCATTTCCCATTTTAAAGTTGAATTTGTCAGCGATAAAGTTTACTCATGACATTGTGTGGTGGGCCAGTATGCTGCTGGAGAGCTTAATTCTGAAACTGACAGCACAAATGGCTGAACCTAGAACACAGATTGGGGCTTGAACTCGAACCCAGCCAAAACCCAGACTGGGACTTAAATCCATGTGCCGGGACTTGAACTCAGCCAAAATCCATACTGGGACTTGAACCCATGTTCTGGGACTCAAACCCATCCTAAAGCCAGATTGGGACTTAAACCCGAGGTTTTAAATTAGAATTACTCACCCTGTGCCTGGACTCACTGAGGTTTGGGTTCTTTTTGCCTCTGCTCAGAAGGAATTCAGTGAGAGACAAAGTGATAGGCAAGAAGCAGAGTTATTGCGATAGGATGTTTGTGAGAGATGCAAGCGGGAAATAAAGGAAGCTCTGCTCCAAGGATCCCAGGGTCCGCAGTTTTCCCTTCCAAGGGAAGTGGGGGTTGGAAAGGCCCGCCTCTTCCCCTCTTCCTTTCTGGGAGGAGTAGCTCCTCCTTAGTATCCGGTAAAGTGTGTATTCAAATCAGCTGAAGGGCGGTCCTCAAACTCTTGCCCTCCGTCTGAATCTGAATGCAGGGCTCATCCCATCCCCCATCCAATGACCTGAGGCAATTCTCACGCCTCCACTACTCAAGCAAGGCTTTCTGGAACTTGCAGAGGTCTCCCAAAATCCCCCAGGTTTCCCTCTTTAGCGATGATCCCCTACTGGGACTTCTCGACCACCTGTGCCTACTCTAGCCCTGGCAATTCCTCTAGGTTTTAGCTCGGCATTGCTTCAGCTCTCTCTCACGTGTCTCTCGGGTCTCCCAGTGGCATCCAGGACAACACAGGTGCTCGGATCACTGAATGGCTAGTTCTTACTCACATCCCTGGTTGAGCAGGTGGTAAGTAATGAGTGGGTTTCCCTATGGGACCACTGCATGGTGTGGGGGCTCGGCCTCCAC
This sequence comes from Phacochoerus africanus, assembly GCF_016906955.1. Taxonomy (NCBI): domain Eukaryota; kingdom Metazoa; phylum Chordata; class Mammalia; order Artiodactyla; family Suidae; genus Phacochoerus; species Phacochoerus africanus. The sequence continues at coordinate 1,780,077 of NC_062548.1, forward strand.
CACCCCCATTAAATGTCTCAGTCACCAACCAGGAGGAGCCCTGTCCCTTTTCTTCAGAGCACACACTCTCAAGTAACACCTTCACCTTTACCCGACACATTATATTAAGGGAGACAAACTGAGGAAAAGCGTCAGATCAGCCTGTTTTGAACCAGTTAGTCCAGAACACTCCGTCTCTTTCCTAGGTACCCTCAGATGGAAGTACAAGGAATATTGGGGGGGTCTGACAGGTAGACAAAGGGACCACCACGTGTCTGACCTTGGCCTCCAGCCCTGTGGGGACTCAGGTAGCCCCACCACACACCATGTTGTCAGCAGAGCCCAGCCTGGAGCCAGGCCCATGTAGCCTGGACACTCCCATGAGACTCAAAGTGACCTCTGGAGCCAGGAACAGAGGTCCAGCCTCTCTGTGAGCAGGTAAACCTGCACCACATGCCCAGACGCAATGCCCTTTCCATGAGGTCAGCACAGGCACAGAGGGGCCACCAGGTGCCTGCCAGTGTGTCCCATGCAGTGACCACTGACCACACTGTCCTGCTCTGCTCACAAGAGCAAGGCCAATGAGGGGACAACAGGGGGTGGGAACAAATTCAGGCCAAGGTTGGGCCAGGTGAGAAAGGGCCCAAAGAGTGAGAACGTGGCTGCCAAGGGAATTCCTGGCCTGACTTCTTATCAGGTAACTTGCAGGGTGAGAGCAGGAACAGATGGATGACTGGAAGCATTTGCTGCTTTGACCTGCACGGCCGAGGGGTCACGGGAACAATTTATAGTGAACATGGGGCAGTGGTACTTGCAAGCAGGACGTGCTGTGTCACGGTTCATGAATAGGGCACCAGGCTCATGGGTGCCAGGAACACATCGGTGTTCATTGTCTGGGGACTAACAGCTTAGAGGCCCCCTCTATTAACAGTCCATTAACTAGAAGGGCCTAGAGGACAGAGAAGCAAATGACCACACAGCACAGTCCTGGGCGGGGTCAGTGCATGGACAGGAGGAGCTGGAGGGGCCCAGGGTCGTCAGTTATGCTGACAGCCTCACAGGAGGGAGAAAGGGCTGCAGGAGGCACAGATGTGAGTCCCGCAGGTGTCACAGCAAAGGGACATGGGCCAGGCAGTGGGCAGGCCTTGCTCCTTGAGCAGGACAGGGACCATGGCCCTAAGAAGGTGACCTCACACGTGCTGGTAGGGACCCAGCTGTGCACAGGGGACATACCTGTGTCCAGGTCCATGTGCTGCTGCTTTGGGGCTAGACTGCTCAGACCTCGGCGTGACCTCCATGTGACCTCTGCATGACCTCTGCATGACCTCTACAGGCTGGCCTGAGCTGGAGCATCGTGTCCAGGGTCTTAGGCAGGTCACATCCCCAGGGTGCAGGGAGGCCCCCAGGAGACCTTGGAGGCCACTTCTGGGGGGGAGGGCTTGACTCCGCCCACTGAGGGAGGGTAAACAGGGCAGGGGGTGTCCACGTGGACGGGCAGTGTTACAAGCTCACCTCAGAAAATTCCTTCCATGGCTCCGGGTGTTACAGTAAAAATCATGTCTCTGCCATTTTCGAGTAACAGGAGGTGCGCCCGCCTTACTCCGCAGTCGCACCCGTGTTCCCGCAGCTCCCATGGACTGACTGCAGGGCCGGCTGCTTCACCTGGCAGGTCCCAGCCTCGGGGTGAAAGGAATCAGGACACGGCCCCCGGCGTCCAGGGCCGAAGTCAGTCAGTCAGCCTGTGCAGGGCCCCCGCCCCACGGGGCTGGTCACAGCGTGTCATGAGACTTGTTTCTACAATATTTTCTTGGCCTCTTTGCTGAAAACTCTCTCTTGTCCGGCTTTACTTTACCCCATCCTCCTGCTTGAAAAACAGTCGCAGTGACGGTGAGGGACTTAGGCTTAAGAACAAAGACCTAAAGGCATAAGTTAGTCACAGGGTCAGCAGAATGAGGACTTAATGCGTTGGTCTAGGCACGCCAGGCCTGTGCAGATTGGCGCACCCTTTGCACAGCATGATACGTCCTCTTAAGAATAAAAGAGGAGCCCCATAGCCCCAAGGGGTTTATGGGGGGGTCATTAGCTGGATTTGCATTAGCAAAGAAGAACTGAGGTGCAAACCTAGGCACGCCATCTGCAGAAGCACAGTGGTGATTCTCTAGATGCTATGCATAGATAGCTGACGCCAGCTTCCTCATATGCTAATGATTCTTTTTTAAGGTAACTTTCCCTTCCTTTGTATTTGCATTTAAGTATGATGCTTTTTATGTATGTGCCATCCTTTTTTTTTTTTTTGGGGTCTTTTTGCAATTTCTTGGGCCACTCCCACGGAATATGGAGGTTCCCAGGCTAGGGGTCGAATCGGAGCTGTAGCTGCCAGCCTACACCAGAGCCACAGCAACATGGGATCAGAGCCACATCTGTGACCCACACCACAGCTCACGGCAATGCCGGATCGTTAACCCACTGAGCAAGGGCAGGGGTCGAACCCGCAACCTCATGGTTCCTAGTTGGATTTGTTAACCACTGCACCACGATGGGAACACCCTGCTAATGATTGTTAAATGCCTAAAGGTCAGAGTAAAAGCTTAATCAGCAACCGGCTCTGTGACTTTTAAAAAAACCTATATCCTGAACCTACAACCCCCTTCTCACGTGATGTAATCCTAAAAAACACAATAAAAGCAGTGGGGTTTCTTAAGGTGGTGCTCTTGGTCCCTTGGACCTTGAGTCCCCCGGTTCCCACCTTTACTTCAGATAAATGTCTCTGTGTCTTATGTTAACTTTTTTCCTCAAGTTCCACAGCGCCCGTTCTTCAGCCCCATCCTGCTGAGCTGGTCTCGGCAAGTGGCGCCCAACATGGGGCAGACAGGCGGGCACCAGGAAGGAAGGACCGCGACGACAGTGGAATTTTTGTTCACTGGAAGTGCTGTGGAGCCCTGAGAAGAAGGGAGGAATTTTGCGTGGCCACGCTAAAGAAATCCTGTGGATACGTTCCCTCTCTCAGGTATTTACGGCGTAACATGGGAAATAAGGTAATTGCAGGAAACTATAGTCCTTACATTTGTTTGTTAGGACAAGTCCTTAAAAAAGGGGGTGCAAAAACAAGTGAAAGACAGCTTTTGGAGATTTTTCAGACTATTGAGACACATTGTGATTGGTTTCTTACATTAGAAACGTTGGATGTAAGGATATGGGAAACGGTAGGAAGGGAACTTAGGATAGTACATGATGAGGGCGGTCCAATTCCTGTGTCCCTTTGGCGTACTTGGAGCTGAAGCAAATCAGTTTTAGAACCAACACAGACCCCAGAGGACTTAGAGGAGGAAGAAGAAGGGGAGTTTACACCTTTGTTGGAGGAACCTAAATATACAGTCCCTGAACAAAATTATCATAGAGAATATTTGGCTCCTGAGCCTTCGGCTCCAAATTTTGATTCTGATATTCCTCCATTGCCTCCTATTAGGAGTGAGGTGATGAGGACTTATCAAGCCTCTACTTCTAGGGTTGTAAAGAAATTGAGCGCTATCCCTGATTGCTGGGCTTGTGGATCTCAGTTTAAAGCCAAAGGGCAGCAGGAGAGGCGGCATTTAGAGTCTCCTTCCCACTTGGCCAAGCCCAGGCCTGCGTCTTCGCTTTCAGCTCTGCCATCCTGTGAGTTTTCTCATCACCTCAGTGAGACCAAAGGGCTGAGCCTGCCGGAGTCAAGGTAATGTGTTCAACTTTATCATGAAAGCTTTAAAAACAGTGAAGATAACCCAGAATCAAGTGAGAAGAGGAGGGGACTGACTTCTCTGGGACTAGCGTTGGAGGAGGAGATGGACCTGCATTTCTTTCTATGGTCCTAGCAGCTCCCAGGGACCCAGCTCACAACGGGGGTCCACCCAGCACAGCCCTGGTATCAACCAAGAGGATGTGAGCCGAGGCGCAGGGTTTGGGGAGGTGGGGTCACTCTGAGGGTGGATGTGGTACCCACGTAGGGAGGCTGGGGAGTTGGGGTGGAAATCTCACTCCCCTCCCCCACAGTCCTGGCTCTGTGGTCCATGAGTTGTCAACTCCAGGCCCCCATTTGAGCAGATTCCTGCAGTGTTTGCTGAGGGGTCAGTTTGGAAGAGCTGACCTTCAGTGTGAAGCTCAGCCTGTTTGCATCTCAAGACCCTGCATTTAGGGATGGCATATGAGAAACAGTGTGTTTGGGGCTCAGATGAACCATGACCTGACTGGCCATGTGGGTCCCTCTGGTCCCATCTCTTGGGCTGAGCCTCATCTGTGTCATCACTGTCCCCACTGGTGCTCTGGGGACTCAGGTGTCCCTGCTCCCCTATCCCTGCAGGTTGGGGAGAGGCTGCTTGCTGGGTGGTCTCTGCTCCTTTGGCAGGAAGGACCCTGCAGGGGGGACCACGGAGTGTGGGCTCTGATCCCAAGAGTATGGGGCCCACATAGCACACAGCATCAGGGCTATGACAAGTGTGTGGGCTGTCTCATCACACAGAGTGTTCCCAAGACTCCACGAGGTGCCATGATGAGAGGCCTGGGACCCCAGAGGCCATGTTCCTGTCCAGAAGCTCAGGCAGCACATCCACCCTGGACTCCGGATTCACCCCGCGTCCCCACCATCTCCCTCTGTCATGTCTTGAACCCAGGAAAACAATGTGCACTGATCATTCTCCACAATATAGGCCTGGTCATGTCAGAATCAGGGCCTCTAATTTAGGCGTCCTGGAATAGGAGCTGGTTTTGGGCCTAAAGAGGGAACACCTAATGAGTGTAAAACATTTTCAGGTGAAATTAATATTCAATGATTAGATTACTGGAATAGGAGCTGTTTTTAGGCCTAAAGAGGGAACAGCTAATGACTTAAAACATTTTCAGGGGAAATTAATATTCAATGATTGTATTACTCAGCTGTCGACTTCTATTAGTCATAATTCTCCTGGTTTTAGATCTGCTGTAGAGGTTTAAATCTTCCTCATCTGTGCATTAGCAGCTTCAGTGTCATTGATGACCTGTGGTTTTTAGGGAGGAGTGACTGATTTCATGTATCATGTAAAGGACTGGCAATGCGGATGGGCAATTAAGATTAGAACGGTGGGAGTTCCCGCTGTGGTGAAACGGGATCAGCAGTGTCTCTGGAGCAATGGGAAGCGGTTTCCATCCCCAGCCCAGCACAGTGGGTTAAGAACCCAGCATTGCCACAGCCGCAGCATAGGTTGCATCTGCAGCTCAGATCTGATCCCTTGCCTGGGAACTCCATGTGCTGCAGTGTGGCCAGAAGAAGAAGAAAATATGGATCCCAGATCATGATGTAGGCCATAGAAGGTGTCATGAATTCCCTCTCACTGTATCGGGAAGCCAGTAAGGCATTTAAGAGCCAGAGTCACATGATTAGATTGACTTGAGGGGCAGACATAGGCACAATCGTGATATATCTGTGAAATGTAAGAATTCTGCCCTGACCTGAATAGAAGACAGCCACTAGAACACCATGAAAAATGGGGTCATGAGAGATAATGCCACCCAGAAATGGGTTTAGACTTTACGTAATGTTTTTAAAAAGTTTAGAACAGCAGCTGGTAAATGGTTCAGATTGTCCTACGTAGGCATCCAGTGTATGTGTATGAATCAGTTTCGTTGTCAATATTAGTAAAATAATATAAAAGACAAGAGAACTTATCCAACAATGGATATTTGCTGGGGTTTTGACCAAACCCACCAAGAACCTCACCTCTGAGCCTGGATAGGCAAGTCAGCCTTGGAGCCGCACAGGGTCCAGAAGGTACTCTGGTGCCGTCTCATGGACATCTGCTCTAACAGCAACTCTCAGGATTTCCTCCTCTCTCTGAATTGCCCTTGGGCAGTATGCCCGTTGGTTTTCCTTCCCCCTCTTTCTTTAAATACAGAGAAGTGCTCCACTAAGTAAGCTGTCTTGCTGAATGTCTTCCAAGACACTGAGGCCAACCTACACCAGAACAATCCATTCACAACCTCAGCTCCAACCCATCATGTCATGACAGCCTTATTCAATTTTTCATGTATTGGTGCACTTATGTTTCTATGAATGTAACTGTGTATGGATGTAATTATTGATTGATTTTCTTGACCTTAGGAACATTATCCATTCATGCATACCTGTCTTTCTTTGTTTCTTCCTTCTTTTCTTTCTTTACCTCAGCTGAAGCATGAGTGAGTTGTCTGCCCATCGACGTATTTCAAGAAAGAGAAGTTATCAATCCCACCGCAGGGACAAAGGCAGATCCTTTACCCAGGGAGCCAGGAGGGATCTCTGGGAGAGCTTTCTTTATATCAATCTACCAGCCTTAATTCCCCAGACCTGGCTTTCGATCAGGTCTTCCTATCAGGTGTATAGAGAGAAAAAAAAGAGGCTCATATGGAAAGAAAAGAACGGAGTTTCAGGAGACCTCTTGAGAAAAAAAGAACAAGGGTTAGAGCAGCTGCTCACCAATCCATCCTCCATTCACCTCCCACAGGCACTTGATCCAGATCACAAACCCCAGCTCAGCCTGGGGTTTCAAAATTGCCGGCTCTGACTTCACAAGCCTAGTCCAGACTCCTGCCTCTTGAGGAACAACAGGCTGTCTGATCCCATTGAACCTGCCAACCTTTCTTACCGCTGTGACACCCAGCCAGGCTGCAAATCCACATCCAATGCTGAAAGGGCACCTGTGTCCTCTGCCTGACAGGAGGCATCTTGGCCCAGAGGGTCCCAGGTGCCCTGAAGACAACGCTGGATCTTTTTTTCATTCAAGAGACCTAGTGAAACTTCCCCCTTGCCTTTCCACAGAAGCCTCTGTTTCAGTACCACACCAGGCTATGGAGGCCTGACCAAACCCAGGTCTGATGAATTAGGCAAAGTTTATTGATATCAAGAAAGCTCTCATGGAGTTCCCCCATGTCTGCCTGGTTAAGAGCTTGTCTCTGTCACTGCTGGGGCTGTGATAGAGTGCTTGCTGGGGCTTCAGCCAAATGCATGCAGGTCAGCTTCCTTCCCCCTCTTTCTTTATTACTGAGAAGCGCCTGCCAGTATGGGCTATATCTCTCTCAAAGTCTTTCAGAGCAGTGAGCCCAACCTAACTCCAATCCTAACCCTAACCCTCTAATCCTAACCCCCAAACCCTAAGCCTCTAACCCTAACCCTTACCCTAACCCTAACCCAACCCTAACCCGATCCCCAAACCCGAACCCGAACCCGAACCCCGAACCCGAACCCCGAACCCGAACCCGAACCCAAACCCGAACCTCAGGTGCCTATGATTTTGTAAAATGGGCCTTGCTCCTCAGGTTCTGTACAAAGAGCATGTGGAGTCCTCAGCGTCAATATAGACGTGGGGCTGCAGCTCTAGCTCATTTTCTAATTTTTAACTGGCTCATGAGTGGGAGACTATTTCAAGAACATTCTCTCCTCATGAGAGAAATCCTGTAAGTAGGGAGAAGAGGGGAGGTGGGTGGAAACAGGGGCCAGGTACCCTGGTGCATTGGAAGCCTCTGGAAGACCCACTGGAGGGAGGCTGCACGGAGAAAAGTCCAGGGGCACAGGCCTGTCCAGAAGCTGCTGTTTGTTAGTTCAGACACTGATCTAAGGTGCTCAGGGTCCGCTCTAACAAGCGGGGCTGGGGGAGGGGTCTGCAGTGAAGTCTCTGTATATGGTTCCTGTGTGCTGGTCGCTGTCAGGGTGCCCACCCAGGTGAGCTCCATATCCTGGGAGGAACCTGCCCTTGTGAGCCCCAGGGGCTTCTGGGTTATTGCTCAGGTGAGCTCCATATCCTGGTCAAGGCCTGCCCTTGTGAGCCCCGGGTGATGATGGGTGATTGCCCAGGTGAGCTCCATATACAAGGCATGACCTGCCCACATGAGCCCCAGGGGCTGCTGGGTTATTGCCAAGGTGAGCTGCATAACCCGGGCAGGGCCTGCCCTCGTGAGCGCTGGGAACTGGGAGGGGCTTGTGAACAAGCATCCTTTGCAGTTGGTACAGAGTTGTTCAGTGTGATTCTCCTGGGGGCATTGCTGGAATGAAATAAGAACCAGAAAGTGCTGCAGGTCCTTGGACCCCCGCCCAGGCTCATCCAGAGTGACAAGGTCAGTAGGTGGGTGCTGGTCACTGTGCCATATGAGGGAGGCCCCATCAGTACCTCTTGCTTTTTTCACCTGATGACGTGGAGGCTTCCTTAGGACAGAGTGGACAGCCCACCCCAGGCGGGAGCTCCTGGTGACCCTCAGGGGACATGGGAGGGAGAGGCCAGGAGGGAGGGGAGAGGGTGCCCAGACAGAGCCATGGGGTGGGAGACCAAGGGGGGTCTTTCTGGGTCTGAGCTGGGAGTGGACGAGCAGGTGGTAAGTGTGACCTTCTGACATGAGCCTAAACCCACTTCAGGGGGAAATGCCTGCTGCGTGACCCCAACACAGGATTGTAAGGCAAATTCCATGAAAGAAAGGATTTGAAGGATGAATCCCACTGAAGGGAAGGCTCACAAAGTGAATCTTCCTAAGCGGAGGCCTGTGAGCTGGTCCCCTCAGAGGAGGGCTGTGGAAACTGCCAGGGGCAGGTAATCCCCCTGAGTGGGCAGCAGGTGCACTTCTGCTGGTCACTGTCCACAGCACAGGCCTGGCCCTGCAGGCATCAGGGCCCTGTCATCTAGGTGTCCTCGGGTAGCCTCTGTTTTTGGGCGTACAGGGGGAGCAGCTCAGGAGGGTAAAACATTTTCAGAGGATATATTTGATGACTGCGGTCCTTGGTTGTTGATTTCTTTCCGTCATAATCCTCCTGGTTTTAGATCTGATGTGGGTATCATAGAGGAGTCAAAACTTAAGTTTTCACAACCTGTATTTGTGGCTTCAGTATCATTGATGACAGATAGTGTAATGGTTAGGGAAGAATTATTGATTTATGTGTCATGTAAAGAATGCGATGATGATAGGACAGTTAAGATTATAATGGTGGCTTAGCAAATGGTTCAAGTTGCCCTACCTGTGCATCTAGTGTACGTGTGTGGGTCATTTTAGTTGTCAGCAGGATGGATGATCTGGCAGGGACCTGGGATAGTGGAACTGGGCCACTTCTGGTCTGCCCTTTTGGGAGCCTGGGCTGACTTCTGAGTCCTGACCACGGCCAGAGAAATGGGTAATGTTTTTGTTTTGCATGTTGAAATGCTTAATGACAAGCATTTTGTGCACTTCGCTGATGCAGGTGAAATGTTGATTTATTCTCTAAGAAACAGACATCCTACTCCCAACAAGGGTAAATCCCTGTCCAGAGGTGAAAGACCCCACCTGTGTGACATGTGACCCACAGAAGAACAGCCCCAAACTACTTTAAAACTGAGTTGTCCACATGGTAGATTTAGCCCTCTCCGTGCCCTGTCTACAATGTGCGTTTTTAGACATGACCAAGTTCGGCCCACACTAGGATGTGGGGACCTGCGTGGAGACCCAGCTTCAATCCTGAGAGCTTTGAGGGGGTCATGGGGTCGTGGGTAGAGACTCAGACTGGCCGCAGTCCTGGGAAGGTCTGTGCCTCTGTCCAAATGTCTGTGCTTAGATGTCAGATCTGGAGCTGAGGTGGACCTGTCTGGTCACGGCCTCTGCTCTAAGGTTGGTTCTCTGCCCTGCCTGGGGGTCATTGCTATGGAGGTGGGGGGAGCCTAGTCCTTACCTCTGTAGGTTCACCTTCCCTGGGGCTGGTGGAGGCTCCTCAGGTGAGCTCTCTCATAATTAAACCAATTCATCAGGGAGCTCCTGCTGTGGTGCAGTGGGTTCATGATCTGACTGCAGGGAGTTCCCATTGTGGCTCAGTGGAAATGAACCTGATTAGTATCCATGAGGATGCAGGTTCAATCCCTGGCCCCACTCAGGGGGTTAAGGATCCAGCACTGGCCCGAGCTGTGGTGTATGTTACTGATGTGGCTTGGATTTGGCATTGCTGTGGCTGCGGCATAGGCTGGCAGCTATAGCACCAATCGACCCCTAGCCTAGGAACTTCCATATACTGTATGTGTGGCCCTCAAAAAAAAAGAGTACGCAGCATCTCTGGTCTCTGTGGTGGTACAGGTTCAATCCCCAGCCTGGAACAGTGGATTAAAGGATCTGGCATTGCTGCAGCTGCAGCATAGGTCTAAGCTGCAGCTCATATTCAATCCCTGGCCCAGAAACTTCCATATACTGTGGGTGCAACCATTAAAAAAATAGGATTCACAGGGTGAGGAGGGAGGCAGGTTTGCCTGATGAGTTGATTGCTGGGCACGTGGGTCTGGGTGTATGGCCAACCAGCAGCAGGGGAAGTTGCCTCTGAGGTCTCCTTCTAGTTGCCTATCCTTGCTCAGCAGCATCCAGTCCTGCACCTCCTGTGTCAGCCCTGCCTTCCAGGGAGTTGTCTCAGCACTTCAGCAAGACAAGAAATGGCTGAGCCTGCTAGAACCAAGCATAAATGGCTAAAAGCAATTAAAATAGCCCAGAACCAAGGGGAAAAGGGGTGGAGACTGACTTCCCTGGGACAAACTGAAAAGAGGGGAGGAGGCAGACCCTACACTCCTTCTGCTGTCTTAGCAGGTCCCAGGACCTGACTCATTCCCATGTTGGGGGCCCACTCAGCACAGCCCTAGTGTCCTGGCCAAGGGGACCTGTGACCCCAGGTGCAGGGTCTGGAGAGGTGAGGTCACCCTGGTGCTGGGTCTGGGGATTGTGTGGGTCTCACCCCATCCATGGGTCAGGCTCTGGTTCAGGGGAGACCCCATGTCTTCGCTCTGCCTCCAGTGTTTCTTGTCCTCCCTGAAGTCTCAAACATCTGAATTGAGGGTGTTGCTCTGAGGAACCTGTGGTCCCCTTTCTTCTCTTTCTCTTGTCATATCAAATGAGGACAAGCACCTTTGAGTGGCTGTGGCTCAAATTTCGGCTGAGTGACAACCCTTGGTGTTATCCCGCTGATATCATAGTCTATCACATGTCCAAGCCATTCGTGTCACTGCTGTCTGGGTTCCCCCGGATGGAGCTCCAGGAGCACAGACTGGTTCCCCCTAAGAATGATCCCCATGTGCCACATGAAAGTACCATGAGGGCCTCCTTGGTGGGGGACGGTGCTTGGGCCTCCCATATTTGTGATAAAGAGGATTCAAATTGGAATCTGAGTAAGACATCAGGGGGTTTTTTGTTTTGTTTTAGCTTTAAATTAAGGGCCACACCTGCAGCAGATGGAGGTTCCCAGGCTGGGGGTGGAATCGGAGCTGCCGCAGCTGGCCTACATGACAGCCCCAGCAAGGCCTGCTCGTGACCCCACTGAGCGAGGCCTGGGACTGAACCCGCACTCTCATGGACACCAGTCCCGTTCACAGCCACTGAGCCCTGACAGGAGCTCCCAAGGCATCATTTCTAAGTCTAAGTGAACTGTAGCACACGTCACACCCTCATCACCATCTTAAGTTCACGTTTTTAAGGCATCGGGTACACTCACTTTTTGTGGAGCCCTCACACTATCCATAGAATAGTTCAGCTTTTAAACCCGAGGTTCCACAACCATGAAAGTCTCCCTCCCCACCCCCTCTGGCAGCCCCAACACCACGGGCCACTTGCGTCCACGAGTTGTCACTTTCAGGGCTCCCATTTGATCAGAATCCTCTGCTGTTTGCTGACAGGTCAACTGCTTGCCAGGTGGTCTCTGTCCTGAGGCAGGAAGGACCCTGCAGGGGGGACGCGCAGAGGATGGGGTGTGATACCAAGAGCATGGAGTTCACACAGGACAGTGTTAGCGTCAGGCCACTTTGTCACCCACATGGAATGTTCCCATTACCCAACTCAGAAGAGCATTGAGGGTGGCCTGGGGCCCCGGAGGCCCCGCTCCTTTCCTGGACTTCAGAAGGCATGTTCACCATGGGCTCTGGATTCACCCACCTCTCCGCTGTCACCCTCTGTCCCATCTTGAACATGAAAATGACTTCTACTGAGCACTGGCCACAGCACTGGCCTGGTTGATATCAGGGTCCTTTAACTTAGGCATCCTGTTATGGCAGCTCTTTTCAGGCCTGAGGAGGGAACAGTTCATGCGTGTAAACCATTTTCAGAGGAAATTAATATTCGATCACTGTCTATACTACTCAATTGCTGACTTCTGTTAGTCATAATACTTCTGGTTTTAGATCTGATGTGGGGGTTACAAAGGAGTCAATTTATATCCTTATAATCTGTGTATTCATAGATTCAGTATCACTGATCTATGATAGTTTTATGTTTGGGGAAGGGTTACTGATTTCAGGTATCAGGTACAGGACTTACAGTGATAACAGGGCACTTGAGATTAGAATGGTGGGAGTTCCTTCTGTGGGGCAACGGGATTGGTGGCATCTCTGCAGTGCAGGTTAGATCCCCTGCCCAGCAGAGTGGTTAAAGGATCTGGTGTTTTCACAGCTGTGGTGTAGGTTGCAGTTGTGGCCTACAGATTTGATCCCTGGCCCTGGAACTGCATATGCCATTGGGAGGCTGAAAAAGAAAAAAAATTTGAGAATGTTGGCTGGTAAATGGTTCAAATTATCTACTTGTGCATTTAATATACATGTATGAATCCGTTCAGTTGTCAATATTAGTGAAATAATATAGAAAACTAGAGAGGTTATCCAAAAATATTTATTTTTTGGCCCCACCAGTGGCATGTGGAAGTTCCTGGATCAGGGGTAGAATGTACAATGAAGAAGCAACCCAAGCCACTGCAGTAGCAACTCCAGATCATTAACCCACTGTGTCACAAGGGAACTCCCCAAAATGTCTACCAATGTGTGGTCATGAAAAATTTTTTCACATTAGATGATGTTGCCTCTTGAGAGCCTGTGTGGAATGGATATGCAGGATTTTTGCCTATGATTTAGTTTTGACAAAGTTATGCACTTTTTACACGAAATCACGCTCGTGGAGAAAGACACAACAGTCATGGTATTGGCCGACACCGTTGACAATTCCTTCGTTCTTTCCATTGATTTATTTATTTATTTAGGCTGCCCTTGCAGCATGTGGAAGTTCCTGGACAGGCTTTGAATCTGCACCACAAGCCACAGCAGTGACAATGCCAGATTCTCAACCTCCTGAGCCACAGAGGAACTCCCTCTTCGCTCCTTATCGTAAAGGTACATGGGTAGGCTCCTCAAACCTCTGACGTGGAGAATGTAGCCACTCTAGAGTAGCAGTAGGAGTTTCCACTGATGAAGCTTCTCACTGGGATGCAAATACCTCTCAAAGTATGGACATAAGTACCCTTACTGCTGTTACTGAGTGAATGAGCCTAGAGGGGAAGCATTTCATGTTGTGTACATGTCAGGGGAGTTGGAGTCATGTCATGACATCCCTGAAAGGCCAAGAAAGTGCTGTGGGAAGAAGGTCCTATTTACTCCTACAGATGACATTGTGAAGTGAAATTTGGCTCATGTTTAGCTAAGCATATGCCTGAGAACGGTGAAAATCAGCGTATGGGGCCTCCTATAATAGCGAAGATGGCTCCGCTGACATTGCATAATGGAAGTGTGCTACTACGTCATACGTAGAACAATGGCCCTGAACGCACTGGCTAAGATGATTCCTGTCAAACCACCTGTTATAAAAAGAAAAAGCCTAAAGCTCACGATGTAGCAGGAGATCATGTTCTACTCCCTCTCCGAAGGGCTACTAATCAGCTGAATATCTTTACTCCTGTGAGAATAGCAATAGTCGGAGTTCTCTTCATGGCGCAGTGGTTAACGAATCAGACTAGGAACCATGGGGTTCTGGGTTCGGTCCCTGCCCTTGCTCAGTGGGTTAACGATCTGCTGTTGCCGTGAGCTGTGGTGTAGGTTGCAGACGTGGCTCGGATCCTGTGTTGCTGTGGCTCTGGCTTAGGCCGGGGGCTACAGCTCCAATTCGACCCCTAGCCTGGGAACCTCCATGTGCCATTGGAGTGGCCCAAAGAAATAGCAAAAAGACAAAAAAAAAAAAAAGAATAGCAATAGTTACGGCAGCTGATGTAAAGTAAGCTCATGGGCTGACATCTCTCCCTATGGCAAATGTATGATGGCCCCACAAGACAGACCCTAAAAAACCAATGGACATGATTCAAGCCATTCCCATATATCTGAAAGGTGGTTTTTGTCCTAAATAGTATGTAATGATACGTGAGACTATTCCAAGCCCTGGTAGGCTATGAATATAGACTTCAAGGTGACCAGAGAATCAAAATAAATGTTGGTATAGGATTGGGTCTCCTCCTGCAGGGTCAAAGAAAGTAGTATTTATATTTTGATCTACAGTACGGTAATTCTGGCTGCTAGGACTGAGAGTGATAATTATGGTAATATGGCTATAATTAGGGCAGATCGAACAAATAATGGTGTTTGGTGTTGGAATAATGGCTGGTGGTTTCATATTAAAGAAATATGAAAGTAATAGCATAAGGAGTTCCCATCGTGGTGCAGTGGTTAATGAATCCGACTAGGAACCATGAGGTTGCGGGTTTGATCTCTGGCCTTGCTCAGTGGGTTAACGATCCAGCGTTGCCGTGAGCAGTGGTGTAGGTTGCAGACGCGGCTCAGATCCCGCGTTGCTGTGGCTCTGGCTTAGGCCGGGGGCTACAGGTCCGATTCGACCCCTAGCCTGGGAACCTCCATATGCCATGGGAGTGGCCCAAAGAAATAGCAAAAAGAAAAAAAAAAAGTAATAGCATCGAGATTTGAGGAAACATCTGCTAAAAGCGAGGAGAAAATGGTTGGGTCTACAGAGGCTTCTGCATGTCCCATACTTCTGGCTTCAGGTGGATGTACGTTTCAACCAGTGCAGAGCCAGCTCTACTCCTGATGACATGAGTAGGAGTAGGAATGAGGGAGAAGTAGTCAAAAGCTAGTATTGTTTATTTGGGGAAATGCTGCATCAGCTGCCCCAGGTATTTGTGGGACAAGACAACTTCCAAAACCTCCAATCATAATGGGTAAAACAATAAAGAAAAGCATTAAAAATGCGGGGGCTGCCATGACTACAGATTCAGTCATCTCCAAGTAGGCTCCAGATTAGCTTAGCTGAGCATGGATTAATAGACTTAAGGTGTTGCCTACTGTTCCAGCTCAGGCACCAAATAGTAAAATGACAATACACTTGTGATTTGTTGATAAGAGCAGTTGATGAACACAGGCAAAATGGCTGAGCAAGTATTAGAATAGAAATCAAATGAAAGAGCGTGAGCCCTCTTTTTGCTGAATCCTGTGATGAATCAACAAACTTAATTGCAAATTCACAGAAGCCTCAATTCTTCAGGTGCTTTTCCAGATTTTTCTTCGTTCTCAAAGATAAGAGTGTATTTACCTGTTAACTAAAATTTCCTGGGGTGGAAACCCATCTTCAAGTGTTTTGTAATCCTTATTTTCAGGAATTAAGTACATTGTACCTGCTTAGAATTTTGAAAGCTCTTGGTCTAAACCAGCCTAAACTCCTAGCCCATTACTGGTGGAATGGGTGTTAAGGCTGTGATGGTGTGGATATGACAGTCAGTCATGATAGAAAGGTGATTTGCTTTGTGTGAGTGAATTGCTGTTTTATCTTTATGTTTACTGATGGGAATATAGTTAGTGATTTGGAGAATGATAGACACAAGTAGAAATACATGCTGAGTCGTTCTCTCATGGCTATCGGTGTAGGTAGAATGATGTTATCATTTTTGTTCTCTCTCTCTTTTTTTTTTTTTTTTGGTCTTTTTGCCTTTTCTAGGGCTGCTCCCACAGCATATGGAGGTTCCCAGGCTAGGGGTCAAATCAGAGCTGTAGCCGCCAGCCTACACCAGAGCCACAGCCACTCGGGATCTGAGCCACATCTGTAACCTACACCACAGCTCACGGCAACACCGGATCCTTAACCCCCTGAGCAAGGCCAGAGATCAAACCTGCAACCTCATGGTTCCTAGTCGGATTCATTAACCACTGAGCCACGACGGGAACTCCTCATTTTTGTTCTCTCTCGCATAAGTATTCACTTGGGTAAAAACCCTCGTGGTGGGAGCCTTCCTGATGATGCTCTAATTACGCAGATGAGGGTTGTGATGGGAGGTGTGTTGTTACTCATGTGTGATTATGATGCTGTTGTGGCGCATAAGCTGTGCGTCGACGGTAAGAAGACTGTTATTATAGAAACCGTTGCATTTAGGATGGTTACGGTTGGATTATGCATCATAATATCTGTTACTCCTTCTCTATGGGCAGTCGATGAGGAGCCCATGATTCTTGTAGTTGGACTTGCTTGAGTGCCCTGCAGCCTCCAGTTACGACTCACAGTATAGCTGTAACCAACGGTACGATGATGGGTGGCGAGATGTGGATCCAAGTCTGTCGCATTAACAGCATCAGGCCTACTGCTCACAGGCTGCTTTGAGTTACTTCAGGCACTCAGAAATAAAACGAGGACGATCCTAATTTTAGGACAAAAGCTATTGTTTTGATGGTGGGTGCTGTTGGACTAAAGGTTTTATAATTTCTTGTGTTCACTGACCAGGGAATATGAGATTAACAGTAACAGCCGTCATAAGTAGCATTGATGTGGTGGATTGTTTCAGAAAATATCTGTTGGATGCTTCTACGGCTCAGGGTTTAATTTTTTATTAGAACGAGGATAGAGTTAACCAGTATGAGCCTGTTACTACAGTTATGCTCCCCGAGATGACGGTCAGTAAAATGATAGCACAAACAACGTGGTTTATTAGTGCATGAAGATATAACACAACATGCCTAGGACATCTTGGGTGTCTGGGCCCAGTAGCTCACTTAGTGGACCTGCTGTAGCATGTGGTGTAACGTGGTGACAAGGAGCATGTAAAACTCTTAACAGCAGCTCAATTCCTACAATTCTAGGAAACCTCTACTATTTACTCTAAATAACTCTCTGCCCCATATGTCTTACGTTTGTGGGGGGATGCCTGATGTGAAGATAGGTGGTGAAACTGCTCACATACTTTGGTACACTTCTCATAATGTTAACAGTAAAAAATGTATAATAGATGTATACGTCGATCGTATCAGTATTATGGGTAGGATGCTCAAATTCATAGAAAGGAGATTGTTAGGAGTGTTTTTTTTTTTTTTTTTTGTCTTTTTGTCTTTTTGTTGTTGTTGCTATTTCTTTGGGCCGCTCCTGTGGCATATGGAGGTTCCCAGGCTAGGGGTCTAATCGGAGCTGTAGCCACCGGCCTACGCCAGAGCCACAGCAACACAGGATCCGAGCCGCGTCTGCTACCTACACCACAGCTCACAGCAACGCCAGATCATTAACCCACTGAGCAAGGGCAGGGACCGAACCCGCAACCTCATGGTTCCTAGTCGGCTTCTTTAACCACTGCGCCACGACGGGAACTCCTGTTAGGAGTGTTTTAATGATGACATCGGCTGTACACAATTCTGGCTTATAGCGGTTGTGAAATGCTCCTAAAAATAGGGTTGTTGTGAAAATGTTGATGAGAATAATATTGACATACTCTCCAGGAAGAACAGCGTGAATGTGCCTGCTGCATTTTCTACATTGAAACTAAACAGAGCTTTTAATTCTACCTCCGTTAAATCAAATGGGGCTCCACCGGATTTCTCCTTTAATAATCAAATTCTGGGCAGGGGTCAGGATGGGAAAATTAGTCAAGGGTGTTTCTGTGTAATAATTACTGGTGAACGTGTAAATGGTCCGTTTAGCAGCAGGACTGATAAGAGAATAATAGCTTGTGTTTCTTCATATGAGATTTCTACTGCCCAGAATTCCAGTTGTGTGTGTGTTCTGAATCTGAAACTCATCCAGCTCAGAGGATTGAATACATTGTGAGGCTTCATACAACTAATATAAACAGTACACCTAGGTTTATATTAATTAGTGGATAGGGCATGGGAAGATGAACTCATTATGTGACAGCCAGGGTTAAGGCGAGCACTGGTGCAATAAATACACATTGATGATGGTAGGATGGCCATTGTGGTTCTTTAATAAATAATTGGACTGCATCAGGAATGGGTTACAATAATCCATAGGAGCTGATGTTGTTTGGCTCTCTCCAGGTTTGTAGATACCCTAGATTTTTGACTCAGTTAATGTAAGGAAAGCTATAGCAAGTAAAATTGGGTAATTAGTGAAAGAATGCCTATTATAAGCATATTCTTAGGAAGAGGACTTGAACCACTGTGGATAGAATTTCAAGTTTTATACAGTTGCCGGACTCTGCAAACCCTAACACACCCTGTTCTGCATTGGAGTATGTATAAATCAATCGAATGTAGATTATATCATCATTTAGTTTGAAGGCATTTTGAAAATTAGGTCTGTCTTCTCTTGTTGTCCTTTCACAGTGGGAGAAATCTATGACAGATAGAGCGACCAGGACCACTCCAGTCTAACACGTAGGACTCCAGTCTTTGAACAAACAGACCATTATACCCAGTTACGCCACTGGGGTGTCCAGATCCAGCATCAAGGTTGTTACTCTATTGTCGAATTCTAGAATAAGATTGCACTGTTACCCTAAATGTTATTCTCCAAGGTCACCCCAACCAAAATTGTGAGTCCAGTAAAAACTACGTTATTCTTAAAGTTCAGTTATTGTAGTTTTTATTAATTAATTAAAATTTCATAGGGGGAGTTCCTGTCATGGCGCAGTGGTTAACAAATCCGACTAGGAACCATGAGGTTGTGGGTTCGGTCCCTGCCCTTGCTCAGTGGGTTAACGATCCGGCGTTGCCGTGAGCTGTGGTGTAGGTCGCAGACGCGGCTCGGATCCCGCGTTGCTGTGGCTCTGGCATAGGCAGGTGGCTGCGGCTCCGATTAGACCCCTAGCCTGGGAACCTCCATATGCCGTGGGAGCGGCCCAAGAAATAGCAAAAAGACAAAAAAAAAAAAAGTTTCATAGGGGTTTCTTGTCTTACACTACTCCTGCCTCTTCTAGAGCAGGTAAATTTCACTGATTAAAGAGACAGTAAAACTGTAGTCTGACCCGTCACACAATCCCTATGTAGAGAGAAAATGACTGTGTTCCCTTTCCACACTCAGATTATGGTGACCATTAAATAAATATCACCGGGCAGGCAGTGCCTCTAATACCAGAAGTGCTAGAGACAATGTTTTTTATAAAGAGGCATGGTTTGTGGTTGCCAGGTTCCTTTACTTTTTTTTTTTTTGTTGTTCTTTTTGCCTTTTTCTGTGGCATATGGAGGTTCCCAGGATAGGGGTCGAATCGGAGCTGTAGTCTTCAGCCTACACCAGAGCCACAGCAATGCAGGATCCTAGCCACATCTGCAACCTACACCACAGCTCACGGCAACGCCAGATCCTTAACCCACTGAGCAAGGCCAGGGATCGAACCCACAACCTCGTGGTTCCTGGTCGGATTCGTTAACCACTGCGCCACAACGGGAACTCCTCCTTTACTTTTTAAAACCTTTTTTAAATGCATACTTGCATTGGGTTAACAATATTTGAATACATTAATCATTAGTTTAGGTTTGTTGTTAGTTTAGGTTTATTTTATTGTTAACTATCAGTGGGTTTTCTGTTCTGATATAAGCTTATGCAGGGAGAAATATTTCTTGTTACTCACATTAACAGCATTTCTTCTATTAATTAGTCAATAGTGTTGTTTTATCTAGTTACTGTTGGTGTTCAGATGAATGTGTGGTCGACCTTGAATATTTTCCTGATTGGTGGCTACTTTTAGCCAACAATGGTGTATGCTTAATCTCCAGAAAAGGTTGTATCTTGTATCTCGAAAGTCTGTATCTAAAATGTTATTCTAATATTTTAGAATAACATTTAAATTTACATTAAAACTTATGTTCTTAAGTCATATTTGAAGTTGAACCAAAACTTTTTCTGGAAAACCAGAGGTCACCAGGCTTGTCAGGCTTGTCACCTCTACTCAAAAATCCTCTCACTATCTTGACTTTTTTTTTTTTTGGTCTTTTTGCTATTTCTTGGGCTGTTCTCATGGCATATGGAGGTTCCCAGACTAGGGGGTCAATCGGAGCCATAGCCGTTGGCCTACGCCAGAGCCACAGCAATGCGGGATACGAGCTATGTCTGTGACCTACACCACAGCTCATGGCAATGCCAGATCCTTAACCCACTGAGCAAGGCCAGGGATCGAACCTGCAACCTCATGGTTCCTAGTTGGATTTGTTAACCACTGAGCCATGACAGGAACTCCTATCTTGCCTTTTAAATGAGTTTGTTCTTGTATATTTTTCCAAAGTAGCTCACCTGGTTTCAGGGATTTTAACCTACATTCTCTTTGTTAAAGTTTTCTAGCTAAATCATTATGCATTTTTGGTATTTTTAATGCTTCTTTCATCATTCCTTTATGGTACTTTATAGCACCAGATTTTAGCTTCTATACAATAGATGTTGAATGAATGTTTGATTTAATTTAATTACAATAGGTGAATTTGAGAAGCTGAGGCTAGTTTTAGTTCCAGGAATTCATGCAGTATGAACTCCCCTGGGTATAAACTGGATGCTTTTCTTGAAGCTACATTTTGAGTGGTCCAAACACACTTTGCAATATCACAAATTCTCTCCCTCCCACCCCTCATCACAAATTCTCTCCCTCCCACCCCTCATTTCTCCTTTCAGTTTTTAACATGGCCCCTGTAGCATTTGGAATTTCCCAGGCTAGGAGTCGAATCAGAGCTGCAGCTGCTGGTCTACACCACAGCCATAGCAATGCCAGATCGGAGCCATATCTGTGACCTATAATGCAGCTCATGGCAATGCTGGATCCTTAATGCACCGAGCAAAGCCAGGGATCGAACCCACGTATTCTTGGATACTAATTGGGTTCTTAGCCCACTGAGCTACAGCAAGAACTCTTTATTTCCCCTTTTATGTTTGGTACTTGTTAATAGGTTATAAAAACTGTTCTGTATTTGAGGAGGGTGGTGGGAAGTGTGCCTGTGCTTCATGACTTGATTCAACTAAGCACTTTATTGTTAATTTTCTACTAAATCTTCCTTCGCTTGTTTATTTCATAAAAACTTTTGTATAAATTTACTTAATGCTTTTGAGGTAGAAAACATACCCCCCTTCTTCCCTCCTATAGGTTACACCTTCATCTAAGATTTTTATGTCTGATAATTATGCTCGTCATTCTTTTTTTTTTTTTTTTTTGTCTTTTGGTCATTTCTTGGGCTGCTCTCATGGCATATGAAGGTTCCCAGGATAGGGGTCAAATCGGAGCTGTAGCCGCCAGCCTACACCAGAGCCACAGCAACACAGGATCTGAGCCGCGTCTGCAACCTACACCACAGCTCATGGCAATGCCAGATCCTTAACCCACTGAACTAGGCCAGGGATCGAACCCACAACCTCATGATTCCTAGTCGGATTTGTTAACCACTGAGCCATGATGGGAACTCCTGCTCTTTGTTCTTTACCAGTGTTTCCTGAGACTGTCTAATTTTATTAGAAATTAATAGACTGGGACAACATCCATATGTTTATGGAGCTAGTAAGTTCATCTAGTCATTTATAGTGCCTCACATTAAATATGAAACTACTTCGACAGGTTGAATAGAACTTTATACATATAAGATTTATGCATTTACGTGACATATTAGTATTCAGTGTAGTAGTCTGTTATGTTAAAATTGGCATTGATATATTTAATATATTTTCTTTTGGAGATTATTAAAATGTACTTTATTTATTTTGTTTGAGGTACATGGCAGCTAGAGGGGGACATCATTTTGTTTAAGCCTTATATATCTAATTGATTTGTGTTATTAGGAGGCTCTGTTGTAGTTATACTAACTTTCTGTCACTGAAGTAGTGGCAATATCTTTGTTAGATTGGTTAATTGACTCTAATGTAGTCGCATGCTTTGCCTTGTTGGGGGGTTTGGCCAGGCAATAATGGCATATGAAGTTTGAGATTGAGTGGGAGGTAGGAGGATTTGATTAGGGAAGCTATTTACCTGATAAGCCTGTGTGTGTGTGTAATTACTCTGTCCTGTGACCATTCACTCAATAACACATGATGGTTGATCATGTTGGTAAATACTATAAAATTTAATCCCAGCTCCAAGTCGCCTGACTGTGATAAGGCATCTGACGGCCACAGCTGAGTCACAGCCTCCTCCAGAATTAAAAATACCAAAGGCATAAAGCCAGTTACATGTGAACACAAGCTGATATGATAGTCCACTGGGATGTCTTACTTAAGGAGAAAAAGTGGGCAGTTAAGGGAAAAATGTTCCCCAAATAAGTACCAAATGCAAGATATAATTGCTTTGGAGTTTCCTGGTGGCCTAGTGGTTGAAGACTGGTATTGTCACTGCTGAGGCTTGGGGATGACCCCTGGCCCTGGAACTTCAGCATGCCACAAGTGTGGACAGATGGATGGATGGATGGATAGATAACTCATTTATAGAAATCCCCATGATTCTTGGGCCCTGAACTAGGAGAGAGGCATATCTGTGGGCAGTTGATGATTTATCAAGGCTTTCTGACTATGTTCTGGTTGTTGGTTATGATAAGCATGTTGACTGGAAAATGTTTGGACATAATGTGATATGTAGGATTAATAAATATAGTCCTATACACTATCAATCACTTCAGTTACCCCATGAATGTTCTCTAGTGACTGGAATCTAATAAGCATTGAACTGTCTTTCATTTTGTGGCACCTGCAGCATGTAGAATTTCCCAGGTCTGGGATCAAACCCAAGCCACAGCAGTAACCTGGGCCACAGCAGTCTTAATGCCAAGTTCTTAACCACTAGGCCATGAGGGAATTCCTGGATTGAACTGTTTAATGTGTCCTGTAATAACAGTAGGCTGAAGTACATGCTTATACACATGAGGGAGATAATTGATACATAATTACATGATCATGTATTATGTGTAATAAAGCATATGCGTTGTGCTTACATGTGTGGAAGGACATGTAATGCACAATGTACATAGTACTGTCAGTTTTATGATAAAATTTTTAGTATTTACACAGCACGTAAAGATAGTGTAAATGTCCCATATGCAAATGGTTCAGGGAAGAGTTTAAGTTGAATTCCAAATTTGGGAGCTGAAGGTGGAGCTAGAGCTTCTTCCTTGAGTCTTAGGGAAATGTGTTCTATTTTTCTTTTTTTTATTTTTATTTTTATTTTTGCCTTTTCTAGGGCCACTTCCCGTGGCATATGGAGGTTCCCAGGCTAGGGGTCCAATCAGAGCTGTAGTTGCAGGCCTATGCCACAGCCACAGCAATGCAGGATCTGAGCCGCATCTGCAACCTACACCACAGCTCACAGCAACACCAGATCCTTAACCCACTGATCGAGGCCAAGGATCGAACCCACAACCTCATGGTTCCTAGTCAGATTCATTAACCACTGTGCCATGACGGGAACTCCGTTCTATTTTTCTGATTTACAAACAAGGGTCATAAATATATTGCAAAGTCTCTTTTTTTAAGGTGGTCATTTTCAATCATGCTTGTCATTAGTATAAGGACAAGAATGAAAATAATTAAAGTATAGAATAGGGGAGTTCCCACTGTGGCTCAGTGGTAACAAACCCAAATCATACCCATGAAGAAGCGGGTTTGATCCCTGGCCTTGCCCAGTGGTTCAAGGATCCAGAGTTGCCATGGCTGTGGTGTAGGCCAGGAATTATAGCCCCAATTCGATCCCTAGCCTGGGACTCTCCACATGCCTCACCAGTGGCCTGAAAAAGAAAAGAGCATAGAATAGATGCTAGTTTGGGTTTATGTAGCCAAAAAAATGAAACCAAAGCGGAGGTGGATGCCCAGGCTTTATTCAGTGGGCAAAGAATGGATAAGTAGGACCTTAGTTCACAGCTGAAGTTCCCAGCCAAGTTGTGAGAGGCCTTTGATTTTAAGGAGTAAAGATAAAGGGAGGAGGAGTGAGGCTAATGACAGGGAGGCCTGCCCATTGCTCTGCTGGGAAGGGTCAGGGCTTTCCTGGAAATGGGTGCCACCCCCTTTCTATCCTTTTTTTTTTTTTTGTCGTTTGTCTTTTTTTGTTGTTGTTGTTGCTATTTCTTGGGCCGCTCCCACGGCATATGGAGGTTCCCAGGCTAGGGGTCTAATCGGAGCTGTAGCCACCGGCCTACGCCAGAGCCACAGCAACGCGGGATCTGAGCCGCGTCTGCAACCTACACCACAGCTCACGGCCACGCCGGATTGTTAACCCACTGAGCAAGGGCAGGGACTGAACCCACAACTTCATGGTTCCTAGTCGGATTCGTTAACCACTGCGCCACGACGGGAACTCCCCTTTTTATCCTTTTTTTGGTCAGCATCTCCCAGTCACGCCACCAGTAGGTGTGTCATCTAGTAGCTAACGTGGCAAAATCTGTGTTGAATGAGACTCGGAGTCTGGGGGAGGCCAGAGTCATCGTCATCCTGATTCCACCTGGTTCCGTCTGGTTTGTCTCTTCCTATAGCTTCCTCCTCTTGTCTCCAGACCTTTCACTTCTCGATACACGATAACTCCAGTTCAAGGAGGGTTTCGCAGGCTTTGGCAAGGATCTGCTGTCAGCTCTGGCAACAACACCCCCTTTCCTCGTCACTACTCCCCATTCTTGAGGGGGAAGTCTGTCTTCTGCGGCTGCTTCCTGCTGAACATGGGCATAGGTTTCCCCTGGATTGGAGGCGCAGAACTGTCCCTGCCCCGCCTAACATAAGCCTGAGCTTCAGAAGGCTGCAGACTCAGTTCTTGTACCCTTGTGTTAGTATCATCTGAAGTTTGAGGGATTCGAGTTCTTTGCTAACAAAGTTGACAAGGCGGTTGTGGAAGCAAGGCCTGAAGACGAACAGGAGGTTAATGCAGTCAGTGTGCCCAGAAATGGAAGAAACCAGTTTAAACTAGAAAGGCTCTCTTTGACCTTATTCCAGACAGAGCTTGGATTGGGACCTTTGGGGGTATATCTTTGCGCCCTTTGAGTTGCTTATACACCTCTTTTATGGTTGCCTCAATCTGACCAGAGTTACTCCCATGCATGTGGTGGGTTTTATTAATAACTGTGCAGAATTTCCCTTGCTCAGCCAGGAAGTAGTCAAGTACAGTATTTTCTACTGAGTCCAGAGAAGTATGGAATAAAGCATCCCTCATGCTTTTAGGCAAGTCCTCAGGGGCTCGTGTAAGGATTTGTACAGTGATTTCATGGTATGCAGAACCTCCCCAGGGGGGCACCAAATCCCCCTTGCTCTAGTCCAAGAGCAATCCCTACTCCTGCTGGAGGGAATCTTTTTGCCCCTTTATCTCAGTGCTGGGTGATGTTATGAATGGTTATACCTGGGCTCCTAGAACTTACCAGCCTAGTGTGCATTGTGCACAAGCTGGGCATCATTTAAGCAAGGATCTGGCATTGCTGCAGATGCAGCACAGGCTGCAGATGCAGCTGGGATCTGGCATTGCTGTAGCTGTGGTATAGGACAACAGCTGCAGCTCCTATTTGACTCCTACCGTGGGGACTTCCATATGCCTCAGATGCAGCCCTAAAAAGAAAAACAAAAAAAAAAGAAACTTCTGGACATATATCTGGAGAAAACCATAATTGGAATGAACCCCAATGTTCACTGTGGAACTACTGACACTATCCAAGACATAGAAACCACTTAAATGTCCTTTGACAGAGGAATGGCTAAAGATGTGGTATATATAATGGAATGTTACTTGGCTGTAAAAAAAATGAAATAACGCCATTTGCAGCAACATGGGTGGACCTAGAGTTTAACATACCAAGTAAATCAGACAAATATCTTATTTGATCACTTCTATGTAGAATCTAGTAAAATTATACAAAACTTCTTTATAAAACAGGAACAAACACAGTTCTCGAAATCAAACTTACGGGAAACCATGGGGAAACCATGGGGAGGGGGAACAAACTGGAACAATAGCATTAGCATATACACACTACTCTGTGCAGAATAGATAATGAGCAAGAATCTGTTGTAGAGCACAGGGAAATAGACTCAATATTCTGTAATAACCTATATGGGAAAAAAATGAATCCCTCTCTCTCTATATATATATACACACACACACACTCACTCCAGTAAAATTAAACAAATAATAAAGGGAAACATTCAAATTATGTCAAGACACTCATCAAGGCTTAATCTCCCTTTTCCTCATAGCACTTGTACGAATGCGAATAGTCCCTAAAGGAAAAATCATGTTGAGTCCATATGAGACCGTGTATGGGAGGCACATTCCTGAAGGAACTGGCTCTGAGGCCACCCTGGGGGATATGGACCAATAGAAATATGCCTTACAGAGAGGGGGAAATAATCACAGCTTTACACCATGCGACAATCCAGAACTACCTTCTCCTTCTGAGCCACAGTGGGAAATCCAGGAGTTCCTTTTGAGGGTTTGATTTGTTCTACTTTCCTGAGGATTGCGGTTTCCAAGTGGAGGGTAAACCCCATGTAATTCCTAGAGCTCTAGAGACTCCCTTAGTAATTTGGGGAACAAAGGCAGGCCCATTGTCCCTCTTGATGGACTTAGGGGGCCCAAACAGGGAATTCTTTCCTAGAGAAAGGTCTTAGAAACCTCCAAGGCAGTCTCAGTTCAGGTGGAAAATGACTCCATCCAGTCTGAGAAGGTGTCAGTCAAAACCCACAAACATCTGAAACTTCCTTGTGCCCAGAGCATTACTGTAAAATCAGTTTGCCAGTCTTGACCTGAATATGTGCCTCGATACCAGATAGGGGTCACTCCAGTGACCTTGGGGCAGGTGAGTTTGGGGCCTGTTCTGGAGGCAGGGCAAGCTCCAACCAGCCTATAGTGTTGGACAGGGAGAAAGGACCGTGCTGGGAGATTTTGAGAGAGCTCATGGGCTCATATGAGGCCTGTGGTGGTTCTTAGAGTGAGAAGAGGAGGGAAATTAGCCCAAGAGGAGTTGGCT
Source organism: Phacochoerus africanus (assembly GCF_016906955.1). Taxonomy (NCBI): domain Eukaryota; kingdom Metazoa; phylum Chordata; class Mammalia; order Artiodactyla; family Suidae; genus Phacochoerus; species Phacochoerus africanus. The sequence continues at coordinate 1,806,950 of NC_062548.1, forward strand.
TGAATACTGGGCAAGCACTGCTCCAGAATCAGAATTGCACACGGCGCAAGGCCTGGAAGGCTGGGCCGGTGGTCATGAATGAAGAGTGGAAAAGCAGAGCTTCCTTGGTGGGCAGGCTGCGACGATCCTACAGACCTGTTCCTTGGTTCTCTGAAAAAATTTCTTTTTCTTCCATTTGAGCCTCTCCCCACTCTGGATCACCCCCGAGGAAAAATCTGACTCAAGAAAAGTCACATAAATTAGGAGGGGAGGATAATTAATTTTTAAAAAGTTTACCCGATTCAGAGTGGCTTTGGCTCATTGACTAAGAGGAATGTGAAGAATGGGGAGGAGTGAGAGCCACAGCTGAATTGGAGGGGGAAATACTCCCTCTGGACAGCTCTTGGTTGTTCTTAGAGGAGGAACTGAATCAGCTACCCCAGGGCAGTCCACGGGTTTGTTCAGGAGGCAGGAGGAAGTGCTCTGAGTTGTCATTGGAGAGAATGGCCACCAGAGGGCGCTGACGTGCCATCCAAGCACAGCAGGGGCTTGGTGTTGGCACTGCTAGGCTCAGAGATGTGGCTGCAGATGGGGATGCTGGGTACTGCTCATGTCCTGCCAGGAGGGGTTGCTTACAGGTCGCAACTGACCGCCCAGGCCAAATTGGCTTACCTGGGGAAAGGAAACTTGTTCCACCTTCACACATCTGGGTCATTTTCAAGTGGCACAGCTAGCCCAAAGCCCACGTTAAAGGACAGCTCTTCAATGTTCAGACTGCCTTTTGATTCTCCAGAGGTAAAACTCTGAAACACATGCAGTTTGTTTGAGTATTGGGAATTTGGTTTGCCAGAATAAGGCTTCCATGACGTTTGGCATCTGGAGAACAAGGCTGGTGGTTGTCAGTGGAGAGTATAAAATAGGGGTCCTTTGGAGGGCAGGCTATGCCCTTCCCAGAAACCTGTCTCTTGAGTGTTCTCTGAACACTCCACATCTTTCTTTGATCTGAGCCTCTCTCTCCTTTCGTGCACCCCTGAGGGGAAATCTTACCTAAAGCCAGGTCACATAAGATAAAGGGTGGCTAAAAGGAGGATAGAGGGGAAATAATTTAAAGCCAATTATCTGACTCATAGTGCATTTGGCCGATTGACTTCAAGGGCTGCTGATAGGGAGCAGGGAAGGATATGGGAGACTTTGAGAGAGAAACACCAGCCTCTGTAAGGCCCTTGAGTTTTCTGAGAAAGAAAGGAGGACCAGATTAGGCTCGCAGATGGTCACGAGCAGTGCAAACAGAACCGCTTGCCATCGGGAGGCGGAGGATGGGATCTGAATTGTCAGTAGAGGTAATGGTCGCTAGAGGACAAGGAGTCCTGACATTGCCCAGCTGCAGCTTGGCACTCCCAGACTTAGAGACAGGGTTGTAAATGGTGCTGGTGGAACCCTGAGGATGTGCCCAGCAAGGAAAGGTGAGTTACAGGTTGCTTCTGACTCTCGGGTCCAAAATTCCTCTCCTGATAGTGGGTACACAGTTCTTCCTTTACAACCAAGGGTCATTTCCGTGCTGCTGGTGGAGCGCTAAGACTAAATGGTTTGGCAGGCTGCCTGGGGTCTCACTGCCTTTGGATTCTCCAGCATCATAACCCTGAATACAAAATAATCTGGCTTGAGTCCTGAGCATGCAGTTTCCAAAATCAGCCTTCTGTTACATGTATGACATCAGGAAACCAATGCTCGAGGACCTGAATGGAGTGTGAAAAAGCACTAGTGTTTTGTCTGGCCAGGCTGTGCTCCTCACTGGGATATATCGCCAAAATTTCTCCTCCGAGTGCCTTTTCACTTTTCTTCCTGAACCAGTGCTTCCTCTCATTCATCTCCAGGGAAAGGGCACTTGCTAAGAGGCGATCACATGTCTTACGGTGAGCAGATGACTTTCCAGCTGGTGACCTGACACGAAGTGGGATGGATCAGCTGATGGACATAGAGCAGTGGTGTTGGAAAAGGAGGAAGCAGTGCCATAGGAGACTTTGAGAGACAGAGATGTTGCCCTCTGTCAGGTGGGATGTAGTTTTCATTAGAGGGAGAGTAGGTTGGAAATCGGCTGTCAAATGCACAACCCTAGTGCAGTCCATCCCTGGGTTTGGTCAGGAGGCAAAAGGAAATACTCTGCGTGGTTATTAGCATGGTTGCCAGAGCACCAGCAAAGCCCAGAGGCTGCTTGGGATTGACTTGCACCAACACAGAGCCAGAGTTGAAGATGGGGCTGGTGGATCCCCCAGGATGTGCCTAGGGAGCAGGGGTAGGATACAGAGGACCACTGACTCCCCACCTCACCTGAGAGGAAGGACACTGTTCTGCCTTCCCATCTGTGAGGTGCTCTCAGACAGCTCAGGTGGCCTCAAGTCCAGACACTTGGGCAGGCTGGCAAGAGTGGTGACTGCCTTTGGGTTCTGCGGAGGCAGAAAACTGAACACGGATGTAGTTGGCTTGGCTACTGGGCACGCAGTGCTCCAGGATCATGCCTGTACCATGTTTGGCATCTGGAAAGCTGGGTGGGTGGTCATGAATGGAGAATGGAAAAGCAGAGGTTCCTTGGTGGGAAGGTTGCCCATTTCCTGAAAATTGTCTCTGGTCTCTTGAAATTTCCTTCTATTTCTTCCATCTGAGCCTCTCCCCCCTTTCATTCACCCCTAAGGGAAAAAATCTTAGCTCAAGACAGGTCACATAAATTAAGAGGGGAGGCTGATCTAATGTAAATCCAGTTACTTGATTTGGAGTGGGTTCAGCTCATAGACTAAGAGGAATGCTAAGGGATAGGGAGGAGTGAGTGCCATGGATGATGGTGAGAGAGAAATACCCGCCTCCTGGAAGGCACTTGGTTGTTCCTAGAAGGAAAGGAGGAATTACATCAGCTCTGAGGTGCACAAGCCCAGTGCAGTCCATGGGTTTGTTCAGGAGGCAGGAGTGGGAGGCTGGGTTGTTATTGGAGGGCTCTGGGTTGTTATTGGAGGAAACAGCCACTAGAGGGCACTGAAGCACTGGGCAAGCCCAGCAACTGCTTGGTGTTGGCACTTCCAGGCTCAGAGATGGGGAGGGGTGGATTCCCTCAGGAGGTGTCTGGTGAGGAGGGGAAGGTTACAGGCCGCCCTTGACTCTCCAGTCAAAATTCGCTCACCCAGTAAAAGGGAAATGGTTCCACCTTCAACACATCTGGGTCACTTGCAGTCAGCTCAGGTAGACCAAAGTCCAGGGGTCTGGCTGACTTTGGGGTTCTCCCAAAGGAGAACTCTAAACCCACAAGTAGTTGGTCAGAATATTTGGCATGCAGTTTTCCTGAGCTAGGGTTGCATGGTGTTTGCCTAGGAGAGCTGAAACCATTGTTCCTAGAGGGAGAGGATGATTTACATTGGCTCTGAGGTGTACAAGCCCAGGGCAACCCATGAATTTGTTTCAGAGGCAGGAGGAAGGGCTTTGGGTTGTAATTCAAGAGATTGGCCACCAGAGGGCAACAGAGCCCAGCAGATGCTTGGTATTGGCCTATCCCAGCCCAGAGGTGGAGTTTGACGTGGGGGTGGTGGATCAGCAGTGGTCATGCCTTGTGAAGAGGGCCGGGTTACAGGTCTCCTTTGACTTTTGGGTCTAAATTAGCTCACCTGATAGGAAGGACCTTGTCCTGCTCTTCCCAGCTGCGGGTCACTTTCAGACAGCTCAGGTAGCCTGAAGTCCAGATTATTGGGCAGTCCGTGAGGCGTTCTGACTGCCTTTGGATTCTGCAGAGGCTGCATCTGAGACAAAAGGGTGTGGGATGGAATACTGGGCTTGCAGCGCTCCCAGAACAGGCTTGTGCAGTGTGTGGCCTCTAGGCAGCTGGGTGGGTTGCTGTGAATGGAGGGTGCAAAAGCAGTATTTCCCTGGTCAGTAGGTTCATCCATCCCAGAGACTCATCTCTTGAAGGTTTTCTGTAAGTTTCCTTCTTTTCCTTCCGTCTGAGCTTCTTCCCTCCCCTCATTCACCCCTGATGGTGAAAATCTCACCTCGACCCAAGTGGCAGAAATGAAGATGGGGAGGCTGATTCATTGAAATCTGGGCACATGATTTGGAGTGGGTTCGGCTCAACGACTTAGAGGAGAGGGGAAGGATTGGGAGGAGTGAGCACCTTTGCTGACTATGAGAGGAAAATGGTAGTTTTAGAATGAGAGGAGGGATTACATCAACTACCCAGTGCAGTCCATCCAGGGGTCTGTTCAGGAGGCAGGAGGCAGGCCTCTGAGCTGTCATTAGACATAATGGCCACCAGAGGGCGCCAAAGTGCTGGCCAAGCCCAGTAGCTGCTTGGAACGGACACCTCCAGGCTCAGAGATGGGGTTTGAAATGTGTATGGGTGGATCCTCCAGGAGGGGTCCAGCAAAAATTGGTTACTGAACCACTGCGGCTGACTATCCAGTCCAAATTGACCCACCTTGTATAAATAAATGGAAAGAGTTCTGCCTTCCAGATATCTGGCTCAACTTCAGTCAGCTCAGCTAGTCCAAAGCCCATATTATTGGGTGGGACTTCTGGGCTCAGCTGGCCGTGAGGCTCTCCAGAATTAGAACTCAGAGCACCCAGGCAACTGGCTGGAGTACTGGACATGCAGTTTTCTAGAGTCCAGGTGTTTTGCATCTGGAGAGCTGGGTTGCTGATCATAAATAAAGAGCAAGTATAAAAGCCGATGTCTTTTAGAGGGCAGGCTGTCTTTATGCCAGAGCCCTCTCTCTTGAGGGTGTTCTGCAAAGTTCCATAGTTGTTCCTCCATCTGAGCCTTGGTCTCCTTTTGAGCCCTACTGAGGGAACATCTTACCTGAAGCCAGGTGACACAAAATAAGGGCTAGCAATGTGGGGTGAGGTGGGAAAGCAATACAAAGCCAGTTTCCTGACTCAAAATGTGCTCCCCTGATGGATTCAAGGGAGTGCTGACAGATAGGGCACAGGGAGGCATATAGGAGACTTAGAGAAATTCCATGATCCATAAGGCCTTTGATTTTTCTGTAAGAAAGAGACAGAAAGGAGTTCCCGTCGTGGCGCAGTGGTTAACGAATCCAACTAGGAACCATGAGGTTGCGGGTTCGGTCCCTGCCCTTGTTCAGTGGGTTAACGATCTGGTATTGCCATGAGCTGTGGTGTAGGTTGCAGACGTGGCTCGGATCCCGCATTGCTGTGGCTCTGGCACAGGCCAGTGGCTACAGCTCTGACTGGACTCCTAGCCTGGGAACCTCCATATGCTGTGGGAGCAGCCCAAAGGAATAGCAAAAAGACAAAAAAGAAAAAGAAAAAAAGAAAGAGACAGAAGGAGGAGGACAAAATTGAGCTCACAGGTTCTCAAGAGCTGTGCCAGTGGGACCAGGTGACTCAGGAGGAAGAAATTGGGGATGAGACTGGCTGGGAGTGGAAATGGCCACTGGAGGATGAGGAACCCTGACACACCCAGCTGCTGTTTGGTTTTGGCATTTTCAGGGTCAGAGATGGGGTTGGAGGTGGCACTTGCAGCACCCAGAGGATGTGCCCAGCAAGGAAAGGCGAGTTACAGGTTGCTTCTGACTCTTGGGTCCTAAACAGGTCCTCTGAGAGTGGGTGCATCGTTCTTCTTTCACGACTAGTGGTCACGTGCATAGGGGTCACAGAGGCCTAAGACCAGATGACTTGACAGGCTACCTGGGAGGGGGAGAGTCTGAATGCCTTTGGGTTCTCCAGCGGTAGGACCTTGAATCAACAGGCATTTGGGTTGAGACTTGGGCATGTCCGTTTTCAAGAACTGGGATTTGGTCAGGTGTGGAATCTGCAAGCAGTGCTCGTGAACCTGAATGGAGCGTGTAGAGGTGACGTCTTACGCCCTCGGGTGTAACGTAAGGCACAGACCTCAGGAAGGAGCACATCCTCGCCAGCCAGAACCATCACTTCTACACACTCCTTTTCTCCTTTTTTTTTTTACCTGAGTCACTGCATCCTGTCAGATACCCCCAAGGAATGATCCACAGACAGAACTAGATCGAGTAGATTAAGGCAAGCAGACGAATGTCCAGGTGGTGAGTTGACCTCACGTGTGATTGGCCAGTGGGTGCAGGGTAGTGATGTTGGGTAGGGAGGAGGAGGGAATGCCCTGGGAGACTTTGAGAGGGACCTTTGGCCTCTGTAAGGAACCAGTGGTAATTAGAGTGAGAGTATGAGAATATTCAGCCATCAGGGGAGCAAGGGGAGAGCAGTCCATTCATGGCTTTGGTCAGGAGGCAGGAGGAAGGGCTCTGAGTTGTTATTTGAGAGAATGGCCACCAGAGGGTGGCAGAGCACCAACAGAGCCCAGCAGCTGCTTGGCACTGGCATATCGCAGCCCAGAGGTGAGGTTGGAATTGGGGACGGTGGATCCCACAGGGACGTACTTGTGAGGAGGGCTAGCTTACAGATGCCCTCTTACTCTCACCTCTGACCTTGTCCTCCCTATCCCATCTGGGTGTCACCTTCTGACAGCTTGGGTAGCTTAAAGTCCTGATGATTTGACACACTGTCAAGAGTTCTTACTGACTTAGGATTCCACAGAGGCAGACATCCAAGCCCAAAGGGCATGGGATTGAGCACTGGGCTTGCAGTGTTCCTGGATCAGGCGTGCCTGCTGTTTGGCATCTGGACAACCAGGCAGGCGAATGTGAATGGAGAGGCAAAAGCAGAGGTTCCTTGGTCAGCAGGTTGCAACCATCACAGAGACTCAACTCTTGAGCATTCTCTGAAAAGTTTCTTCTTTTCCTTCCATCTGAGTCTCTCCCCTCCTCTCATCCACCCCTTAGGGGGAAAATCTGACCTCAATCCAGGTCCCAGAAATGAAGAGAGGGAGGCTGATACATTGAAATCGGTCACTTGATTTGCAGTGGGTTCAGCTCAATGACTTAGAGGAGTGGGAAAGGATTGGTACGAGTGAGTGCCATGGCTGACTTTGAGAAAAAAATAACCCCATGGAAGGAGCTTGGTTGTTCATAGAGTGAGAGGAGGGATTAAATCAAATATCAGGTGCACAGGCCCACAGCAGTCCATCCAAGGGTTCTGAAGTTCAGGAGGCAGAAGACAGGGCTCTGAGTTGTCATGAGAGAGAATGACCGCCAGAGGGCACAAAGAGCACGTCAAGCCCAGCAGCTGCTTGGCACTGGTTTTCCCAGGCCAGAGGTGGGGTTTGATTTGGGGGGGGTGGATCCCCCCCACCTCCAGGACCTGACTCGCGAAGAGGGCTAAGTTACAGGTCGCCTCTGACTCTCGTGTCTAAATTAATTCACCTGATAAGAAGGACCTTGTCCTGCCCTTCCTATCTGGGGTCTCTTTCAGACAGCTGTGTAGCCCAAAATAAAGGTGATTGGACAGGCTGTCTAGAGTTCTGACTGCCTTCAGATTCTGCAGAGGCTGCCTCTGAGACCAAAGGGCATGGGATCGAATCCTGGGCTTGAAGTGTTTTGGTGTGGAACATGCATCCATGTCACTGGGCCTCTGGACAGCTGGGAGGGTGGTTGTGAATGGAGAGTGCAAAAGCAGCTGTCCCTTGGTCTGCAGGTTGCATCCATCCCAGAGGCTCCTCTCTTGAGGGTTCTCTGAGATTTTTCTTCCTTTCCTTTCATCTGAGCCTTTAATGCCCTCTCATTCACCCCTGACAGGGAAAATCTTACCTCAAGCCAAGTCCGAGAAGTGAAGAGGGGGAGGCTTGTTCATTGAAATCTGCCCCCCAGATGGGAGTGGTTTCCACCCAGTGACTTAGAGACGTAAGGAGGGATTTGAGGAGTGAGCACCACGGTGACTGAGAGAAAAGTAAGCCCCCGGAAGGTGCTTGGTGGCTCTTAGTGCGAAAGGAGGGATTACACTGACTCTTGGGTGCACGAGCCCAGTGCAGTCCAGCCAGGGGCTCTGTTCAGGAGGCAGGGCTGTGAGTCATCTTTAGAGACATGGCTGCCAGAGGGCTCGGGAATGCCAGCCAAGTCCAGCACCGGCTTGGTAGTGGCACTTCCAGGTTCAGAGATGGGGTTTGAGATGGGAACGGGTGGATCCCGCAGGAGGTGTCTGTTGAAAAGGTGTTACTTACAGGCTGCAGATAACTCCTCGGTCCCAATTGGCTCACCCAGTAAAAGGAAAATCATGCTGCCTTTCAAGTAGCTGGGTCACCTTTAGTTGGCTCAGCCAAACAAAGCCCACATTATTGGATGTGCCTTCAGGGTTCAGGCAGCCCTGGGGTTCTCCAGAAGTAGAACTAGGAGCACTCTGGCAGGTGGCTGGAGTACTGGGCATACAGTTTTCCAGAGTTCTGGGGTTTGGCCTCAAGAGAGCTGGGCTCCTGCTCGTCAATGAAGAGTGAGTGTAAGAGCCAACGTCTTTTGGAGGGAGGCTGACTTTATGCCAGAGCCCTCTCTCTTGAGGGTGTTCTGCAAAGCTCCTTAGTTTTTCTTCCATCTGAGCCCCTCCTTCCTTTTAAGCACCACTGAGGGAACATCCTTCCTGAAGCCAGGTGACCCAGAATAAGGGCTGGCAAAGCAGGGTGGGGTGGGTAAGTAATGTAGAGCCAGTTGCCTGACACAAAGTGTGCTCCCCTGATGGACTCAAAGGAATCCTGACAGATAGGGAGCAGGGAGGCATATGGAGGACTTGGAGGGAGAAGTGACAAACTCCACAAGGCCTGTGGTTTTTTTCTGAGAGAGACCGAGAGAGACAGAGCCTGAGGGAGAGAGAGAGACCAAATCAGGCTCCCAGGTGTTCAAGAGCAGTGCCAAGAGACCCGGACGGGGTCAGGAGGCAGACGTTTGGGACGAGACTGGCTGGGAATGGTAATGGCCTCTAGGAGATGAGGAGCTATGACATGCCCAGCTGCTGTTTGGTGTTGGCACTACCAGGCTCAGAAATGGGGTTGCAGGTGGCACTGGTGGCAGCCTGAGGATATGCCCAGTGAGGAAATTAGAGTTATGGGTCGCTTCTGACCCTGCGACCCCAAACACCTCCCCTGTGAGTGGGTGCGTAGTTCTACCTTCATGACCAGGGGGTTATCTGCATAGGGGTAATGGCGCCCTAAGACCAGATGATTTGACAGGCTATCTGGGGTTGGGGATGATCTGAAAGCCTTTGGTTTCTCCAGTGGTACTAACCTGAGTGTTTCGAGCCTTGGGCATGTCCATTTAAAAGAACAGGTTTTTGTTGGGGGTGGCATCTGGAAAGCAGTGTCTGTGGACCTGAATTGAGTGTGTAGAAGCAGGATTTTTGGCTGCCCAGGATATGCTGTTCCTGAGAGCTGTGTCTCAAATTCCTTCCTGGAATTCCTTTTCTTTATCTACTGAGCCACTGCTTCCTTTGAGTTACCCAGGAGGAATGAACAATAGCTAGAACTGCATCGCATGTATTAAGGCAGGCAGATGAATTATCAGTCGGTGAGCTGACTTGAAGTGGGGCAGGCTGGTGGACATAGCATAGTGGTGTTGGATGGGGGGAGGAGGGAGAGTCCCAGGAGACTTTGAGAGACACATCTGGCCTCCTGTCAGGCACAGGGTGGTACTTAGAGTGACAGGAGGAGGGGGCTCAGCCATCGGGTGAACAAGGTGAGTGTGGTGCATCACAGCTTTGGTCCAGAGGCCGGAGGAATGGCTGTGAGTTGTTATTTGAGAGGTTGGCTGGCAGAGGGTGAGAGAAAACAGGCAGAGCCCAGGAGCTGCTTGGCATTGGCATATCCCAAGCAAGAGTTGGCGTTCCACTTGGGGGTGGTGGGTCCCATGGGACGTGCCCTGCGTGAGGGTCTACTTTACAGGTTGACTCTACCTCTTGGGTCTAAATTAACTCACCTGATAGGAAGGACCTTGTCCTGCCCTTCCCACCTGAGGGTCACTTTCCAACAGCTCAGGTAGACTCAAGTCCCGATGATTGGACAGGCTCTGAAGAGTTCTGACTGCCTTTGGATTCTGCAGAAGCTTACATCTCAGCCCAAAGGCATGGGATTGAATACTGGGCTTGCAGTGTTTTTGCGGATCAGACTTGCATGGTGTTCGGCCTCTGGAGAGCTGGGCAGGTGGTCGTGAATGGAGAGCGCAAATGCAGCGGTTCCTTGGTTGGCAGGTTGAATCCACCCCAGAGATTCATCTCTTGAGGGTTATCTGAAAAGTTGCTTCTTTTCTTTCATCCTCCCTCCTCCCATTCCCCCCGAGTGTGAAAATCTTACCTCTTGCCAAGGCAAAAAGATGATGAGGGGAGGATTCTTCACTGAAGTCCTGTCACCTGATTCGGAGTGGGTTTGGCTCAGGACTGAGAGGCGTGGGGAGGGTGTGAGTGCCATGGCTGACTTGAAGAGAAAAACAACCCCCCAGAAGGTGCTTGCTTGTTCTTAGAGGGGAATGAGGGATTAAATCTGCCAAGGGGTGCAGGAGCCAAGGGCAGTCCATCCAAGGGGTCTGTTCAGAAGGCAGGGCTGTGAGTTGTCATTAGAAAGAATGTCTGCCAGAAGCTCCTGTTGTGGTGCAGTGAAAATGAATCCAACTAGGAACCATGAGGTTGCAGGTTTGATCCCTGGCCTCACTCAGTGGGTTAAGGATCCAGCGTTGCTGAGAGCTGTGGTGTAGTTTGCAGACATGGCTCTGATCTGACGTGGCTGTGGCACAGGCCAGCAGCTGTAGCTCTAATTAGACCCCTAGCCTGGGAACCTCCATATGCTGCAGGTGCAGCCCTAAAAACAAAAAAAAAAAAAAAAAAAAAAAGGCAAGAAAAAAGAAAGAATGTCCACCAGAGGGTGCTGAAACATCGTCCAAGCCCAGGAACAGCTTCACAGTGGTACCTCCAGGCTTAGAGTTGGGGTTTGAGATGGGGGTGGGTGGATCCCCAGGAGGTGCCCATTGAAACAGGGTTACTTACAGGCTGCAGCTGACATGCCAGTCTGAATTGGCACACCCGGTAAAGGATTCTGCCTTCCAAATATCAGGGTCACCTTCAGTCGGCTCAGCTAGCCCAAAGCCCACATTGTTAGATGGGTCTCCAGAGTCCAGATGGCTGAGAAATAGAACTCTCAGCACGCAGGCAGCTGGCTGGAGTGTTGGGCATGCAGTTTTTCAGAGTCAGTGGTTTGGCCTCTGGAGAGCTGGGCTGCTGCTGGTCATCAATGAAGGGTGAGTGTAAAACTGATGTCTTACCTGGCAGGCAGTCTTTATGCCAGAGACCTCCTTCTTGAGGGTTTTCTTCAAAGTTCCTTAAATATTTATTCCTCCATCTGAGCTTCTCCCTCCTTTCAAGAACCACTGAGGGAACATGTTATCTGAAGCCAGCTGACACAGACTAAGGGCTGGTGAAGCGGGGTGGGGGTGGGGTGGGGAAATAGCATAAAGCCCATTGCCTGACACAGAGTTTGTTCCCCGATGAACTCAAGGATTTCTGAGAGATGGGAGCAGGCAAGCCCATGGAAGACTTAGAGGGAGAAATACCACCCTCCACATGCTCTTTTATTTTTCCGAGAGAGAGAGAAGGACTAGATCTGGCTCACAGGTGCTCAAGAGCTTTGCCAGTGGAACAAGGTGGGGTCAGGAGGCAGCAGTTTGGGACGAGACTGGCTGGAAGTGGCAATGGCCTCTAGAGGATGAGGAGCTATGACATGCCCAGCTGCTGTTTGGTGTTGGCACTACCAGGCTCAGAGAGGTGGTTATATGTGGTGCTGATGGCAGCCTGAGGATGTGCCCAGTGAGGAAATTCGAGGTATGGGTTCTTTCTGGCTCTCAGCTCCCAAACACATCTCCTGGGAGAGGGTGTGTATCTCTTCCTTCATGACTAGGGGTCATCTGCACAGGGGTCACCAAGCCCTAAGACCAGATGATTTGACAGGCTATCTGGGCTGAAGTGGGTTGGGGGGGTGTGTCTGAAAGCATTTGGGTTCTCCATTGGTATAACCCTGAATCCACAGGTATTTTGTTTGAGCCTTGGGTGTGTTCATTTAGGATAGTGGTGCTTTGGTCCTGGGTGACATCCAGAAAGCAGTGCTTGTGGACCTGAGTGGAATGTGTAGAAGCAGCATTTTAGTTGGCCAGTATATGGTACTTCCTGGGATCTAAGTCCCAAATTCCTCCCTAGAGTTCCTTTTCTTCTTCTTCTTCTTCTTCTTCTTCTTCTTCTTCTTTTTTTTTTTTTTTTTTTTTTTTTTTTGCCATTTCTTGGGCCACTCCCACAGCATATGTAGGTTCCCAGGCCAGGGGTCGAATTGGAGCTGTAGCCGCCGACCTACACCAGAGCCACAGCAATGCAGGATCTGAGCCACATCTGCAACCTACACCACAGCTCACAGCAATACCAGATCCTTGACCCCACGAGCAAGGCCAGGGATCGAACCCATAACGTCATGGTTCCTAGTCAAATTTGTTAACCACTGCACCACAACGGGAACTCCCAATGCCGGATTCTTAACCCACTAAGCAAGGCCAGGGATCGAACCCACAACCTCATGGTTCCTAGTCGGATTTGTTAGCCACTGAGCCACGATGGGAACTCCCTTTTCTTCTTCTTCTACCTGAGCCATGGCCTCCTGTAAGTGACCCCCAAGGACGATCCATAGAGAGAACTACGTTGTGTGTATCAATGCAGGCGGATGAGTGTCCAGCCTGTGAGCTGACATGAAACGGGATCCACTGGTGTATGTAGGGTAGTTTTGTGGCATAGGGAAGAGGATGGAGAGTCCCAGCAGGCTTTGAGAAAGGCATCTGGCCTTCTGTAAATCACAGGGTGGTATTTAGAGTGAGAGTAGTAGGACTTCTGCCATCAGCTGAACAAAACAAGCACGGTGCACCCACGGCCCTAGTCAGGAAGCAGGAGTTAAGGGCTCTGAGATGCTGCTATTCCAAAGAATGGCCGCCAGAGGGCGACAGAGCTCGACAGCTGCTTGGTATGGGGGAATCCCAGGCCAGAGGTGGGGTTTGAGTTGGGATGATGGATCCCCCTGTGATATGCATGGAGCGGAGGCAGGTCCTGCCTATAAATCCTTCACATCTGTGGGTTGCTTTCCAACAGCTCTGGTAGACAAATGTCCAAATGATTGGCAAGCCTGCTAAGGGTTCTGACTGACTTCAGATTCTGCAGAAGTTAACACCTGATCCCAAAATGTGTCGGATTGAATACTGGGCTTGCAGGGCTCCCAGGTCAGGCGTGCATGGTGTTTGACCTCTGGAGAGCTGGAGGGTGTTCATGAATGAAGCCCTCAAAAGTAATGCTTCTTTGGTTGGCAGGTTGTGTCCCCAGAGACAGGTCTCTTGAGGCTTCTCTGAAATGTTTCTTCTTTTTTGTCCATCTGAGCCTCTCCCCTCCTCTCATTCCCCCAGAGGGGAAAAATCTTACCTCAGGCCAAGTCCCAGAAATGATGAGTGGGACACAGATTCATTGACATCTGGTCACCAGATTTGGATGGGTTCACCTCAAGGATTTAGAGCGGTGGGGAAGGATTGGGAGGAGTGAGTGCCATGGCTGACTTTGAGGAAGAATCACCCCCTGTATGGTGCTGGCTTCTTCTTCATGTGAGAAGAGGGAGTAAAAGGACCATCAAATGCACTAGCCCAGGGCAACCCATCCAGGGGGTCTGTTCATGGGGCAGGAGGCAGGGCTGTGAGTTGTCCTTCAGAGAATAGCCACCAAGGAGGCCAAAGCATGGCCCAAGCCTAGGAGCTGCTTGGTAGTGGTGCCTCCAGGCTCAGAGATGGGGTTTGAGATGGGAATGGGTGGATCCCCCAGGAGGGGTCCATCAAAAAGTCTTACTGGAAGGGCCAGAACACTCTCCAGTCCAATTTGGCTCACCTGGTAAAAGGGAATGCATTCTGCCTTCCCAATATCAGGGTCACCCTCAGTCAACTCAGTTACCCCAAAGCCCGCTTTATTGTACACGGCCTCAGGGTTCATATGGCCTTGTGGTTCTCCAGAAGTAGAACTGTGAACACACAGGCAGCTGGCTGGAGTGTTGGGCATGCAGTTTTCCAGAGTCCAAGGTTTTGGTCTGTGGCAAGCTGGGCTGCTGGTCGTCAATGAAGGGTGAGTGTAAAAGCTGACAGCTTGTGGTGGGCGGGCGGTCTTTATGCAGGAGTCCTCTCTCTTGGGTGTATCTGCAAAACTCCTTAGCTTTTCCTCCATCTGAACCTCTCCCTCCTTTCAAGCATCACCAAGGGAACACATTACCTGAAACCAGGTGACACAAAATACGGGCTGGCCAAGACTGGTGTAATGGGGAACAATGTAAAACCAGTTGCCTGACTCGAAGTGTGTTCTGCTGATGGACTCAAAGTGCTGACAGACAGGAAACAGGGTGGCAGGTCAAAGATTTAGAGAGAAAAATACCACCCTCCATCAAGATACAGATTGTTGAGGGGGGGGGGCACCAAATCAGGCTCCCAGGTGCTCAAGAGCAGTGCCAACAGAACTGGGTGTGCTCAGGAAGGAGAAGTTTGACATGTGTGTGGCTGAGAGTGGTGCTGGCCACTAGAGGACAAGGAGCTATGACATGCCCAGCTTCTGTTTGGTGTTGACACTGGCAGGCTCAGGGATGGGTTTGGAGGTGGCGCTGGTGGCAGACCAAAGATGTGCCCAGTGAGGAAAGTCAAGTTACAGGTTGCTTCTGACCCTCGGGCCCCCAAAACTTCCCCTGTGAGTGGGTGCATAGTTCTTCCTACACGACTAAATGGTCTTTTCCTTGGGGATCATGGAGCCCGACCTACAGACGATTTGACAGCCTATCTGGACCGGGAGGCACCGGTGGTCAGAAAGACTTTGGGTTCTCCAGCAGAATAACCCTGTATTCACAGGTACTTGGTTTGAGACTTGGGCATGTCCATTTAGGGGAGTGGGGCTTTTGTCAGGGTGGCATCTGGAAAGCAGTGCTCATGGACCTGAGTGGAGTGTGTAGAAGCAGCATTTCTGGCTGGCCGGGTTGTGCTCCTTCCCAGGTCTAAGTCTCAGATTCCTCCCTAGAGTTCCGTTTTACCTTTTCCCCCTGAGCCTCAGCATCCTGTAAGTTACCCATGAGGAATGAAACATAATGAGAACTAAGTCGCAGGTATTAAGACAGGAGGATGACTGCAAAGCTGGTGAGCTGACTTGAAGTGGGATTGGCCGGTGGATATAGGGGAGCGGTGTTGGATAGGGAGGAGGAGGGGAGACTTTGAGAGAGACTTCTAGGCATCTGTAAGGCACATGGGGGGGTTACTTAGAGTGACAGTAGGAGGGAGTTCGGCCTACAGGTGAACAAGGCGAGTGCGGTGCTCTGAGTGGTTTGCTCAGAAGGAACAAACTCTGAGTTGTTATTAGAGATATTGGCCGCCAGAGGGCGATAGAGCACCAGCAGAGCCCAGCAGCTATTTGTCATGGGAGAATCTGAACCAGGAGGTTGGGGGTGGTGGATCCTCATGAGACATGCCTTCTGAGGAGGCCTGGGTTACAGGTCACCTCTGACTCTCAGGTCTAAATTAACTCACCTGAATGAAAGACCTCCCCTTTCCATCTGTGGGTCGCATTCAGACAGCTTGGGCAGCCTGAAGTCCAGATGATTGGACAGGCTGTCTAGCATTCTGACTGCCTTTGGATTCTACAGAAGCTGTATCTGAGACAAAAGGCATGGAATTGAACGTTGGGCTTGCAGGGTACCCTGAGGAGCCTTGCACGGTGTTTGTTCTCTGGACAGCTGGTCAGGTGGTCATGAATGGAGGGTGCAAAAGCAGTGGTTCCTTGCTCAGGCCCCAGGTTGCCTTTGCCCCAAAGACTGGTCTCTTGAGGGTTCTCGGAAAAGATTCTTCCTTTTTTCCGTCTGAGCCTCTCCCATCTTCTCTTTCCCCCTGAGTGGAAAATCTTACATCTGGCCAAGTCCCAGAAAAGAAGATTGTGGAGCTGATTCATTGAAATCTGGTCACATGATTTGAAGGGTGTTTGACTCAAGGAATTTGAGGAGAGGAAAGGATTAGGAGGAGGGAGTGCCATGGCTGATTCTGAGAGAATAGTAAGCCCCCTGGAATGTGCTTGGTTGTTCTAAGAGTAACAGGGGGGATTAAATCTACTATTGGTTGCACAAGCCAAATGCAGTCCAACCAGGGGCTCTGTTCAGAAGGAAGGAGGCAGGGCTGTGAGGTGTCATTAGAGAGAAAGGCCACCAGAGGGCGCTGAAGGGCGGTCCAAGTCCAAGAGCTGCTTGGTAGTGGCACCTCCAGGTTCAGAGATGGGGTTTGAGGTGGGGATGGGTGGATCATGCAGGAGGTGTCCATCAGAAGGTGGCTACGTACAGGCCACAGCTGACACTCCAGTCTGAACTGGATCACCCAGTAAAAGGGAAAGTGTTATGTCTTAGAAATATCAGGGTACTGAGTTCCCATCATGGCTCAGCCGTTAACAAATCTGACTAGCATCCATGAGGATGCAGGTTCAGTCCCTGGCCTTGCTCAGTGGGTTAGGGATCTGGTGATGCCATGAGCTGTGGGGTAGGTCAAATATGTGGTTCAGATCCTGTGTTGCTGTAGATGTGGCACAGGCCAGCAGCTAGAGCTCTGATTTGACCCCTAGCCTGGGAACCTTCATATGCCACAGGTGTGGCCCTAAAAAGCAAAAAAAAAAAAAAAAATGGGGGTAACTTCCAGTCGACTCAGCTAGCCTAAAGCCCACATTATTGGATGGGCCATCGGGGTTCAGACGTGCTTTAGGTTCTCCAGATGTAGAATTCTGAGCAAGCAGGAAGCTGCTTAGAATATTGGGCATTTGGTCTTCCAGAGTCCAGGGGGTTGCCCTCTGGAGACCTGGGCTGCTGGTCAGTGAAAAGTGAGTGTAAAAGCCTACATCTTTTGGATGGAGGCTGTCTTCATGCAGGAGCCCTCCCTCTTGAGGGTGTTCTGCCATGTTCCTTAGTTTTTCCACCATCTGAGCCTCTCCTGCCTTTCAAGCACCACCAAGGGAACATCTAACCTGAAGCAGGTGACACAGTAGAATGACTGGTGAAGCAGATGTTCCGGGAAGTAATATAAAGCCAGTTGCCTGACTTGAAATGTGTTCCCCTGATGGGCTCAAGGGAGTGCTGACAGATTGGGAGCAGGGAGGCACATGGAATACTTAGTGAAATACCACCCTCCATAAGGCCTTAGATGATTCTGAGAGAGTAAAGCAACAGGAGGACCAAGCCAGGCTCCCAGGTGCTCAAGAGCAGTGACAATGGAACTGGGTCTGCTCAGGAGGCAGAAGTTTGGGATGGGAATAGCTGGGAGTGGGAATAGCCACTAGAGGCCGAGGAGCTCCAACATACCGAGATGCTGCTTAGTGTTGGCATTTCTGGGGTTAGAGGTGGGGTTGGAGGTGGTGCTGGCAGCAACCCAAGGACCTCTCAGTGAAGAAAGTTGAGTTACAGCTGCTTCTGACTCTCAGGTCCCAAACACATCCCCTGGGGGTGGCTGCGTAGTTCTTCCATCATGACTAGGTGGTCAGTTCCATAGGGATCGTGGAGCCCTAAGTACTGATGATTTGACCGTCTATCTGGGGAGCAGGTGCAGTTGGACTGATAGCCTTTGGTTTCTCCAGCAGTATAACCCTGAATCCACAGGTACTTGGTTTGAGCCTTGGGCATGTCTGATTTGGAGAATGGGGCTTTGGTGGGAGGTGGCACCTGGAAAGCAGTGCTTGAGGACATGAATGGAGAGTTGTAGAAGTGGCATTTTTGGCTTCACAGGATGTGATCTTTCTTGGGTCTCAGTCTCAAATTCCTCCCTATGGTTCCTTTTTTTTTTTTCTAATTGAGCCATGGCTTGCTAAAAGTAACGCATGAAAATAAACAATGGCGAGGAATAGGTTGCATTTATTAAGGCAGCCAGATGTATTTACAGGTGGTGAGCTGAATTGAAGTGGGATCAGCCGGATGACATGGGGTAGTGGTGATGGGCAGGGAGGAGGGAGAGTCACAGGAAACTCTGAGAGAGACCTCTGGCCCCTGTAAAGCACACGGTTATACTTAGAAGGAGGGTAGGAGGGAGATGCGCCTTCAGGTGAACAAGGCAAGCGTGGTGCTAGTGTGGCTTTGGCCAGGATACAGGATGAAGGGCTCTGAATTTTTGATGATTCATCACCACAGGGCAAAGGAGCACTGGCAGAGCCCAGCAGCCGCTTGGCATTGGCGAATCCCAGCCCAGAGGTGGGGTTTGAGTTGGCGGAGGTGGATCCCTCTGAGACACGTATGGCAAGGAGGGCCAGGTTACAGTTTGCTGCTGACTCTCAAGTCTCAATTGACTCACCTGATAGGAAGGACCTGTGCTGCCCTTTCCACCTTTCAGACAGCTCTGTAGCCAGATGATCCCCCAGGAAGTGTCCATTAAAAGTGGTCACATACAGGCCACAGCTGACCCTCGAGTCTGAATTAGAACACCCCGTAAAAGGGAAAGTGTTCTGCCTTCCAAATATTGGGGTGGCCTCCAGTCAACCCAGCCAGCCCAAAGCCCACGTTGTAGGACAGGCCATTAGGGCTCCTATGGCCTTGGGGTTCCCCAGAAGTAGAACTCTGAGCAGGCAGGCATGTGGCTGGATTACTGGACATGCAGATTCCCAGAGTCCAGGGGTCTGGAGAGCTGGGCTGCTGGTCATCACTGAAGAGCGAGTGTACAGCCGATGTCTTGTGGCGGGCAGGCTGTCTTTATGCAGGAGCCCTCTCCCGAGGGTGTTCTGCAATGCGCCTTACTTTTTCTCCATCTTACCTGAAGCCAGGTGACACAAAACAAAGGCTGGAGATGTGGGGTGTTGTGGGGAATAATGCAAAGGCAGTTGCCTGACTCCAAGTGTGTTTCCTTGAAGGACTCATAGGTGTGATGACACACAGGGAGCCGGGAGGCATGTGGAGGACTCAGAGAATTACCACCTCCATAAGGCCTTAGATGATTCTGAGAGAGTGAACCAGACGGGAGGACCAACGCTGGCTTATAGGTACACAAAAACCATGCCAACAGAACCAGGAGGCAGAGTGTGGAACAAGAGTGGTAATGGCCAGTAGAGGAAGAGGAGCCCAAACACACTGAGATGCTGTTACGTGTTGGCATCTCGAGCATAGGAAATGTGGTTGGAGTGGGCGCTGGTGGCACCTGGAGGACGTGCCCAGTGAGGTCAGTTGAGTTACGGGTTGCTTCTGACTCTCAGGTCCCAAACACATGTCCTGGAAGTGGGCGTGTAGTTCCTGCTTCATGACTAGGGATCATTTCCACAGGGATCATGGAGCCTTAAGTACTGATGATTTGACAGGCTATCTGGGGGGGGGGGGGTCTTATAGCCTCTGGGTTCTGCAGCATTAAAACCCAGAATTCACAGGTACTTGGTTTGAGCCTTGCGTATGTCCCTTTACCAAAATGGGGCTTGGTCAGAGGTGGCATCTGGAAAGCAGCACTTGAGGACCTGAATGGAGTGTGTAGAAGTGGCATTTTGGGCTGGCCAGGATATGTTCCTTCCTGGGATTTAAGTCTCAAATTATTCCCTAGAGTTTCTTTTTTTTTCTTTGTCTACCTGCCCCACTGCTACCTGCAACTTACTTCTGAGCGTGTACCAAGTCACATGTATTAATGCAGGCTTATGGATTTCCAGCTGTTGAGCTGACTTGAAGTGGGATTGGCCAATGGATGTACGGTATTGGGTTGGATAGGCCGGATGATGGAGAGTCCCAGGAGACTTTGAGAGAGACTTCTGGCCTCTGTAAGGCACAAGGTTGAACTTAGGATGACAGCAGGAGGGAGTTCAGCCTTCAGCTGAAGGAGGAGAGTGCAGTGCATCCATGGCTTTGGTCAGGAGGCAGGAAGAAGGGCTCTGAGTTGTTATCTGAGGGGGTGGCCGCCAGAGGGCGACAGAGCACTGACAGGGCCCAGCAGGTGCTTGGCATTGGCAAATCCCAGCCCAGAGGTGAGGTTGGAATTGGGTGAAGTGGATCCCCACGGGACATGCCTTGGCAGGAGGGCTAGGTTACAGGTCTAAATTAACTCACCTGATAGGAAGGACTTGTCCTGCTCTTATCATCTGTGGGTCACTTTCAGACTGCTAGTGGAGCCTAAATTCCAGATGATTGGACAGGCCGTCTAGAGTTCTGATGGCCTTTGGCTTCTGCAGAGGCTGACATCTCAGCCAAAAGGCAGGAGACTGAGGACTATGCTTTCAGTGCTCCCAATCAGGCTTCTGCAGGGTTTGCCCTCAGGACAGGTGGGTGGGTGATTGTGAATTGAATGCACTAAACACGTGCTTCCTTGATCAGCCCACAGGCTGCATTCATCCCAGAGACGGGTCTCTTGAGGATTCTCTGAAAAGTTTCTTTTCCTTTGTTCAGAGCCTCTCCCCTCCTCTAATTCCCCCCGGAGAGGAAAAACAAACCTCTGGCCAAAACCCGGAAATGAAGAGTGGGGAACAGGATTCATTGAAATCCTGTCACCAGATTTGGATGGGTTCGACTCAAGGATTTAAAGAGTGGGGAAGGATTGGGAGGAGTGAGTGCCATAGCTGATTTGAGAGAATGATAATGCCCCTAGAATGAGCAGGATTGTTCTTAGAGTGAGAGGAGGGATTAAATCAACTATTTGGAGCACAAGCCAAGGGCATTCTTTCCTGTTCAGGAGGCAGGAGGCAGGGGTGTGAGTTGTCATTAGAGAGAATGGCCACCAGAGGGTGCCAAAACACATTTCAAGCCCAGCAGAGGCTTGGTAGTATCACCTCCAGGTTAAAAGATGGGTTTCAGGGTTCCTGTTGTGGCGCAGTGGTTATTGAATCCGACTAGGACCCATGAGGTTGCAGGTTCGATCCCTGGCCTTGCTCAGTGGGTTAAGGATCTGGCGTTGCCGTGAGCTGTGGTGTAGGTCACAGACGCAGCTCCGATCCAGCGTGGCTGTGGCTCTGGTGTAGGCCGGTGGCTACAGCTCCAATTAGACCCCTAGCCTGGGAACCTCCATATGCCATGGGAAGTGGCCCTAGAAAAGGTAAAAAGAAAAAGCTTCAAGACGGGGATGGGAGGATCCCCCAGAAGATGTCCTTCGAAAGGAGGTTGCGTACAGGCCTCAGGTGACTCTCCCATCTGAACTGGCACACCCAGTAAAAGGGAACGTGTTCTGCCCCCCAAATGTCATGGTCAGGTTCAGTCGACTCAGCTAACCCAAAGCCCACATCATTGTATGTGCCACTGGGGTCCACAGGGCCTTGGGGTTCTCCAGAAGTAGAAGTGTTAGCATGCAGGTAGGTGGCTGGCTGGGGTTTGGGGCCTGCAGTTTTCCAGGGTCCAGGGCTTGGCCTCTGGAGAGCTGGGCTGCTGGTCGTCAATGAAGAGTGTGCGTGAAAGCTGACCCTTGTGGCGGGCGGGCTGTCCTTATGCAGGAGCCCTCTCTCTTGGGGGTGCGCTGCATTGTTCCTTAGATTTTCCTCCATCTGTGCCTCTCCTGCCTTTCGAGCACCCCTGAGGGCACATCTTACCTGAATCCAGGTGACGCAGAGTGAAGGCTGGTGAAGCGGGGCAGGGTGGGTGAATCAGGATGCCTGACTCGAAGTGTGTCCCCCTGACGGATTCAAAGGAGGGCTGACACACAGGGAGCAGGGAGGCACGTGGAGGACTTGGGGAAACAGTGTCCTCCGCAGGCCTCGGAGTCTGAGAGAGAGACGGGAGCACCACACCAGGCTCCCAGGCGCTTAAGGGCAGTGCCCGCGGAACCAGGTGGTGTCAGGAGACAGAGGTGTGGGACGAGGCTGGCTGGGAGTCGTGATGGCAACTAGAGGACGAGGAGCCTGACACACCCAGCGGCTTGGCATGGGCATGTCCCAGCCCAGAGGTGCAGTTTGAGTCCGTGGTTTGGGTCCCTCTGGGGTCTGCCTTGTGGGGGGGGCTAGGTTACAGGTCACCTCTCACTCTCGGGTCTAAATTAACTCACCTGATAGGAAGGACCTTGTCATCTCTGGGTCACTTTCAGACAGCTCAGGGAGCCTGAAGTCCAGATGACTGGACATGCTGTCAAGAATTCTGACTGGGAGTTCCCGTCATAGAGCAAAGGAAATGAATCTGACTAGGAACCATGAGGTTGTGGGTTCAATCCCTGGCCTTGCTTAGTGGGTTAAGGATCCGGCATTGCCATGAGCTATGGTGTAGGCTGCAGATGAGGCTTGGATCTGGCATTGCTGTGGCTGTGGTGTAGGCCAGCGGCTATAGCTCTGATTTGATCCCTAGCCTGGGAACCTCCACATGCCACGGGTGCAGCCCTTAAAAAAAAAAAAGAATTCTGACTGCCTTCAGGGAATTCCCATCATGCTCAGCGGTTAGTGAACCTGACTAGCAACCATGAGGATGTGGGTTCAATCCTTGCCTCCCTCAGCAGTTTAAGGATCCAACTTTGCCATGAGCTGTAGTGTAGGTTGCAGACATGGCTCGGATCCTGCACTATTGTTGCTCTGGTGTAGGCCAGTAGCTATAGCTCCAATTGGACCCCTAGCCTGGGAACTTCCATAAAAGAATTCTGATTGCCTTCAGATCCTGCAGAGGCGGACACTGGAGCCCAAAAAGCGTTGGACTGAATACTGGCCCTGCAGAGTTCCCAGATCTGGTTTGCACTGCTTTTGGCATCTGGGCAGCTTGGCGGTTGTCATGAATGGGGAGAGCAAAGGCAGCGGGTCCTTGGTAGCAGTTTGCATCCATCCCAGTGCCTGGTCTCTTGAAGGGGCTCTGAAAATTTTCTTCTTTTCCTTCCATCTGAGCCTCTCCCCTCCTCTCTTGCAACCCTGATGAAAATTCTTACCTCAAGCCAAGACACAGAAATGAAGAGCAGGATGCTGTTCATTTAAGTCTGGTCACCTGTTTGGGTTGGTTTTGCCTCTTTTACTGTGTCTGGTGTGGGATACAGGGAGGAGTGTGTGTCATTGTTTTTTACTTGGAGAGAGAAACACCCACCTCTCAAGGGCTTTGCTTGTTCACTTCCTCTCGTAAGAAGGGGCAGATCCCACCTGCCCCTCCCTGGACACACCTCCAGGCTCAGGTACCGGGTTAAAGGTGGGTTGATGGAACTGCCTGGATCCGCCCAGAGTTGTGAAGTTGTTTACAAGAGACTCTGACTCCCCCCATTCCCCACCAACTACCTCACCTCAGGCACAGGACACACCTATGCCTTCAAGTCTGATGGGCCTTTCTAGTCTCCTTGGGTGGCCCAAGTGCCAGAGGGTTTGACACATTCCCTGGGGTCAGACTGTCCTTTGTTTTTAATGCTGGGCAGGGCTCTGGACCTAGAAACATCTGTCTTGAACCTTGGGCTTGCAATTAGCTAGCCTCTGACTTGTGTGGGTTGTCATTTGGAAAAGGGGTCTGTTGGGAGTTCCCATTGCGGCAAGGCAGAAATGATGCCAACTAGTATCCAGGAGGATGCAGGTTCCATCCCTGGCCCCACTCAGTGGGTTATGGGTTAAAGGATCTGGCATTGCTCTGAGCTGCGGTGTAGGCCAGCAGCCATCACTCCATTTTGACCCCTACCCTGGGAACTTCCACATGCCCCTGCAGCTCTAAAAGGGGGAAAAGAGAAAAAGAAAAGGGGTCTGTTCTTCATGAACGGAGCGTGGAAACCTTGTGATAGATTGGTGGTCGGCTTTGGGGTCCCTGAGGGCTTTTTCTCTCGGGTGTCCTCCCCAAGTGTCCTGCTTCCCTTCCCATCTGAGCCTCTTCCTCCTCTACCGGAACCCTGTTAGTGGGACCCATCTGAAAACCTGTAACATGCGTGGGGGCGGAGGTTTACTGATTTAAGTCTGGCTCAAGGGCCTAAAGGGTGCTGATTGTTTTAAATCCTCCTCACAGGATTGACAATGTGGGGCCTCTGACAGATTTCAGGTAGTTGGGTGGTCTAGGGTGGGGCGTGCACTGGGAGACTTGGAGAAAGTCATGACTCCCTCTGTAGGGCATTTCCTTGGGTTGAGAGGGAGATCTGGAACCAAATCCAGCTGGGGGGTGTCCAAGGCCAGGGCAGCCCCAGGGGGCCTGAGCTAGAAGGGCTGAGAGTTGGTGTTAGAGTAGATGGTCACCAGGTGGCACCACAGCACAGGCAGAGCCCACCTGCACCTCCCTGGCTGCACCTCCAGGCTCAGAGGTGGGATGAAAATTGGGTGCCTAGAGTCTGGGGCTAATTTCAGGGCACCTCTGATTTTCTGGCCCAATTGGTGAAACTCAGGAGGAAAAAATAAGTGTGCCTTCAGCATCAGATTGGCTATTCCAACCTGGTCAGAGAGCCCAGGGGCCAGAGAGTTTTCCAAGGTCTCTGGGGTCAGACCAGCCTTTGTTTTTCGGGAGGCAGGACTCTGGACCCACCAATATATGTCCTGCATCCTGGAATGATCATTTTCAAGCCACTGGCTTCTGTAAAGTTGTCAAGTGGAAAAAGGGGCTGGTTGTCCTGAATGGAGCTTGTAAATGCTGTGACAATTTTGATGGCTGGCAATTTGAATCACTGTGCTTCTCCCTCAAGACATTTCCCCAAACTTCCTTCTTCTATTTCCCCCGAGCCCCCCCCCCACTTTTTTTTTTTCCTTCTGGCCTCTAACCTCTGTCAGGGAGCAGATTTTAAGCCAGGTTTCATGAAGGAAAACTGATTGACTTAAAGAAAGTGCTCAAGACCCGGTGGTTGGGGAGGTAGAGGGTTTTGAGGTATTGCAGTGGGTTCCATTGGGGTGAGTGCTCTGGGAGACTTTGAGAAACACCCCCAGTCTGCAGAGCAAGTCGTGGCACTTAAATGTGAGGAGGAAGCCATCAAGCTGGCAGGTGCCTAAGGCCAGTGCCCTCCTGGGGGCTGCTGAGGGAAACAGGGGAAGGGCGAAGAGTTGTCATTAGAGGGGCCTGCCGCCAGATGGCGCCAGAGCACAGGCAGATCCCACCTGCAGCTCCCTGTCCACACCTCTAGGCTCAGCGGTGGGCTTGAATTCGGGTTGGTAAGTACCCCAGGACATGCCCGGAGAGTTGGGGTTAATTCCGGGGTGGCTCTGACACTCTGTCCGGAATTGCCTCACCTCAGGAAGGGGAAATACGTGTGCCCTCATCCTCTGGTGGGTATTTCCAGTGTAGTTCAGCTGCCCTCAGGGGCGGAGAGTCTGACAGGTTCTCTGAGGTCGGGTTGCCCTTGTTTCTCAAGGGGCAGAACTCTGGGCCACACGTATCTGTCCTGAGTCCTGGACTGGGAATCTTTACGCCTCCAGCTTCCATGAAGGTGTCATGTAAAAAAACCTGGCCGGTAGTTGTGAACAGAGCAGGGAAAAGGGTGGGTCTTGCTGGGCTGCCACGCTAGTCTCTGTGCTTTTTCTCTCAAAGTCCTCGCCAAACATCCTTCTTGCCCACCCGAGTCTCTTTTTTCTCTCCGACTCCAGCTACAGGGAGCGGACCTGAAGGCAGTTCTCAAGCATTAAGGCAGGATGACTGATTCTGTGAAGACTCTCAAGACCAGTGGGTGGGGAGGCCGAGGGTGTTAAGGGACCGGGTGGGGTCGGCTGGCCTGAGCGCTCTGGGAGACTCTGAGAGAGAGACACTCCCGTCTGTAGGGCCCTTCGTTGCACTCAGAGGGTGAGGAGGAATGAAACGCAGCTGGCAGGGGTCCAAGGCCAGTGCAGGCCCACCCCCTGGTGGGTGGGGGGTGCTGCTGAGGGAAACAGGCGGAAGGGCTGAGAGTCGATGTCAGAGCTGAGGGCCACCAGACAGCGCCAGGCACGGGCAGGTCCCCCTGCTCTTCCTTGGCTGCACCTCCAGGCTCAGCGCTGGGGTTGGAGATGGGTTGGCAGGACCCCCAGGAGGTGCCCAGAGTGTTGGTGTTGGTTACAGGGTGCCTTTGAAGCTCTGGCCTAAATTGCCTAACCTCACGGAGGGGACAGGCCTGTGCCTTCAGCATCGGATGGGCATGTCGAGCCCAGTCAGGCAGCCCGGGGGCCAGAGTGTTTGCCAAGTTCTCTGGCGTCAGACTGGTTTTTCTTTCTCAAAAGGCAGGACTCTGGATTTGAAATATCTGTCTGAATCTTGAGCTTGCAGTTTTCAAGCCTCGAGCCTCCATGAAGTGTTATGTTTTTTTTGTTTGTTTGTTTGTTGTCTTTTTTCCATTTCTTGGGCTGCTCCCGCGGCACATGGAGGTTCAGGCTAGGAGTCGAATCGGAGCTTCAGCCACCGGCCTATACCACAGCCACAGCAACACGAGATCTGAGCCACATCTGCAACCTACACCACAGTTCACAGCAATACCAGATCCTTAACCCACTGAACAAGGCCAGGGATCGAACCCGCAACCTCATGGTTCCTAGTCGGATTCATTAACCACTGAACCACGATGGGAACTCCAATGAAATGCTATGTTTAAAAAAAAAAATGCGAGAGTTCCCAATGTGGCACAGTGGAAATGAATCCGACTAGGAACCATGAGGTTTGCTGGTTCGATTCCTTGCCTCAGTGGGTTAGGGATCTGGTGTTGCTGTGAGCTGTGCTGTAGGTCACAGACAAAGCTTGGATCCTGCGTTGCTGTGGTGTAGGCAGCAACTGTAGCTTCAACTGGACCCCTAGCCTGGGACTCTCCATGTGCGGCCCTAAAAAAAAGCAAAAAAAAAAAAAAATGGTGCTGGGTGTTTGTGAACGGAGCATCTTAAAGCAATATTTTGGTGGCAGCTGTGCCAATCTAGGTACCTTGTCTCTCAAGAGTTTTACCTGCGTTTCTAACTGTGCTTCCATCTGAGCTTTTTTCCCGTGTCTAAGCGGGTTTTCGGGAGCCGCCCCGAGCGCAGGGGGTTGAAATAAACAAGGCGCTGGGGAACCGGGAGGCGGGGGAGGCGGGGAGTCTCATGCTTGGGGCGGAGGCGGCCGAGGTGAGCGCTCTGGGCGCCTGTGAGAAGGGAAGGCCCCGGCTGCTGGGCAGTCCTTGCGCTAAAGGGGAGGGAGGAGGACCTCCAGCTGGCGGGGGTCCGAGGCCATCACATCCTGCCCTGCTGAGCCACCGAGGGAAAGAAAAGCAAGGGCTGCAAGCTGTTGTTGGAAGGAAACGCAGCCTTTGTTTTCTCAGAGGCAGGACTCTGGACTCGCAAATATCTGTCCTGAGTCTCGGACATACAGGTTCCGAGCCGCCGGCCTCCGTGAGGTCGTCCGGTGTGAAAGGGGCGGGTGCTCGTGAACGGAGCTCAGAGCCGCGGCGCTGATTCTGGGGGCGTCTGGAGAAGCCCTGGGTCTCTTCCTCAAGGCGTCTCCCCAAACCTCACTTTCCATCTGAGCCTTTTTTTTTTCCCCCTGGCCTCTACCTCCGTATCGCAAGGAGCCGACTTGAAGGCAGGTCTTGCGAATGAAAGCGGATTGATTTAAAGACTCAAGACGCAGTGGGTGGGGAGGCAGAGGGTTTGAATGTCCGGGGATCGGGTAGGCTGAGGGGATCCGGGATGCGGGAGACTAAGAATGACCCAGTGTCTGGGGTACTTCACTGTGCTGGGTGGCTGAGGAGCAGTGAAATCAAGCGGCCAGGGCCCAAGGAGAGGGTAGCTCCAGGGGCTGCTGAGGGAACCGGGAGGAAGGGCTAAGAGATGGGGTCAGAGCAGATGGTCACCAGGCTGCGCGGAGCCCCGGCGGAGACCCTCTGCCGCTGCCTGGCAGCACATTCAGGCTCAGAGCCCGAGTGGAAGAAGGAATGTGGGTGCACTCAGCACAGGCTCATCGATTTGGGGGTGGTTGGGGTGCCTCCAGTACTCTGACCCAAATGGCCTCACCTCAGGGAGGGGACATGGCTGTGCCTTCAGCATCCGATGGGCGTTTCCAGCCTGCCAGGGTGGCCCAGGGGCTGGAGAGTTTGACAGGTTCTCTGGGGATGGGTTGCTTTTTGTTTCTCAGAGGCAGGACTCTGGTCAGAATCTTGGCCTTGCAATTGCCAAGCCCCGCCCCCCACCCAGGTCATTGTCATGCGGCAAAGGGGCTGAAGGTCAGGAATGGAGCACTAACAGTGGTGCTGCTTCCACTGGGTGACTGTGCAAATCGCTAGGCTTTGTGCTTCAAGACCCCTCCCCCAAACTCCCTCCTCTCTTTCTTTTGGGGCCTCTTTTTCCTGTCCCCAAGCCCTGTTTCAGGGAGCAGACTTAAAGGTGGTTCTCGGGAATTAAAGTAGGGTAATTAAAAGGATTTTAATGCATTACGTTGGGGTGGGGGGGTGCATGCTGGGAGTCTGAGAGAATTGCCCCTCTCTCTGGGCACTTCACTTGGCTTAGAAAGTGAGGAGGAATTCCATCAGGCTGGCAGCTGCCCAAGGCCAGGAGAGCCCTGGGGGGCCGCTGAGGGAAACCGCAGGAAAGGCCGAGAGTCAGTGTTAGAGGAGACGGCCTCCGGAAGGGGCCAGAGCACAGACAAAGCCCATCTGAAGCCCCCTGGCTGCACCTCCAGACTACGAGGTGGTGCCAAGAGGGGTTAGTGGGAGCCCTAGGATGTGTTAAGATGGCTCACAGGGCCCCACTGACTCTCTGGCACAAATCAACTGACCTCAGGGAGCAGAAAGACATGTGTTTTCACATCTGATGGGTAGTTCCATCCGGCTCTGGCTGCCCAGGGGCCAGAGAGGTGGACACGTTCTCTGGGGTTGGTTTGCTCTTAGTTTCTCAGGGGGCAGGGACACTGGACCCACAATATCTGCTTGAATCTTGGCCTTGCAACTACCAAGTCTGCAGCTTCTGTAAAGTCATCAACGTGTCCAACGGGGCTGGTGGTCATGAATGGAGCTTGTGAAGTGGTGCTATTTTGAGGGGCAGACAGGAATCCCTGTGCTTTATTTTTCAGGAGTTCTCCCCAGATTCTTTCTTTCCCTTCCATCTGAACCTCTATCTCCTGTCTGCAATCGCGGTTTTAAGCAGCAGAACTAAAGGAAGGGCCTGAGAGGGAAGGCAGCTGGGACTGATTTAAAGAAGGCTCTCGGTACCCCATGGTGGGGATGCAGAGGTTTTTACGTATTGGGGTGGGGTAAGTTGGGGTGAGTGCTCGGGGAGACTGTGAGAGGGAAATACCCCAGTATCTAGGATATTCATGTGGCTCAGCAGCTGAGGAGCAATGAAACTGAGCAGCCAAGGCCAGTGTGAAATAAAGCAGCCCAGGCCCCAGGCCGGAGTACCTTCTAGGGCGGCTGAGAAACAGGAGGAAGGGCTGAGAGACGGTGTCAGATGGAGGTCGCCAGGCTGACCCCCAGCCCAGGCAGAGCCCCTGGCACACGGCTGGCTGAGACTGGGGGCTCAGAGCTGCAGCTGGGGGAGGACTGCGGGACCCTCAGCACATGCTCACAGGCTTGGGGCTGGAAACAGGGAGCCTCTACGGCTCTGGCCAAACGGACTCACCTCAGGGCAGAGACACAGCTGTGCCCTCAGCATCTGGCGGGCATGTCAGCCAGATCGGTGCCCCAGGGCCAGAGTGTGACAGGCTCCCTGGGTCAGCTGGCCCTGTTGCTCCAGAGGCAGACCCTTGGGTCCAGAAACAACAGGGCTACAGATGGGGCTTTGACGTTTGAAGCGCTGGTCTTGGGCACAGACCGGCGTGAGTGTCCTCTGCCCCTTCCTCTCAGCGAACTGAACACCCAAGAGGAGAAGGCGTGATGTCAGCCCGGTTTCAGAAACCTGAACATTCGAGATTCGAGCCAGGAATTTGCTTGTCCCTCAGAGAGCCTGTCAAATTTTCTGGTCATTTATAGGAGAAACACACTGAATTTGAGCCAAAGATGTGTGAGCAGAATTATGCCAGTATCCTGAGGTGAAAGAAATTGGCCAGATGATAAGAGGTGCCCTGTAACCCCATCTCAGCTCTGAGCACTTCCGTGGGGTCTCGTCATACAATCGGCAACCACGTATTTCAGCCTGAATAGAGGGGGGTCTCCGGGGTTCTCCAGAGCCCTTTGACCAGAATGTGCTGCTCTAACAGCAACTCTGAGCCCTGACAGCTTCCAATAGCAGAAGTCCGCTCTGCAGTGCCCGGGGGCACTGCCAGTGTGATTTCCTTCCTCCTCTCCCTTTCAGCGCACAGAAACACGCTACGGGCTGGGGTGTGACAATCTCAGAGCCAGAACTCACCCCACACCCTGAAATCAACAACCCCACTTTGTCAGTCCTGTGAGCAGCCCCTGATCGGTCAGCATCCTTCAAGCCTGGGACCTAGCAGGAAACCAAGGACCATGCAGCCTTTGTAAAAGTTACCTGGTTTCAGGTAACCTCCCTGCAGCAGGTGTCTGGCCGAGGAGGGAGAGAGTCAGGTGGGAGGGAAGGAAAAGCTTGAGGAGATCTCCGGAGAGAGAGAGCACAGTCTGCGCCCGAAACCACTGTACCGACACAGTGCCTTCACAACCAGAAGGCCACCTTTCTGGAAGTACATTCTACATGGACCAGCCTGATTCCAGCAAATTGTAGGGCTAAAATCCAAGCCCGGTATTTCTGGGTCCAGAGTTGTGCCTCCAAACCACCAACAGGACTCAGACCCGAGTTAGCCTGTCAAACTCTCTAGCCATTGGGCCACTTGACCAAGACCCATCTCCAATCTTGCCTGGGGGCCTGAAGGTGAAGTCCAGGCGATGCAGCAGGGGGCACGCTGGTGCTATGGCGCCATCTGGTGGCCATCTGCTCTAACAATCTCAGGCCTCCCTCTGCCTCCCACAGCAGAAGCCTGGTCTGCGCTCCAGGCAGAGGCCTGGGCCCCTTGCCAGCCTGGTTTCCTAAGTCCTCTCCCTCACAGCGCACTGAAAGGCATGATGGGGGGACTATCTCAGAGTCAGCCAGGGCCCTCACCCCAACTGAGACCACCCCACTCCCTGAAATCAGACACCTTGGTAAGTTAGTGGAACCAGGTGGCCTCCATCAGCACCCCGCAGCCCTGCACCTGGCTTGAGATCCAGGACCTCCCAGGCGTCATTCACACTCCCTGGATTGAGGGAGGTTCCTTGACAGGGTCCCCCACAGAGGAGGAAGCGGCTCAGGTGGAACAGGAGGAAGAAGGAGGTGGAGCTCTCTAGAGAGAAAGGCAAGGGAGGAGCTGAGACCTGCCCCCACAGCACCACCACATTAATGCGCTGCATTCCTGAGCAGAAGCCCAGCTTTCCAGAAGCCAAATTTCACCGCAGGCTGGTTTACAACTCTGCACGCCCAAGAGTTAAGGCAGGGGTTTCTGGGTCCAGCGATGTGCTTCAAACCAGCAAAGGGCACTCAGGCCCGAGGCCGCCTGTCAAACTCTCCAGCCATTGGGCCACCTGATCAGGCACAGATTGAACCGGAAATGTGGTGGCCGAACCTTAATCCCCCTCTGAGTCGAGGCACATTGGGCCACAGCATAGGAGGCACCAAGTACCCAAGTACCTCCTTGGGCCTCCCCCAAGCCCTTTGCTCTCTGAATCTGAGCCTGGTGATGTGGCCACGGTGGTGAGAATAGGTGGGGGTCGGGGAAGCTCTGCTGTTGCTCCACTCAGGCTCGTGGACAGAGGCCCTCACAGCAAGTCTCAGCCTTTCCTCTGCCTCCCACAGAGGAACCCTGCTCTGCTCGGGCCTGGGGCAGCTGTCAGGTGGCTTCCTTACTGCTCTCCCTCTCAGCACACTCAGATGCATGATAGGTGGGGAGGGACTGTCTCACGTCAGCCCGGCCCCTCACCCCGCCCACATTTATCCACTCCCTAAAATCAGCAACCTCCTATTTAAGTCAGGCCAGCGGGTTTTGAATGAGCAGCCTACCTATCCAGGACTCATCTTGGAACACTAAACAACCCAGCCGTGATTCACCTCACGTGGATGGAGAGAGCTTCCTTCAAAGGGTGTCACGCAGAGGCAGAAGTGGCTCAGGGGCAGCGGGAATATGAGGGTTGTGGGGGTCTCTGGAGAAAAAGAGCCCAGCCATGAGCATAGCCCACCCCACCCCTGAAATACAACAGCACAGCCACACCCCATTCGTCACCGAAGCCCAGCTTTCCAGAAGCCGAACTCCCCACCAGGCTGATTCTAGAAAACTTAACATCCACCGTTGAAGCCAGGTGTTTCTGGGTCCAGAGTTCTGCTTCCAAACAAGTAAAGGACACACAGACCGAGAGCCCATCAAACTCCCTAAACTTGGGGCCACCCGACCAGATAGGAACTGAATTAGATATTTAATGGCAGAAATCTGTCCCCTCCCTGCATTGAGGCAAATGGGGCCACAGCGTCAGAGGCACCATGCAAACCAACACCGGGCTCTGGGCACCTCCCTGAGGTTCCATGGGTCCCTCTTCCAACCCCTTCTGAGCCTGGAGATACAAACAGGGAGCTGCAGAGAGGCGATGAGGGGCTCTGGTGCCCTCTGGTGGACATGTGCTCTAACAGCAACTCTCAGCCCTTTCTCTGCCTCCCACAGCAAAACTCTGGTCTGCACTGACCTGGGGCACATGCCAGCAGAATGTCTTACTCCTCTTCCTCTCAGCACTGAAATCCACTCTTGGGGTGGGAGTATGGGTTCTTCACTGTCACCCTGGATACTCAACCCTCAAGACACAATCCCACACCCTGAAATCAAAGACCCAGCTCTGTAAGTCACTTCAGCCAGCTCTGAATCAGTCGGCACCCTTCAGCCCTGGGACCCAGATAGAAGCCAAGGGCCACCCAGGCTTGATTCATCTTACCTAGTTGCAGGAGCTTCCTTGGAACAGGTGTCTGGCAGAGGAGGAAGAGTCTCAGGTGGGAGGGAAAAAATAGGAGATCTCTAGACAGAGCACAGGCGTGAGCACAGCCTGCCTCCTCAAAAGCACCAGGATGACAAAGTACATTCGCAACCAGAATGCCGCCTTTCTAGAAGCCCAGCTCCACATGGGCCAGCCAGATTCTGGCAAACAGAATGGCCATAATTCTAGCCAGGTAATTCTGGGTCCAGATTTGTGCATGCAACCAAGCAGGGGACTCAGACCCCAGACAGCTTGTCATGTGTCCTAGCCATCGGGGCACCAGACCATGTAGGAATTGAACCAGAGAGGAGATGGCAGAACTATGTCCCATCTCCTGAGATGAGGCCCATTGTCCAGAGACTTGACGGTGCCCAGGAACCCAGCCCCAGATCTGGGCCCTTCTTTGGCTTCCACTAACCCATCTCCAACCGTATATTTGAGTTTGCAAGTGCAGTCCTGGAGATGCAGAAGGGGTTCTGCTAGTGCTAGGGCGCCACCTGGTGGGCTGGGGCATTCACAGCAAGTCTCAGCCCTTTTACATCCCACAGAGGAACCCTGCTCTGCCCGGCCCGGTCCGGCCCGGGGCTCTGGCTAATGTGATTTGCATACCCATATCCCTCTAGGCCCCCTCAGATGCACTACATACAACAGAGGGGCCACCTCCCAGTCAGCCAGGCCAGTCTCCACACCTGACTTTATCTAATTCCCTGAAAGCAGCAACCTTCCTATTTAAATTAGGACAGCAAGGCTTTATTATTATTTTTGTCTTTTTTTGCCATTTCTTGGGCAGCTCCCATGGCACACAGAGGTTCCCAGGCTACGGGTTGAATTGAAGCTGTAGCCGCAGGCCTACGCCACAGCCACAGCAACGTGGGATCTGAGCCATGTCTGTGACCTATACCACAGCTCACAGCAACGCCGAATCCTTAACCCACGGAGCAAGGCCAGGGATTGAACCCGCAACCTCATGGTTCCTAGTCGGATTCATTAACCACTGGGCCATGATGGGAACTCTGAGTTTAATCAGCAGCCTTCCTCCCCCAGACTCAGCATGGAATCCTAAACAACCAAGCTGTGACTCACCTTACATGGATTTAGACAGCTTCCTTCAAGTGGGAGTCCTGCAGAGGCAGAAGCAGCTCAGCTACAGAGGGAAGACAGAGGCTGTGGAGACCTCTAGAGAGAAAGAACCACATCATAAGCACAGTTCACACCCTGAACATGTGGACATACTTTCAGGACCATCTACTGGACATACTACATTCATGCCCTAAAGCCCAGCTTTCCAGAATTTAAACTCCCTGCCAGGCTTGCATCCCGTGTTGCTGTGGCTGTGGTGTAGGCCGGCGGCTACGGCTCCGATTGGACCCCTAGCCTGGGAACCTCCATATGCGGCAGGTGCAGCCCTAGAAAAGACAAAAAACAAAACTTCCTGTCAGGCTGATTTGAAAACTGCACATCTGCAAGGTTTCTCTGCATCCCGAGTTCTGCCTCCAAAGAAGCAAAGAACCCTCAGACCCCAGACAGCCATTCAAACTCATATTTTGGCTGATAGGATTTGAATTTGACATGTGATAACAGTACTCCATCCCCTCACTCAGTTGAGGCAAATTAAGCCACAGTGTCAGAGGCACCTTGAAAACAAACACCAAGCTCCTCCTTGAGGCTCCATCAGTCCAACTCTAATCTCCTGAACCTGGAGGTGTGCACAGGTAGGTACAGGGCTCGGCTGTGCTCTGTCACCCTCTGGTGGACACGTGCTCTAACCGCAACTCTCAGCCCTTCCTCTGCCTCCAGCAGCAGAAGCCTGGTCTGCACTGGTGGAGTACTTGCCAGCCTGCTGTCCTTCCTCTGCCCCCCCACCTCAGGCACACTGAAATACGCTATGGGTGGAGCTATGACTCCCTCACATTTGGCCCCATGACACCTCCCCACACCCTAAAAACAAAGACCCCACTTTGTACATCATGTGAGCAGGCTCCGAATCAATCAGAACCCTCCAGCCTTGGGACCCAGCTTGAAAGCAAGCACCACCCAGCCTTTATTCACATTACTTGTTTGAAGTATCTTCCTTGCAACAGGTTCTGGCAGCACAGAAAGAGGCTCGGGTGGGAGGGAAGAAAAAGCTTGAAGAAATCCATGGAGAGAGAGAGCACAGTTATGAGCTTATCATGTCCCCCCAAAACGCCCAGTTTAACACAGTTCATTCATAACCAGAAGGCCAGCTTTCTAGAACTCAACTCCACTTGGAACAGACCTGATTCTAGCAAACTGTATGGCCAAAAAATAATCCACATATTTCTATGTCCAGAGTTGGGCCTCCAAACAAAGGGGAATCAGACCTGAGACAGCCTGTCCACTCACCAGCCATTGGGCCAACTGTCCATGTAGGAATTGAACCACAGATATGATCAAAGAATTATTACCCCTCTTCTCATAGGAGGCATATTTGCCCATAGGGTCAGAAGCACCATGTACCAAAACAGAAGGCTCTGGGCACCTCTCCGGGTGCCAAACACCCATCTCCAACCTTGCCTCTGAGCCTGAAGATGAATCCAGGAGCTGCAGTGGGAGCAGCTCTGCTGCCATCTGGTGGCCAAATGCTCAAACAGCAATGCTCAGTCCTTCCTCTGCCCCCCACAGCAGAACCCTGGTCTGCAGAGCCCTGGGCAACTTGCCAGCCTGATTTCCCAAGTCCTCTCCCTCATAGCACACTGAGCTGCAGAATGGGCAGGGGTGTGACTTACAGTCAGGCCACTAACACCACCTAATTATATCCCACTCCCTGAAATCATCCACCCTGCTATTTAAGGCAAGACAGCAGGCTTTGAATCAGCAGCCTTCGCCCCTACAACAAAGCATGGCATCCTAATCAACTGAACCGTGTTTCACCTTTCATGGGTGTAGACAGGTTCCTTCAAATGGGTGTCCTGCTGAGGCTGAAGCGGCTCAGGTGCAGAGGGAAGAGGGAGGTTGTAGAGATCCCTGGAAAGAAAGGGACCACTGATAAGCACAGCCATCCCCCCAAAAACTACGACTTGAACACAGGGCATTCATGATCTGAGGCTCAGCATCTGGGAAGCCAAATTCCCCACAAGGCTCTTCTACAAAACTTCCACCCAACATTCATGCCAGGTGTTTCTGGGTCCAGAGGTCTGCCTGCCAACAAGCAAAGGACACTCAGACCACAGACAGCCTGTCTCCCTCCCTCATCTTGGGGCCACCCGACTGGAGAGGAATTGAATTAGACACGTGTTAGCACAACACTGTCCCCTCGTTTGAGTTGAGGCTAACTGGGCCACTGGGTCAGAGGCACCATGAACAAACACACCAGGCTCTGGGCACCTCCTTGAGGTTCCATGGGTCCACCTCCAATCCCCTTCTGAGCCTGGACGTGCTAGAGAGAGCTGCAGGGGGCTCCGCTGGGCTCTGGCGCCCTCTGGTGGGCATGTGCTCTAACAGCAACTCTCAGCCCTTCCTCTGCCTCCCACAGCAAAAGTCTGGTCTGCGCTGGCCCAGGCCTATTGTCTGCATGGTGTCCTTGCTCCTCTCCCTGTCAGGTACACTGTCACATTTGGCTAAGACCCTCACCCCATACACGACCACCCCACACCCTGAAATCAACCGCTCCATTTTGTAAGTCACGAGAGCAGGCCCCAAATCAACCAGCACCCTTCAGCCCTGGGCCCCAGCTTGATTCCATGGATGACCCAGGCTTTACATGCATTACCCTGTTTCAGGCAGCATCCATGTGTCTGGTGTCTCCTAGGGGAGGAAGAGACTCAGGTGTGAAGGAAGAAAAAGCGTGAGGAGACCTCTAAAGAGAAAGAGCATGGGTTTGAGTGCAGCCTGCCCCCTAAAAGCACTGGGTTGACACACACAACCAGAAGGCCAGCTTTCTAGAAGCTCAGCTCCACATCAACCAGCCTGATACGAACAAAGTGTATGGCCAAAATTCACGCCAGGTAT
This sequence comes from Phacochoerus africanus, assembly GCF_016906955.1. Taxonomy (NCBI): domain Eukaryota; kingdom Metazoa; phylum Chordata; class Mammalia; order Artiodactyla; family Suidae; genus Phacochoerus; species Phacochoerus africanus. The sequence continues at coordinate 1,843,522 of NC_062548.1, forward strand.
GAGGCCAGAGTTGGGCCTTCAAACAATCAAAGGGGACTCAAACTTGAGACAGCCTGTCAATCTCTCTAGGCATTGGGCCACCGGACAGTGAGGGAATTGAACCTGAGATGGGATGGCAGAATTCTGTCCCTGCTTTTGAGATGAGGCAAATTGCCCAGAGACATGGAGATGCCCTGTAATCCAGCCCGGCTCTGGGCACCTCTTTGGGCTTGCACCAACCCATCTCCAACATATACTTGAGTCTTAAGTTGCAGCCAGGGAGCTGCAGAGGCTCACTCAGTCAAGTGGTACCGGGGTGGTGGGGGGGTGTGGTGGTGCTCTGTCGCCATCTAGTGGACATGTGCTCTAACAGCAATTCCCAGCCCTTCCTCTGCCCCCCTCAGCAGAACCCTGCTCTGCTCTGGTCTGGCACGCCTTCCAGCGAGATTTCTTTATTCCTCTCGCTCTGCCTACTGAAATACATTACAGGTGGGTTATGACTATCTCAAAGTCACCAGGGCGATTACCCCCAGGCATGACACAACCCCATTCCTTGAAATCAGCCACACACACACCCCCCTATTGAAGTCAAGTGAGCAGTCTTTGAATCGTCAGCAACCTGCAACCCTGGACCCAGCTTGAAATAAGGATCGCCCAGCCTTCTTCACATTACCTGGATTGGGGAGGAGGGTTCCTTGTCACTGGGAGTGGTAGAGGCTAACATGGGAGGGAAGGAGGTGGTTGTGGTGGAGATCTCTGGAGAGAAACAGCACAGGCACCAGCACTGTACATCCCCAAATAACTGCTGTTTTGAAGCCCTGGTCCTATTCATGACCAGAAGCCCACCTTTCCAGAAGGCAAGCTGCACTCCCTCGTGATTCTAGAAAACTGCACACCCAAGACTCAAACCAGGTCCCTGTGGATCCAGAGATCTGCCTTCAGACAGTCAAAGGGCCCTCAGAAGCCAGACTAGTCTGTCAAAGCCTCGAGCCATTGAGCCAACTGACCATGAAGGAACTGAACCATAGATGTGATGGCAGACTTATTTCCCCACTCTCAGAGGAGGCAAAATTGGCCAGAGGCTCAGGGGCACCATGTACCAAAGTGGAAGGCTTTGGGCACGTCCTTGGGTGCCGAGGACCCATCTCCAACCTTACCTCTGAGCCTGAAGGTGAAGTCTGGGAGCTCAAGGGGAGGGGCTCTTCTGGTTCTCTGGTGCCACCTGGTGGCCATCTTCTCTAACAGCAACTCTCAGCGCTTCCTCTGCCTCCCACAGCCGTACCTTGGTCTGCACAGCCCTGGGCCACTTGCCAGCCTGATTTCCTAAATCCCCTCCCTCGCAGCACTAAAAACACATGATGGGTGGGGAAAGGTTTCCATGGCACTCGCCCCACCTTAGACCACCCCACTCCCTGAAAACAGACGCCCCACTTGGTAAATTAACGGAACCGCTGGCCTTCAATCAGCAAGCTCAGCCCTGGCGCCCAGCTTGAGATCCGGGAGCTCCCGGTGTCAGTCATGTTCCCTGGATTTAAGTAGGTTCCTTGGCACAGGGTCCTCCCCCCTCCCCCCGCCCAGAGGAAATGGCTCAGGTGGAGCGGGAAGAAGGAGGATGTGGAATTCTCTAGAGGGAAAGTGCACAGGTAGAGGCTGAGTCCCGCCCCTACACCACCACCTCCTGGATGCACTGCATTCATGACCAAAAGCCCAGTTTTCCAGAAGCAAAAGTCACACCAGCCTGATTCTAAAAAACTGCATGTCCAAGATTTAAGACAGGGATTTCTAGATGCATTGGTACAATTCAAACAAGCAAAGGGCACGCAGAGCCAAGCCAGCCTGTCAAATTCTCTAGCCACTGGGCCACCTGATCATGCAGAGATTGAACCCGAGATGGGATGGCAGAACTTTAACCCTTCTCTGGGTTGAGGCACCTTGGGCCACAGGGTCGAAGGCACCATGTAACAAACTCAAATATCTTGAACCTACTTGGGTCTCCAGCAATCACTTTCCATCCTGGATCTGAGCCAGGTGATTTGGCCCTGGATCTTTGGGCCGGGGGGTCGGGGGGGGACCATTGGGGGTGAGCTCTGCTGTCACTCTGGAGCTTTCTGGTCTACATGGGCCCTAACAGCACCTCTCATCCCTTCCTCTTCCTCACACTGATGAACCCTGCTCTACATGAGCCTGGGGCTCTTGCTAGCATGATTTACTGACCCCTCCCCTCAGCACACTCAAATGGCCAGTGGATGAGGAGTGACTAACTGTTGGCCAGGCCGGTCACCTCACCCGACTTTATCCAACTCCCTGAAATCAGCACCCCTCCTATTTAAGTCAGAATAGCAGCTTTCAAATCAGCAGCCTTCCTCCCCAGGACTCAGAATCCTAAACAACCTGGCCGTGATGCACCTTACTTGGAATTAGACAGCTTCCTTTGAATGGGCGTCCCACGGACGCTGAAGCAGCTCAGGTGCACAGGGATGACAGAGGTTGTGGAGATCTCTGGAGACAAAGAACTGAGCCATAAGCACACCCCACCTCCAAAAGACCACCACATGGACACAGTGCACTCACAACCAGGAGCCTGGGTTTCCAGAAGACAAGCTCCCCAGCAGACCAATTCTAGAACACTGCACATACAACATTCAAGCCAGGTGTTTCTGGGTCCAGAGTTCTGTCTTCAAACAAGCCAAGGACACTCATACCAAGACAGCCTGCCTATCTCCCTCATCTTGGGGCCACTCGACCAGACAGGAATTGAATTAGACACGTGATGGCAGAATTCTGTCCCCTCACCGAGTTGAGGGAAATTGGGCCACAGGATCAGAGGCATCATGAACAAACACACCAGGCTCTGGGCACCTCCTTGAGGTTCCATGGGTCCATCTCCAATCCCCATTGAGCCTGGACGTGCAAACAGGGAGCTGGAGGGGGCGCTGCTGTGCTCTGGTGCCCTCTGGTGGGCATGTGCTCTAATAGCAACTCTCAGCCCTTCCTCTGCCTCTCATAGCAGAAGCCTGGTCTGCACTGGCCTGGGCCACTTGCCAGCCCGATTTCCTTACTCCTCTCCCTTGCAGCACACTGAAATGCCAGATGGGTGGCATTAGGACTATCTCAAAGTCGGCCAGGACACTCACCCCACCTGAGACCACCCCGCTCCCTGAATCAGACACCCCGCTTGGTAAGGTAACAGAGGCCAGTTGCCAGCAATCAGCACCCTCAGCCCTGGCACCTGGCTTGAGATCCACGACCTCCCTGGCATCATTCACTTTACCTGGATTTAGGTGGATTCCTGGGCACAAGGTTCTCCGCAGAGGAAGCAGAGGCTCAGGTGGAGCAGGAGGAAGGAGGAGGTGGCGATATCTAGAGAGAAAGGCACAGGGAGAGGCTGAGACCGGCCCCCACAATAGCCCTGGCCTGATGTGTTATATTCATGACCCAAAGCCCAGACTTCCTGAAGCCAAATTATCACACCAGCCTGATTCTAAACCACTGCATACCCAAAATCGAAGCCAGGGATTTCTGGGTCCAGTGTCGTACTTCAAACAAGCAAAGGGCACTCAGGCCCCAGGCCACCTATCAAACTCTCTAGCCATTGGGCCACCCAATCATGCAGAGAATGAACCCAAGACGTGATGGTGGAATCTGGATCATCTCTGAATTCAGGCACATTGGGCCACCAATCATTTTGCACCCCGCGTCTGAGCCTGGCGACGCAGCCACAGTGCTACAAGGGGGGAGAGGTGTTGGTGGGGAGGGGCTCTCCTGTTACTCTGGCTCCTTCTGATGGACAGAGCCCCGCCATGAGCATAGTCCACCCCACCCCCCAAATACAACCGCACAGACACACCCCATTCATGACCTGAAGCCCAGCTTTCCAGGAGACAAACCCCCCGCCATGCTGATTCTAGAAATCTACACCTCCAGTATTCAAGACAGGTGTTTCTGGGTCCAGAGGTCTGCCTGCCAACAAGCAAAGGACACTCAGACCACAGACAGCCTGTCTCCCTCCCTCATCTTGGGGCCACCTGACTGGAGAGGAATTGAATTAGACATGTGGTAGCACAACACTGTCCCCTCATTTGAGTTGAGGCTAACTGGGCCACTGGGTCAGAGGCACCATGAGCAAACACACCAGGCTCTGGGCACCTCCTTGAGGTTCCATGGGTCCATCTCCAATCCCCTTCTGAGCCTGGACGTGCAAACAGGGAGCTGCAGGGGGCTCTGCTGGGCTCTGGCGCCCTCTGGTGGACCTGTGCTCTAACAGCAACTCTCAGCCCTTCCTCTGCCTCCCACCACAGAAGCCTGGTCTGCGCTGGCCTGCAGCACTTGCCAGTGGAATGTCCTTGCTCCCCTCCATCTCAGGTGCACTGAACTACATACACTATGGGTGCATGGGTTATGAATTTTTCACAGTCAGTCTTGACACGCAGCCCACAGACCACCCCCCCCAACACACACAAGCTGAAAGCAAAGACCCCACTTTGTAAAGCAAGTGAGCAGGCTCTGAGTCATTCAGCCACTTTCAGTCCTGGGACTCGGCTTGAAACCAAGAACCACCCAGACTTTCCTCATGTTACTTGGCTTCAGGCAGCTTCCTTGCAACAGGTGTCTGGCAGAGGAGGAAGTTTCAGGTGGGAGGGGGGAAAAAAAGCATGAGGAGATCCCTAGAGAGAAAGAGCATGGCTATGAGCACAGCCTGTCTCCCAAACCAACGGGTTCACACGATGCATTCACAACCAGAAGTCCAGCTTTCTAGAAACTCAACTCCATGTAGACCAGCCTGATTCCAGCAAAGTGTACAGGCAAAACTCCAGCCAGGTAATTCTGGGTCCAGAGCTGTGCCTCCAAACAATCAAAGAGGACTCTGACCCCAGACAGCTTGTCAAACTCTGTAGCCATTGGGCCATTGGACCACACAGGAATCGAACCTGAGATGTGATGCAGAACTCTGTCCCCTCTTCTGAGAGGAGGCAAACTGTCCAGAGACTTGGAGGTGCCCTGTAACCCGGCCCCAGAACCTGCTCTAACAGCAACTCTCAGCCCTTCCTCTGGCTCCCACAGCAGAAGCTGGTTCTGCACTGGCCTGGGGCACTTGCCAGCGGGATGGCCTTTCTCCTGTCCCCTCAGGCACACTGAGCTACACTACAGGCAGGGGCATGACTCTCTCACAGTTGGCCAGGACCCTCACCCCCAAATGACATCTTCTCCACACCCACAAATCAAAGACCCCACCATGTGAGTCATGTGAACAGACTCTGAGTCAATGAGCATCATTCAGCCGTGGGACGCAGTTTGTAATCAAGGACCACCCAGCCTTTATTCACGTTCCCTGGTTTTAGGAAACTTCCTTGGAGCAGGTGTCTGGCAGCAGAGGAAGAGGCTCGGCTGGGATGGAAGAAGAATTGTAGATGTCAGGAGATAAAGAGCCCAGGGGTTGGCTTAGTTCCCCCCGACAACACCACTGCACTGAGACCCTGCCTTCACGACCATACACCCCGCTCTCCAGAAGCCAGTATGATGCCAACCAGATGCCAAAACCACTGCACAACCCAAGCAAGTCCATTAGAGATGGCCTAGACACGTGATCCTGAGAGCCCAGGTCTCAAGGCGCACAGAGAGAAACGCAAGTTCTCCGGGAAGGATTTGTTCACTCAAGGGCAGAATTCTGAAAAGATACTTTATCGAACTCGCTTTTTCTAACTCTAGACCCAAAGAACCAGTTTTGGAATTTTCAAGAGTTTCACCTAGATCAATTTTCTCTGGAATCTAAAGAATATTGTGTCTGGAGTTCCCATTGGGGTGCAGTGGTTAACAAATCCGACTAGGAACCATGAGGTTGCGGGTTCGATCCCCGGCCTTGCTCCGTGGGTTAAGGATCTGGTGTTGCCGTGAGCTGTGGTGTAGATCGCAGATGTGGCTCGGATCCCACATTGCTGTGGCAGTGTGCAGGCTGGCGGTTACAGCTCCGATTAGACCCCTAGCCTGGGAACCTCCATATGCCATGGGAGTGGCCCTAGAAAAGGCAAAAAGACAAAAAATAAAATAAAAAATAAAGAATATTGTGTCCATACAGGGTTAAAATAAAGTACCTTTTTTATTTTCAGTCTTAGGCTCAGAGCTAACATCTTCCCATCAGACCGAATTTGCTGCAGAGGGCACCACAGTGGAGCAGAACCACAATCTCCCATGTCACAAGGCAGAACGGCCATCACAAGTCACAACACCATGCGCAAAACACAGGGAGGGCTTTCCTGGTCAGACACCCCCTGAAATACAAGACTGCCATCTCCGAAAACCCTCAGAGACTCGGAATGGCAGGCCCCAGAACGGTGGCTGAAACTTGGCGTCCGAATGGAAACATGGAGACAGAGTCTGGGGGGAAGGAGAGAAAAAGAGCCTCATGGCTTTGCCCAGCAGAGGAGGACACAGCAGGCTCAGGCCCTAAGAACTGCGCCCTCCTTCGGCAGAGAAGAGGAGGTGCTTTTAGAGTTTGGGGCATAAAATAGGGGCACAGAGAAGGGTGAGTGTAGATGCAAGCTTTCGTTATTCTTCAGTCAGTGCTTTGTTTTTTTGTTTTGTTGTTGTTGTTGTGTCTTTTTGTCTTTTTGCCATTTCTTGGGCCGCTCCTGCGGCATATAGAGGTTCCCAGGCCAGGGGTCTAATCGGAGCTGTAGCCACCGGCCTACGCCAGAGCCACAGCAATGCGGGATCTGAGTCACATCTGGGACCTACACCACAGCTCATGGCAACGCCGGATCCTTAACCCGCTGAGCAAGGCCAGGGATCGAACCCACAACTTCATGCTTCCTAGTCGGATTTGTTAACCTCTGAGCCACTATAGGAACTTCCAGAGTCAGTGTTTAGTGGCCCCAGGACTGGTTCCAATGGTAACTCCTCTCTGGCTGTCACGTGCTGGGCGTTTAGGTTCTGCAGAAGGACGCAGACGCTGCTGTGCATGTTCCTCGAAGAAGAACCAGGACTCCATCCCAGGACTGCCGTCCGGTCTCCTGCCTGTTTCTCCTCGTCTCTGCTGCCCTCCTTTCCCTGATTAGCAACAGTTTGAATCTGCCCGTTGGGAGCTCAGGGGAGGTCACAGAGGCTGAAGCTTATTCCCTGCAAACCCAAAGTAGGGGGACACAGGAAGGCTTGTTCCCAAGACCCCACAGGGCCCGGCTCAGTTTCCACGCTAACAGTAAAGGGAAATATGCAGGGTCTTCAAAGGTTTCAGAGGGAGGAAAAGTGGCCACGTTGAGAGAAGAAGGGCGTGAGGGACCAGAGGGGTGTGGCCTGATGCGCGGGATGTCAGGCATAGTGGAGGCAATGCCTTGCCAGAGGCACCTGCTGTTGCAGGAAGGCGGACCTTGTCTAACAAGAGTGTGGGCGCGGAGTTCCCACAGTGGTGCAGTGGTTAACAATCCGACTAGGAACCATGAGGTTTCGGGTTTGATCCCTGGCCTTGCTCAGTGGGTTGGAGATCCAGCGTTGCCTTGAGCTGTGGTGTGGGTGACAAACGCGGCTCAGATCCCGCATTGCTGTGGCTCTGGTGCAGGCCAGTGGGTACAGCTCCGATTCGACCCCTAGCCTGGGAACCTCCATATGCCGCGGGAGCGGCCCAAAGAAATAGCAAGAAAAAAAAAAAAAAAAAAGATGGATTCCAGCGCCAAGGATCCTGGGAGGTTAGTCATCTCCACCTTCTGACTGGCCTCCCAAACCCTCCAGGGGCGTCTTCAGGGCAGCACCATGTTTGTCCTCAGGGCTGCCTACTGTGAGGCCATTCATGCAAGTGGCTGTTATCCTGCCTGGCCCAGGGGGGCAGTTTCAGCATTTCAGGCAATGGTGCCCTAACATAAGCTCGATGAAATGCCCTGCAGATGGGGGCCCGGCTTTCTTGGCCCACCAGGGCCCTCACCCCACCGGCCACCACCCCACAGCCTGACATCCCTCAGGCGCCCTGCTTTTCAATTCACGTGAGGGGGCTTTTTTTTTTTTTGTCTTTTTGCTATTTCTTGGGCCGCTCCCGCGGCATATGGAGGTTCCCAGGCTAGGGGTTGAATCGGAGCTGTAGCCACCAGCCTACGCCAGAGCCACAGCAACGCAGGATCCGAGCCGCGTCTGCAACCTACACGACAGCTCACAGCAACGCCGGATCGTTAACCCACTGAGCAAGGGCAGGGACCAAACCCGCAACCTCATGGTTCCTAGTCGGATTCGTTAACCACTGCGCCACGACGGGAACTCCTGACCCCACTATTTTGAAACAAACCCTCTTTGTCACAAGACTGGCTTTCAATCAATCAGCCCCCTTAATTCACGGGATGTGGCTTTAGATCTGGTTCCCCCCAGAAGGGGTCAAGGACAGAAGGAAGCAGCTCAGATGGAAGAAGAGGGTCTTTGGAGAGAACACTCAAGAGAAAGGGCACAGGGGTGAGCACAAACCGCTCCCCAAAAGACCCCCACACTGACACACTGCACTCGTGACCAGAAGCTGAACTTTCCAGAAGCCAAAGAAGCCAGCCTGATTCTAGAAGATGCCATGTCCAAGCTTCAAGCCTGGTATTTCTGGGTCCCAAGATGTGTTTCCAAACCATCAGATGGGACTCAGACCTGATACAGCCTATAAAACCCTCTAGACATTGTGCAACCCAACCAGACAAGAACTGAACAATAAATATGGAGAAAGAACTATGCCCCCTGTCTCCACAGGCCCAAAGTGCCCTGCACCCAAGCCCCAAGCCCTGGGGACCTCCTTGGGTTCCACTGACTCATCTCCTAACTGTGAGCCTCGCGGTGTGGCCAGGGACCAGAGCGGGTGGGGGAGGGGGGCTCTGCTGCTGTTTTGTGCCCTCTGGTGGCATGTGTTCTAAGAGGAACTCTAGCCCTTCCTCCAGTCTCACTCAGCAGCCCCTGCGGCACTCACCCTGGGCAACTGCCAGCAAGATTTTGCTCCTCCATTCCCTCTAAGCACAATGAAGAATGTATATATGTATTTACTGACTTCATCAATTGATGTTATTCTTTTAAATATTTATCTCTAATTATTCATTTCTTTGGGTGCCACCTGCGACATTGGGAAGTGGTCTGGCCAGGTGTGAATCACCAAACGCAGCTCTTAGCACAGCCACAGCAGTGACACAGACAGAATCTTAAGAAAGGCAGCTGGAAAGGAACTCCCTAAGAGCTTTCTTGGTACCAATCAACCCTGCTTAACTCATCAGACCTGGTTTCCGTCAGGCTCCCCTCCCCGGCACAGTAACTGAAAAGAAAGGCTCATACGGAAAAGCAAGAAGGAAGTTTCACTAGGTCTCTTGAGTGAAAAAAGCACAGGGATAGCACAGCTCTCACCAAAACGGCGCTGAAGTCGTCCACCATTCATTACTTAGCATCAGCTTCTATTGGGATACATAAACCCTCGACAGTCAGAGCCCTGAAGATTGTTCACAGTTCAAAACGGATGCTCTGTGGGTCCCGGCTCCTGCCTCTGCAGGAACACAAGGCACTCCGATACCCAGTAACAGCCTCAAGCATTCTAAATGCTCTACCTCCCACCCGACCAAGCTGCCCAACCACGCCAAATGCTGAAGGGACTCCTGTGTCCTCTGCCTGACAAGAGGCATTTGGAACAGAGAGTAACAGGTGCCCAGAAAACACCAACAACCCTCTGGGTGCTTGTTGTGAGTTCTACCCAACGCACCATCAACCCCAACTCTGAGCCTGCACCTGCAGCCTTAACGCTGCACCGGGGTCCAGAAGAGACTCGGGCGCCCTCGTGTGGACATCTGCTCTAACGGCAGCTCTCAGGTTTTTCTCCTCTCTGGCTCAGCAGCCCCCAGGTTTTTAACTTTTAAAAACGTTAAATGCCCCACAATGGTCATTGCAGCCCTAATCACAATAACCAAGACGTAGAAACAAACTCAATGTCCTTCAACAGATGAACGGGTTAAGATGATGTAATACGTACACAATGGAATACTAATCAGCCATTAAAAAAAAAAAAATGCCACTCACAGCCACCTAAGTGGAACTAGAAACTCTCATACTAAGTGAAATACGTCGAGAGAAAAAGACAAATACCAACAGATACCACTTCTCTCTGGGATCTTTCATATGACAAAAGTGAAACTTTCTAGAGAAAAAGAAACTCATGGACTGTAAAACCGACCGGTTTGCCACGGTGGAGGCAGAGGGTGTGGGAAGGACTGGGATTTGCAGGGTGTTAGATGCAAACACTTGCACGTGCAACTGATAAGCAATGAGCCCCAGCTGTGTAGCACAGGGAACTCTATCAAGCATTTTGGAACGAGATGGAGGATAATGTGAGAAAATAAATGTATCTACATGTACGACTGATTGACTCTGCTGTAAAACATAGAGCGCTACAAATCAGCTAAAATGGAAATTTAAAAAATTTTTTTAAACCCCACAAAATTACCAACTCATGGTTCACCAGAGAAGGTATCTGGGTCCAGACTCCCAACTTTCAGGAAAAAATAGGCAATCTGACTCTATTGAACTTGTCAAGGTTTCTTAGGAATGTGACATCCAACCAGAGGTAATTACCTGTGGTGTATGAGTTGACATATTAACATATCTATTTATATTTTAATTGCCTATTTATATTTCTGGACCCGTATGTAGTGTGCAGATACTCTGGCCAGGAAATGAATCCATGCCACTGCTGTTACTACCCGTTCATACTTAAAACACTCTGCCACCAGAGGTATAATGTCAGGAGATACTTTACTATTGCCTTATCTACCAATTACCTTAGCTGCCCTGTCAGAATCGATGTATGTATTTGTTGACTTCTCAGTCAATTGAGCTCAGAAGCTCCCCTCATGGCACAGCAGAAACGAATCCGCCTAGCATCCATGAGGAAACAGGTTCAATCCCTGGCCTTGCTCAGTAGGTCAGGGATCCTGTATTGCCTGAGCTGGGGTGTAGGTCGCAGACATGGCTCAGATCCTGCGTGGCTGTGGCGTAGGCTGGCAGCTGTAGCTCCAAATTGACCCCTAGCCTGGGAGCCTCCATATGCTGTGGGGGCAGCCCTAGAAAGTAAATAAATAAATAAAGCTAAGACTTTTCAATACCTATTTTTACTTATAAATCTTTTGTGAGCCACCTGTGACACTGGGAGGTTGTCTGGCTGGAGTCTGATCCCCCAGCGTAGCTCTTACTACAGCCACCACACTGAGAGAGAGAGAGAGAGATGACTAGAGATGATGGGATAGAGAACGAGAGCGGACGAGAGCAGAAGAGGAGTCTGAGAGAGAGAGAATAATTCAGAATGATTTCGAGACTTGAGTTGTATGAAGATATTGGAGACTCGAGAGTAAAATGTGGAGGTTGATGGAGAGGAGAGAAGGCAGAGAGAGGAGAAGAGATTGAGAGTAGAGATGAGAGCAGGGAGACGAGAGAGTTCCGCAAGGACGAGATAGATTACGTGTGGAGTAGAGTGTGGTGTGACGAGGAGAGAGAGGGGAGATGTGTAGAGTGAGAGTAAGAGAGGCGGAGATGAGAGGGAGAGCTCGACGGAGAGCGAGAGAGGGAGAGAGAGATGGGGAAGGAGAGAAGGGGGCTGCTCTTTCCTCCTGTTTTTCCTGCCACTGGGAGAGTGAGATTTTTTTTTGTTTATCGCAGACTTCTTTGACTGATCCCGGACCCTATGTGCCGGTATGTATTTTTTTATCGTTGGTGCCGTGGTCGGAGTAGATGATGGGGGGGGAGAGATAGAGAGTTCAGGATGAGTGAGAGATGACGATGGGAGATGAGTTTGGAGAGAGGAGGGAGAGCGAGAGAGAGAGAGAGAGAGGGGGACAGTAGAGGAGAGAGAGGGAGAGAGAGGAGAGGAGAGAGAGGAGGGGAGAGAGAGGGAGAGACGAGAGAGAGAGAGAGAGGAGAGAGAGAGAGAGAAGAGAGGAGAGAGAGAGAGGGAGGGAGAGAGAGGAGAGAGAGAGGAGAGGGAGAGAGAGAGAGAGAGGAGAGGAGAGAGAGGGAGGAGAGAGAGGGAGGAGGAGGAGGAGAGAGAGGGAGAGAGAGGGAGAGAGAGAGAGAGAGAGACTCTTATGATGGGGAGCCACGAGAGAACTCCCGGAGAATGTTCTTGATACCAATCAACCCTGCTTAATTCATTGGACCTGGCTGCGGTCAGGCCTCCCTACCCTGGCGCCAGACTGAAAAGTGCGGCGCATCTCGAAAGGCAGGAAGGACATTTCCCTAAACCCTTGAGCGAAAAAAGAACAGGGATTGGCCAACTGCCCACACTCATGCCACCGAAGCTCCCATTTATTCATCAGCACTACCCTTCTTGTCAAACTACCTAAACCCCCGACGGTCAGGGGCTTGGAAAAGGCCAGCTCACCATACAATACCAATGCTGTGTGGGTCTCGGCCCCTGCTACTTGAGGAATACAAGGCAGGCTGAAATTCGATGAATCTATAAGCATTCGAAACACACTGCCACCCAACCAGGCTGGCAGTCCTCCTCCAAATGATGAAGGGACGCTTGTACCCACTGCGTGACATGAGGCATCATGGAACAGAGAATACCTGGTGCCCAGGAAACCTACAAAAACACAGTGGGTACTTGCTCTGGGCTCTGCTCAAGAAACCTTCAGCCCCAAGCTGCACTGTGGTCCAGAGGGTCCTCTGGCGCCGTCTTGTGGACAGCTGCTCTCACAGCAGCTCTCAGGTGGTCCTCATCTCTGTGGCTCCGCAGCCCCCGGGGCTCCATTCGCCTTGGGCAAGATGCTGCTTGGCCGTCCACCGCCCCGCCCCCTCCTTTTCAAGACCAAGAAGTGCCCGACAAAGGGGGCTCCGTCTCTCTCAAGGGCTTCCAGTGCACTGAGGCCAACCTACCCCACCCCAACCAGCCCATGCAAACCCTCAGCTCCACACCCATCACGTCCCGACAGCCTTCTTCCCTGCTTCACGCAGGCGCTCATGAGCGCAGCTGGGCACGGCTGCCACTGGCGACTCTTTTCTCACCTTTCCGCCTTTGATTCGTTCGCACACACGTGTCTTGCCTCGATTCTCTGCTTTCCGCGCCTTCCTTTCTCCCCTTCCTTCTTGGGTCCTGTCTTCCTTCCTGTCTCTCTCTTCCTTGCTCCCTCTTCACTTTCTCGCTTTATTGACTCCCCGTCCCACCCCCACCAAAGCAAGCATGCTTTGTCTGCCCATCGACAGATTTCAAGCCACGGAGGTTCCCAGTCCCCCAGCAGGGCCCAGGGCAGGTCCTTGACCCAGGGAGCCAGGAGGGACCTCCAGGAGAGCTTTCTTTCGATCCATCTACCGGCCTGAATTCCCCGGACCTGGCTTTCGATCAGGTCTTCCTACCAGGTGTATAGAGAGAGAGAGAGAAAAAAAAAAAAAAAAAAAAGAGGCTCATGTGGAAAGAAAAAGACAGAGGTTCAGGAGACCTCTTGAGAGAAATGGCACGGGGATTAGTGCAGCTGCTCACCAAAAAATAAAATAAAAATAAAATAAAATAAAAATACAAGTTAAAAAAGTAAAAAAAAAATCAATGAAAAATAATAAATCACCGTTCTAACACCTTCCCTTCACCACCACCCCCCCCTGGCCCGCCCCAGGCCCTTGGTCCAGATCGCAACACCCAGCCCAGCCTGGCCTCTCGAAAAGGCCAGCTCCGGCCTCACGAGACATGGTGTCCTGGTCCAGACGCCTGCCTCTCGAGACACAACAGGCCACCTGACCCCTCGGAACCTGGCACACTTTCTCACCACGCTGACACGCGACCAGGCAGCCTCGCCACCTCCTGTGCTGACGGGACACCTGCGTCCTCTGCCTGACACCGGGGATCTTGGCCCAAGGGCCCCAGGTGCCCCGGAAACAACGTCAAATCTCCGGGTGCTTGCTGGGCCTTCCGACACACGCAGCCTCAACCCCGCCTCTGAGCGTGGACCCTGCTGGGTTGGAGCCACACGTGGGGCCGGAAGGCCCTCTGGCGCCGTCCTGTGGACATCGGCCCTAACAGCACCTCTCGGGCCTGCCTGCCTACCTCCTGCCTGCCTCAGCTCTGCTGGGGGCTGCCCTGGCCTTGGGCAAGCCTGTGGCTTCCACTTGATATCTCCTCTCCCCACGTGGGCCACAAAGGACCTGGAGAGGTGGGGGATTTGTCTCTGAAATGCTTTCCGCACACGCAGCCCAACTTCCCCGAGGCTATTGTGGGAATACCCTCAGCAGCCCCACTCATCCTGCCCCGGGAGCCTTATTCCCTTCGCATGTATTAACTCCCTGAAACAACCGTCCGCACTGTAGGAACTTAATGATTTACTCACCTCTTACTTCGTTAAGTGGGGTATTTCTGTGTGTCTTTATTTTGGATCCCGTGGGGCCTGCAGATATTCTCTGGCCAGGAATTCAGTCCACGCCACAGCTCTCAGGAGCCCCGGCTGACTTCCAAACCCCTGCCCCCACAAGTATCATGTCAGCAGAGCCTCTGGCACTGCTCTCGCCATCAGCCCCCTTAGCTACCATGTAGGAAGGTCTACAGGTACGTACTGACTTCTTGATCAATGCGTCTCCTTCTACCGACGATTTCCCTTCATTTATTCATTTCTCCAGGTACCAGCGACCACCCTGGGGAGATGTCTCGCCAGGGTTTCATCTCCCAGCGCAGCTCTTCCCACAACCACAGCAGTGCCAGAGACAGCCTCTTAAGCCAGGCAGCCACGAGGGAACTCCAGGAGAGCTTTCTTGAGATCCATCAACCCGGCTTAATTCATCACACCCGGTTGCGCTCAGGCCTCCCTACCCTGGCGCCGGACTGAAGAGAGAGGCTCGCATGGAAAGGTGAGACAGAACTTTCCCGAGGTGCTGGAGCCAAAGAAGCCCGAGGATCGGCACAGCCCCTCAGCTACACGCCACCCAATTCCACCCCCAGGCCTCAGCACCCGCCTCTATCCAGTTCCCTGAAAACGCTCCACACTCAGGGGTCTGAAAATTGCCAGCTCACCCTGCAAACCAGACGCTGCGTGGGTCCCGGCTCCTGCCTCTGGAGGAACCCAAGGCAATCTGAAACCCAGGGAAACCCTCAGGCATTCGAAACGCTCTGCCACCTGACCAGGCTGCAAATCCACCCCCACTGCTGAAGGGACACCTGTGTCCTCTGCCCGCCAGGAGCAACCTTGGCACAGAGCGTCCCTGGAGCCTAGAGAACAACGCCCAGCCTCTGGCTGCTGGCTGCGGCTTCCACCAATCCCCCCATCCACCCCACCTCTCAGCCTGGATATGCAGCCTGGGAGCTGGGCCGCCGTCCAGAGGGTCCTCTGGCGCCGTCTTGTGGACAGCTGCTCTCACAGCAGCTCTCAGGTGGTCCTCATCTCTGTGGCTCCGCAGCCCCCGGGGCTCCATTCGCCTTGGGCAAGATGCTGCTTGGCCGTCCACCGCCCCGCCCCCTCCTTTTCAAGACCAAGAAGTGCCCGACAAAGGGGGCTCCGTCTCTCTCAAGGGCTTCCAGTGCACTGAGGCCAACCTACCCCACCCCAACCAGCCCATGCAAACCCTCAGCTCCACACCCATCACGTCCCGACAGCCTTCTTCCCTGCTTCACGCAGGCGCTCATGAGCGCAGCTGGGCACGGCTGCCACTGGCGACTCTTTTCTCACCTTTCCGCCTTTGATTCGTTCGCACACACGTGTCTTGCCTCGATTCTCTGCTTTCCGCGCCTTCCTTTCTCCCCTTCCTTCTTGGGTCCTGTCTTCCTTCCTGTCTCTCTCTTCCTTGCTCCCTCTTCACTTTCTCGCTTTATTGACTCCCCGTCCCACCCCCACCAAAGCAAGCATGCTTTGTCTGCCCATCGACAGATTTCAAGCCACGGAGGTTCCCAGTCCCCCAGCAGGGCCCAGGGCAGGTCCTTGACCCAGGGAGCCAGGAGGGACCTCCAGGAGAGCTTTCTTTCGATCCATCTACCGGCCTGAATTCCCCGGACCTGGCTTTCGATCAGGTCTTCCTACCAGGTGTATAGAGAGAGAGAGAGAAAAAAAAAAAAAAAAAAGAGGCTCATGTGGAAAGAAAAAGACAGAGGTTCAGGAGACCTCTTGAGAGAAATGGCACGGGGATTAGTGCAGCTGCTCACCAAAAAATAAAATAAAAATAAAATAAAATAAAAATACAAGTTAAAAAAGTAAAAAAAAATCAATGAAAAATAATAAATCACCGTTCTAACACCTTCCCTTCACCACCTCCCCCTCCCCTGGCCCGCCGCAGGCCCTTGGTCCAGATCGCAACACCCAGCCCAGCCTGGCCTCTCGAAAAGGCCAGCTCCGGCCTCACGAGACATGGTGTCCTGGTCCAGACGCCTGCCTCTCGAGACACAACAGGCCACCTGACCCCTCGGAACCTGGCACACTTTCTCACCACGCTGACACGCGACCAGGCAGCCTCGCCACCTCCTGTGCTGACGGGACACCTGCGTCCTCTGCCTGACACCGGGGATCTTGGCCCAAGGGCCCCAGGTGCCCCGGAAACAACGTCAAATCTCCGGGTGCTTGCTGGGCCTTCCGACACACGCAGCCTCAACCCCGCCTCTGAGCGTGGACCCTGCAGCCTTGAACCTACCCACCGACGGGTTTCCCTGGGCACCTGGTCTGGTTCCCCCTCTCTGTGAGAGGACATCCAAGTGGCTTTGTGGGCAGATAGTCCTCAGGTCCAGTCACGTCACTACTCCCTCCTCCTCCATCACCACAGCTTCGAGTCAGGTAGCTGAGCCCACTAACCTCTTATAACTGAATTAAATTAATCAGCTCCCCTCTCTTACTTCTCCTTACCCTGTTTTAGGCAGTGTTGTTTGTTCTTTTTTTTTTTTTTTCCTTGCCTCTTTGAGGACAGGAGGAGGTTGCTGAGAAGGGAGATGAGAATGAAGGTTGGGGAGACCTCTCGAGAAACACTGCACTAGCATGAGGGCAGCCCGGGTACCAAAACGCCAGTCCTTTCCCCCACTCCGCCTTCAAGACCACCCACACCCAGCAAGTGTCCCCTCCATCCTCAGGCAATGAAGTCCGTACAGGCGTTCCCCTCGTGGCGCTATGGTTAATGAATCCGACTAGGAACCATGAGGTTGCAGGTTCGATCCCTGGCCTGGCTCAGGGGGTTAAGGATCCAGCGTTGCCGTGAGCTGTGGTGTAGGTCGCAGACGTGGCTCGGATCTGGCGTTGCTGTGACTCTGGTGTAGGTCGGCAGCTACAGCTCCGATTCAACCCCTAGCCTGGGAACCTCCATATGCTGTGGGAAGCGGCCCTAGAAAAGGCAAAAAGAAAAAAAAGAAAAAAAATACATCCGTACAGAGTGGGGTTTCTCTCTCAAGGTCCCCCAAGGCCAACAGCCCTTTTTTCACACTCCATTACTTTCAAATACTCCATCAGCCCCTCCCAGTAAACCTCTACTGCCCTCTTTATCTATCAATCCCCCTTCTTAATTCGGGCCGGGTCCCTATTACATTCCCTGGGGACAACTGCAAGAGGTTCAGATTGAAAGTGGAAAAGTGAGTTCAAGGACATCTATAGAGAGATCCAAGACATCCCCACTTCCCCCGCCTTCATCACCGTTTCACTGCGCCGCCAGACCAGGCTGGAAGTCCCCCAGCACATGCTGAATAGCCACCAACGTCCCCTCCTTCAGGCCATGCAATGGGAGCTGGCGATTCAGAGGCACCTGTAACCAACCGCTCCTGTCTGCGCGGCTCCTGGGTTTGCGCCAGCATCCTCTCTCAAGCCGGTCGTTTAAGCAGGGAGCTGCATCGGGGCTCTGCCGCCCTCTAGCGCCCATGTACTTTAATGACAGCCCGCAGCCCTTCCTACCCTATTAGTGGGAATGGAAATTGGTACAGCAACTGTTAAGAAGAAACTAAAAGTCGAGCTGCCGTGTGGTCCAGAAATCCCACTTCTGGGCTTCTATCCAGAAAAAATTCTATTTTTTGTTTGTTCTTATGGCTGCACCTGGGGCACATGCAAGTTCCCAGGCTAGGGGTCTCATTGGAGCTGTAGCGACCAGCCTGCAGCACAGCCACAGCAACACCAGATCTGAGCTGTGTCTGCGACCTACACCACAGCTCACAGCAATGCCGGATCCTTAACCCATGGATCGAGGCCAGGGATTGAACCTGCATCCTCATGGATCCTATTTGGTTTCGTTTCCACTGAGCCATGGCGGGAACTCCCCAGAAAATTTTAATTTGAAAAGATACTCATAGAGTTCCCGTTATGGTGCAGCAGAAACAAATCCAACTAGGAACTATGAGGTCAGTTTCCATCCCTGGCCTCTCTCAGTGGGTTAAGGATCCAGCGTTGCCATAAGCTGTGGCATAGGTCGCAGATGAGGCTCGGATCTGATGCCGCTGCTGCTGTGGCTGTAGGGTAGGTGGGCAGCAGTAGCTCCAACTCGACCCCGAGCGTGGGAAGCTCCACATGCGATGGGTTCAGCCCTAAAAAGAAAAAGAAAAAAAAAGAAAGAATGAAATAAAAGAAAAGATACTCGTGGGAGTTCCCGGGGGTTGTAGTGAGTTAAGAATCCTACTCCAGGGGCTTGAGTTGATGCAGAGGTGCAGGTTCAATCCCCAGGCCCAGCCAGTGGGATAAAGGATACAGCATTGCCACAGCCGCAGCTCAGGTCTCAGATTTAATTCCTGGCCCTGGAACTTCCATATGCCACAGGTACAGCCATAAAAAGAAGAAAGGAAGGCGTTCCCAGCATGCCTCAGTGGTTAACGAATCCAACTAGGAACCATGAGGTTTCGAGTTCGATCCCTGGCCTCGCTCGGTGGGTTAAGGATCTGGTGTTGTCGTGAGCTGTGGTGTAGGTCGCAGATGCGGCTCAGATCCTGCATTGCTGTGGCTGTGGCGTAGGCTGGTGGCTACAGCTCCGATTCGACCCTTAGCCTTGGAACCTCCATATGCCATGGTTGCGGCCCTAAAAAGACAAAAGACAAAAAAAAAAAAAAAAGAATCAATAGAGAAGACATGGTACACACACACTATGGAATATTACTCAGCCATAAAAAAGAAGGAAATATTGCCATTTTCAGCACAGAGGTGGACCTATAAAGATTATCATACTAAGTGAAGTAAATCTTACAGAGAAAGACAAATGCCATATGATATCACTTATATCTGGAATCTCAAATATGACACAAGGATCTTATTTACAACACAGAAATAGACTCACAGACATAGAGGGAAAAGTTATGGTTACCAAAGGAGAAGCAGGGGGATAAATTAGGACTTTGGGATTAGCAGATACAAACTACTAGACATAAAAGACAAACAAGGTCCTCTTGTAGAAAAAAATCAGGAGAAGCCCCCCCCCAGCGTGTGGGCTTACACACACACACACACTTCACCACACCAGGGAGAAAGCTCGGACACTGACTCTGGCATCACAATGAACAGGATCCAAAAAGCAAGAACACCGCCAGGCCTTGTGCTGATACAATTATTTTCATTCCTACTCAAAAACTTTTAATGGAATAACTAAGATAGACTGACCTTAAAGCTGATTTAAAATTAACCTGGTATGTGCCTACCACTTAAGAATTATCCTCTCCTATGACCTAGTGTCTCATTAAAATCAAATTTCATTGGGAGAAAGTCTACATTTTGCAGCATGATTGGGAAAACCGTCACTGCCCTGTTGATGAAGCTCCAGGGTTTCAGTGGAGCTAAAGCAGAAGCGAGGGTCTCTCCTCCCAGCGGCACAGGAGACCCTTCCCTGCCACAACCCCCACCCCAGTTATCCCTCAGGAAATGATGGAAACCCCTTAAAATGGCATCAACCAAGGACCACAAACTATTAAGAGCCTGGTGGCAGGGGTGGGAGCCGAAGCTGTTTTCAGGCAGATGCTCCCCCATACCCACCAAGCCCCGCTCCTTTCAACTCACAGTTTCCTGACGCGGCCCTGCCCGGAAGAGCTCT
Organism: Phacochoerus africanus; assembly: GCF_016906955.1. Lineage (NCBI taxonomy): Eukaryota > Metazoa > Chordata > Mammalia > Artiodactyla > Suidae > Phacochoerus > Phacochoerus africanus. The sequence continues at coordinate 1,863,424 of NC_062548.1, forward strand.
GGCAAGGGGCATCCATCCTCCCGTGGCGCTGGGTACCCCGCGAGGCCACGCCCCGGGGGTGGTCCGAGCCTGTGCACCGTTTTCCCTGGGACGCGTCTCTAGCCAGCCACCTGCCTTTGGCTGGTGAATCCAGGGCCCTGCGATGAGGGGGCCCACATGTGGGGTGCACGGGAGGAGGCGCCCCTGCTTGAGGAGGGTCACGGGCACGGGAGGAGCTGAGGCTCCCAGCCGGGGTCTGCACACAGGGCGCTGTGTCCTCCTCCTCTGTAAACACTTGGGGTTACCTCCATAAACGTTCCAAGTGGATCTCCCACTCAGCATATTTAGATCAAGACTTCCCCCCATTAAAATTCAGGATCGAGGTATTCTTAGCACAAGCTGGCTGATATGGGGGGGGGGCGGGGCAAATGATCTATTCCTTGGAGGCCTTTAAAATTCAAGTGAGAGGGAGTTCCCATTGTGGTGCAGAGGAAACGAATCCTACGTATGCATGAGGATGCGTGTTCAATCCCTGGCCTCGTTCAGTGGCAATGAGCTGTGGTGCAGGTCGGCAGCTGTAGCTCAGATTGGACCCCTAGCCTGGGAACTTCCATACGCGGCGGGTACGGCCTTAAAAAGCAAGATAATAATAAAAAATAAAGTTCTAATGAGAAAATACTCTGTTCACCCTCCTGGCAGCAGCTGGAGGTGAGAATGGCTGCATTCTTTATGTCCCCTCTGATTTTTCCAAACCCTTCCCTTCAAGGAGAAGCCTCTGGGCTCCATAGGGACAGTGAGTGGGGACCATCAGGTCACTCTGAGAACAGGAAGCGGGAGGAAGAGACCAGGCAGAAAATGAGTCGTGGCTCGTTCAGACTCAGGCTGAGCACCTGGAGCTCACCCCGCTGGCCTTGTCACCTCAGGTGGGCTGGGGGCAGCCAAACTGCCAGGACCACTTTCAGAGAACGGGGTGGGGGGGGGCGCACCCCGGGAGCCAGCCTGAAAATAAGTCACTGCTGAGAAATAATAAGATGCTCTTCTCAGGAAAGCAAAGACGGTTCTCTTGGTTCTCAAAGACTGGCAGATACTGTGTGCTCTTGGGGAGGCCTGCAGAAGCCCAGGGCTTTTGAGCAAGAACAATGGGGAGGTATCTGGGCTCCAAGGCTACAGCACCCACTCCCTGATGGTGCTGAGGCTGACTGTACCCACGCCTCAGTGCTGTGCGGCCTGAAGTCCCCTCACGGCCTAGGACAGAGGGGCCAAGCAGGCACCCCCCACGGGGCCACAGGGGGGCTTAGCCACGGAGCTACAGACCCTTCTCAGATACGTGATTGGCAAACAACTGCCGCCCTTTTGGATGGTGGATTATCTTCCTCCTTGTACGCACCACAGGTTTTCATTTTGAGGAAATCCTGCTCTCTTCTGTCTGCTGTTGCTCGTGCTTTTGATGTCGTAACTAAGAAACCATTGCCAAGTCCAAGGTCATGGTGATTTACTGTCATGTTCTCTTGTACAAATGTTATCATGGGGGCTCTCGTATGTAAGCCTTTGAGCCCATGTGTGTGTGGGTGGGTAAGGGTCCAACCTCATTCGTTTGCATGTGGATGGCCAGCTGTCCAGCACCCCTGCTACGTGCTTGTAGGCTTCTTATTTTTTCCTCATGTAAGATTCTGCACCAAGAAGCAGTTTGACTTCTTCTTTTCCACTTTTTTTAAATTTTCATTTTTGTTTCATTTCAAACCATTTGCGTCTCTCTGTTTGAAGCGAATTTTTAAAAATAACATATACTGGAGTCTTGTTTTCCTACCCATCCCAACAATCTCTGTTTTTATGCTGAACTTTTCGGTTTGCTAACATTTCAAAGAACTGTTGAACACTGTAACAGCTTTCTTTTTTTTTTTGGGTCTTTTTTGGGCGGCACCCGTGGCCTGCGGAGGTTCCCAGGCTAGGGGGCGAATCAGAGTCATAGCCACTGGCCTGCACCACAGCCCCAGCAACACAGGATCTGAGCCACGTCTGCAACGTACACCACAGCTCATGGCAACACCCGGTCCTTAACCCACCAAGCAAGGCCAGGGATCAAACCATGGATACTAGTCAGGCCGGTTAACCACTGAGCCACAATGGGAACTCCACGTCCAGCAATCTTAAACAAAAAGAACCAAGTTGGAGGAATCACACTACCTGACTTAAAATACTACAAAGCTGCTCTAATCAAAACAGCATGGTACCGGCCTAAAAACAGACATATAGACCAAGTGAACAAAATGACTAGCTCAGAAGTAACTCCACACACTTTTGGTAAATAAATCTTTCACCAATAGGACACGATGGGGAAAGAAGAGACCCTTCTACAAACACACAGACAAGAGCAACTGGACTCTTATTTCACTATATATGTAAAAACCAATTCAAAATGAATTACAGACTTACACTGAAGACCTGAAGTCATAAAACCATTAAAAGAAAACACAGGAGTGGTGTTCCCATCACGGCTCAGCAGAAGCAAATCTGACTAGGATCCATGAGGACGCAGGTTCAATCCCTGGCCTCGCTGAGGGGCTGAGGATCCAGTGTTGCCATGAACTGTAGTGTAGGTTGCAGACACGGCTCGGATCCCCAGCCTACGGTGTAGGCAAGTGGCTACAGCTCTGATTGAAGCCTTGCCTGGGAACCTCCATACGCCATAGGTGTGGCCCTAAAAAAACACAAAAAGAAAAGAAAACATAGGGGGAAAGCTTCTCAAGATAGGCCTAGACAGTGACTTTTTTTTTCTTTTGATATGATCCCCAAAGCAAAGCAACAAAAGCAAAAAGAAACGGGATTCGTGCTAATTAAAAAGCTCCTGGGAGTTCCCTTTGTGGCTCAGCGGTTAACGAACCTGACTAGGATCCATGAGGTATCGGGTTTGATCCCCGGCTTTGCTCAGTGGGAGCAGCCCTAGAAAAGACGAAAAGCCAAAAAAAAAAAGAAAAGAAAGAAAGAGATTACAAAAAGACTTAACAGTAGTACCCAAAGAATGCATTAGTACCATTACCTGATGGAACCAATTATTGCCCATGAAACAATTCTGCAGCAACTGATGTCTTTGCTGGTCCAGCAGGCAGTGACCACAGCCGGGGGTCTGGCCGAAGCTCCAGCCTCAGAGCAGATGCTTCTTTAGCTGGGCTGCCTGGACCCGTGGTCCAGCCCATCAGGAAGACGGTGGGCAGCCTGCAGTTTTCCTGCACGTTTCTCCCCATCTGGGATCTCCCACTCTCTTCAGCAGCCACCACCCACCCCCCAACTTCACGGCCTCGTTTTCCTGGTGAAGACCTGGTTTTCCGGGGCGCTCTGCCCTCCCCGGTCCCCCCAACCCCCCGGGGGCACTGCCTGCTCACAGAGGCCTCAGGCTGGAAGCCACAGAATGCTCTTCATACAATAACCACCCCCCCATCTGCTGCTGCTGCTGCTCAGTGCCAGAGGCCTTCAGGCAGCTCCTTTTTGCATTTTGTGCAGATTTTCTTGTTGTTTTCTGTGTGGGGGCGATCTTACAAAATCATCGCAGGAAGCAGAACCAGCAATTACCCATCCACTTTTAGAACTGCCTGGGACACAAACCTCACATCCTTTGAGTCACATTCGGAAAAAGTGTACATTTCATTTGTTTCAAAGGTCACGACGGCTTCACAGCAAGGGACTTGAGAAAGAGCATTCCATCCTAACAGAGGGCACAGCTGCGGTGCAGGGACAGGGCCCCAGGGAGCCCTGGGGTTTTGCAGAGGCGGGGCTGGGCTGGATGGTACCAGAGACAGAGGTCTCTCTGCTCCCGTCCCTCATAGCAACTTGCTCTGGCCACCAGCCAACTCCTGCCTTCCTTCCTTCAAAGCCTCCGGACAAAAGAAGGCAAACCTCAGAGTTCCCATTGGGACTCAGTGGTGAACGAACCCGACGAACATCTATGAGGACGTGGGTTCAATCCCCGGCCTCGCTCAGTGGGTTAAGGATCCAGTGTTGCCGTGAGCTCCGGGATAGGTCACAGATGTGGCTCGGAACCCGTGTTGCTGTGGTATAGGCCAGTGGCGACAGCTCGAACTAGACCCCTAGCCTGGGAACCTCCATATGTTGGGGTTGCAGCCATTAAAAAACAAAAAACAAAACAAAAAACAAGCAAACCTCTTTCTCTCCACTACCCCTGAAACTGACAACACATGAACCCAGACAGAACCCAGATGGGGACTTGAACCCATGGTTTTTAAATTAAGACCAGTCAGCCCGTGTCTGGACTTACTGAGGCTCAGGTTCTTTGTGCTTCAGCGCAGAAGATCAGCGAGAGACCAAGTGATAGACAAGAAGTGGACTTATTAAAATAGGAGGCTTGTGAGAGATGCGAGCGGGCAGGCAAGGAGGCTCTGCCAAGCATCGGGTGGGCTACAGTTTTATTATCCAAGGGCTTGGGGAGAAGACCACTTCTTCCTGGTTCTTAGAGCAGCAGCTCCTCCTAGGTATCCGGTAAGAGAGTATTTGACCCAATAAGGTCAGACTAGGACTGTCAGGGGCTTATTCAAATCAGCAGAAGGGGGGTCCTTACATGCCTGCTCTTGGCCTGAACCTGAATGCAGGCCTCACCCCACCCTGCACCCAGTGACCGGAGGCATATCTCGAGCCTCCACGAGTCCAGCAGGCTGCCTCCTTCTGAGGTCCCTCTTGAGCAGTTATTAACGCACAGAGATGTCCCCAAATCCCCTGGGTCCACTCTCTATCTACGGCCCCTCTTGGGACCCCTACAGCTCCCTGTGTGACTGCCCCACCCCTTCCCTTCCCCACCCCCTCCCCGTCTGAAGAGACTCTCTCCAAGGGATTCCCCGACTCGTCCGCCCCCTCGCCATGTCCACATCCACGTCCACTCTCTAGCACAGCCCTGCCCTCACCTGAGCCCCTGCAGCCGTGTCCTGGGGGGCTTGCCAGTCTCCCCCCAACACGAGCCAGAGTCTCTGGCTGACACCCGCCCATCCGCCCCCTGTGCACCCCCCTCCTGCCCACGTGTCAAGTGGAATCTGAGTTCCCGGAACTCCTGCAGCTCCCAGGCCGCCCCTGGCCTTACCTGCCCCACAGCCTCTGCCTAGAGCCCCCAGCTGTCCTCATCCATCTGGACAGTCACTCGACTCAGTGTCCACTCCCCAGCACGCCTGCCCTGGCCCCGGGTTGAGGGGGGCCCGCCCTCCGCAAGTATCCCACCCTCAACTTGGTCAGCTCTGGCTGCCGTGACAAACCCCGGAACCTGCCCTACAAACAGTGGACACTGACTGCTCCCATCTAGGGACTGGAGGCCCGGACCAAGGTGGCCTGCTGGGCCTTCCTGGGCCCTCACCTGGCGGGGGCGGTGGGGGAGGCCCAAGGGCTGTCTTTTTTTTTTTTTTCTTGTCTTTCTGCCATTTCTTGGGCCACTCCCACGGCATACGGAGATTCCCAGGCAAGGGGTCCAATAGGAGCTGTAGCTGCTGGCCTACACTACAGCTCCCGGCAACGCCAGATCCTTAACCCACTGAGCAAGGCCAGGGATCAAACCCGCAACCTCGTGGTTCCTGGTCAGATTTGTTAACCACTGAGCCAAGACAGGAACACCCTGAGGGCTGTCTTACAGCAGCATAAAGCCCCACCCTCATGACCCCGTGGCCTCCAAAGGCCCCACCTCCTCACACTGTCACCGGGGGGTTAGGACTCAACACGTGAACTCGGGGACATGAACAGACAGAGCAGCCTCGGACACTCACGCGTCGCTGCTCCTGCCACTTTATCCGGGGCGGGGGGCGGTGGTTTCGTGTCCGTCACTTCTAGCCGATCTTCTCTGGGTCCTGGGTATCGGGGTGAGGGGCCCGTGCACCTGGGAGGCCGTTGAAAGCTGCGGTCGCCCATCTGGGCTTTGATGCCAGACAGACCTGGAGTTAAATCCCGGCTCCACCCCTTGCTTGCTGTGACCCCGAGTGAGGCCCCTGAGCCCATTTATCCACCTGTGGAATGTCTTCGAGAGCTTACCTAGCCCCTGGGTGACAGGCCTTCTCCTGTGGTCAAAATTTCACAGGTGTGGAGTTCCCGTCGTGGCTCAGTGGTTAACGAGCTTTACTAGCGTCCATGAGGACACAGGTTTGATCCCTGGCCTCACTTAGTGGGTTAAGGACCTGGCGTTGCCGTGACCTGTGGTGTAGGTCACAGATGCGGTTCAGATCCCAGCTGCTGTGGCTGTAGTGTAGACAGGCAGCTACAACTCTGATTCGACCCCTAGCCTGAGAACCTCCATAGGCTGTGAGTGCAGCCCTAAAAAGAACCCCCCCCAAAAAAAAATTCACGTGTGTATTGGCTGCTCACACCTGGGTGCGTATGTTTACACAGGCGCACGTGAACACACGCACACGCACACACGTGCCAGATCCCAGGGGCCCACAGAGCATGGTCACTGGCCATAAAGGACCACAGGGTCAGGGCACTGACCTCCAAGGGATGAAGAAGCTGTGCTCTGGGGTTGGGGACCAGCCACGAGACTTGTGGCTAAAGGTGCTGGTGTCCACAGTTTGGTGTCACAGCACGGCTGGGAGGGGCCCTCTGTCTCTGCACCTGGAGAAGTGTGGAGTTGGCAGGACTCAGGCTGGTTAGAGAGGAGCATCCAAGTTTGGTCCTCAATTTTGCCCAGAAGTCCCCAGAGCCAAGGAAGGTCCCCCAAGCAGTCTGGTCCCTCCCCTCCGGGTCAGCACAGGCGTGAGGGCAGGTCCAGGGCACTAGGTGAGGGCCCAGGACCAAGGAGGGTTGGGAATTCAGAACACCTCCACCCCCGCTGTGCAGGAGGAAGAGCGCCCCTTGCTCAGGGAAGCAGCTTGGCCTGAGAGTGCCCAGGGCCCTGACTCAAACCCCGTCCCTGCTCCCCTCAGGGCACCGCAGACCTCACAGTAGCTGGTGTCTGACTGGAGCTTCTGGGCTGTGACCTCGACTCATCACCCTGTGACCTGCTCAGAAACGACCCTCCTGGCTCTGGACCAGCCCTTGGTCCCTGGCTTCTTCCTAGGGTTCCCCTGGTGTCACCTAAACAGCCCAGACTGTCTGTGCCCATCTCCTCTTTAAATATTTTTGAGCAGAGGACGGCTGATTTTAAAAATATGAACCAGGAGATCCCTTCAAGGACCAGCAGTTAATGATCCAGACTAGGACCCATGAGGGCCCGGGTTCAATCCCTGGCCTCGCTCAGTGGGTTAAGGATCCTGCGCTGCCATGAGCTATGGTGTAGGTCACAGACGTGGCTCAGATCTGGTGTGGCTGTGGCTGTGGTATAGGCCGGCAGCTGCAGCTCCGATTCGACCCCTAGCCTGGGACCCTCCATAAGCCGTGGGTATGGCCCTAAAAAGCAAACAAACAAAAAAAAGCAAAAAGGAAAGAATCGAGGACCTAGTGTGTGATGCTAGTGGTTGCCATGGGCACCAGGGCCAGTTTCCTCTCCTGTAAAAGATGCTATCACCTCCCTACCCCCAGGGCCGGCCCCAGTGAAGGGATGTTTTGAAGACTCCATCACAGCCTGACACAGATGGTTAAACCATCGCTTTTCATGGTACTAGATTACTCAGATTTCCCAAAGCATTGCAACAGCGAGTTCCAGCAGAAGCTAGCGGATCCCACCCGCTGCAGGGTCAGATGGGACCGTTAACAGGGCTGGTGGACAGCCTCACCCCACCCTGGGGCCCCTCCCCTGCTGCTCCCTCCAAGTGGAAACAGTGACAGCAGCCTGGGGGCTCTGGAGGAGCTGAGGGAAGTGAGTCACCATGCGGGGGGGGGGGGGGGGGTCCAATGTGAGTGTGAAGATGCCTTCTCCACTGCCCCGACCAGGGGGAAAGGACTGTCCTAGGCCAAGAAGGTGCCACATGTGGGCCAGGACTGCAGCCCCTCGGGCGTTTGTCTTTGCACATCTGTTGCCCGTTTTTCACTTGACATGACACTCTTTTTTTTTTTTGCTTTTTTTTAGGGCCGCACCCATGGCATACGGCAGTTCCCAAGCTAGGGATCCAATCAAAGCTATAACTTTCAGCCTACACCACAGCCACAGCAACGCAGGATCCTAGCCAAGTCTGCCTACACCACAGCTCAGGGCAACGCTGGATCCTTAACCCACTGCGCAAGGCCAGGGATCGAACCTGCAACCTCATGGTTCCTAGTCAGATTCGCTTCCACTGCACCATGACGGGAACTCCACAATACTCATTTCTGAAAGTTTTTATTTGGAAGGGGGTATGTCTGTTTCATAACTATCCTCCCACTTTGTTTTTCATCCTAAATTATAATTTCAACATCACTTCAAATTTATTTAGTGTGTTTCTTACAAGTTTTTCTAAAAAAATCTTTTTACCTTAGAGCCAATAAATACTGTCCTGCTTTGTTTTGTCTTTCCGTTCTTTTGCGGTTTTCTTTTGAAGTCAAATCAGTGTGGAAATTACCATATTCTTTTTTTTTTTTTTTTTTGTCTTTTATCTTTTTAGGGCAGCACCCACGGCATATGGAAGTTCCCAGGCTAGGGTAGGGGTCTAATCAGAGCTATAGACCTACACCAGAGCCACAGCAATGCCAGATCCGAGCTGCGTCTGCAACCTACACCACAGCTCACAGCAACGCCAGATCCTTAACCCACCGAGCGAGGCCAGGGATCGAACCTGCAACCTCATGGTTCCCAGTTGGATTTGCTTCCGCTGAGCCATGACAGGAACGCCCGAAACTTACCATGTTCTAAGGGGATGTAGGGTGGCTAATTTTACTGTATGGAGTTCATTTCTTGACCTATCACTGTTTGAACAAACCTTTATTAATTAGTGATGATATTGTGGGCATATAATAAATCATTACATAAACAAAATTCTTGCACACATTCTGACTTTCTGCAGTGATCTGTGTTTTTGTGATTTTTTTTTTTGGTCTTTTTTTGTCTTTTTGTCTTTTTTAGGGCCTTGCCCGCAGCATATGGAGGTTCATAGGCTAGGGGTCCAATCCAAGCTGTAGCCGCCAGCCTTCGCCACAGCCACAGCAACTCGGGATCCGAGCCGTGTCTGCGACCTACACCACAGCTCACGGCAATGTCAGATCCTTAACCCACCGAGCGAGGCCAAGGATCGAACCCGCGACCTCATGGTTCCTAGTTGGATTTGTCTTGGCTGTGCCACAATGGGAACTCCCCACAGTGGGTTTAGAAAGATGCAGATGCACTTTTTCTTTAACTTACCCAGAGTCCTGCAGCCCAGAATTAATCTGCTCTCCAGGCACAGCTGCCCTCCCTCCCTCACGGTTTCTGTAAGCTTGGTGACACAGCCTCGGCCTTCCCGTAAGGGTCTGCTCCTGGCTTGTCTACTGAGATCAGGTGTCAGTCTATCCCGTTCCAGTCTCCAAATTACTGCCGACTCTAGAGGAATCGTGCTCTTGCCACACATTCTAACACCTCCTGCTCCGCCCCATGCCTCTGCTCACCTCTGCAGATGCTGGCAGCCATGTCACGTGTGAAGGGCCCACTCTGCCCTTGGGTTGCAGCTGTGGGCAGGTCCTCTTGGCGTCCAGCCACTCCCACACCCGCTTGGTCCCTCTGCCCTTGGCTCACCCGGAAACACCCGCGTGGTCTCAGGGATGCCACAACACATTCCAGCTTCCTGGGCTGCGGGCAACGTGTCTTTCACTGTGTTTGCTCTTTCCATGATTTCCTAACGCTCCAGAGTCTCAGTGAGAAGGGCAGGGAGCCACCCTAGCACCAGCAGACCCCAGGACGACCATCTTGGCCTGGCTGCCAACAACAGAGGAGCCCAAGAACAACCGGGACCCGGGGGCTTGTGGCTCGTGGCTCATCTTAGGGGCATCAGGCCTTGCCCCAACTCTGGGAGAGCGGGGTCAGGGGAAAGATGGACGCTGAGCCTGGACCACGAGGCCTGGCTGTCGTGGAGGCAGCACGTGGCCGGGGTCAGCACGCCTCCCCCTGTACACGGAACAGGCCTGCCCAGCCCCTGGGCCGGTCCCTTCTCCCCTCCGGCCTGTGCTATGAGGTCTCAGGTGCCCCTGAGATCTGGCTCCCCTCCCATGACCCCTGTGTTAAGTCCACCCCTTGGCCATGTGTCCGGGGGGGGGGGGGGGGGACAGTTCCCTTCTCCCGGAGCCTTTTCCTGAGGATCTGGACGACCAAACAGAGGGACCCCTGGTGAAACCTGCACCAAAGCCTCTCCCTCCAAGGACAGCCCCAAAGGCATTTAAAAAAAAGTGGAAAAAATTCAGGTTTTCAAAAATAGTAGATGTTATGAAACACACTGCACAGTTCCTCTTTTTCGGATAAAACAGAAAACACATGGTTATTTTTAGCCCCCAGGGCTCCACTGGGAACAAGTGATGTCCACACAGAAAGGCCCATTCGATCAGCTGCCCCCGGAGGGCCGAGCCACCATGAAGGACGTGGGCCAAAGGCACACGGCCCCCCAGGAAGCCTCCTCCTCCTCTCACCCAGAGAACCAGCCCAGGTCCCGAGGCCCCGGGCTCCGTCCCCTCGTGGGTGACAGTGAGATCTTAGATTTATGAGGAGGGTTTAAGAAAGACATGTGCCCCACGGGCTTTGCCCGCTACCCCCCCCCCATCCACCCCGCCAGTGGCGCTATTACCATCGCTGTCGCCGTCAGGGTTCATCTGATTTCGATGTTCATGCAGTAAGTCACCCCTCCGGGGACCAGCCATCCAGACGACTCCCTTCTCCCAGGAAGGCGACCCCCGTGTCCTCTTCGTGCAGACAGGACAGTGGAAGGGACAGCCTCCAGGATTTCACCAGGAGACGGGCGCGCGTCTGAGCGGGGCCCCACGGCCGAAGCGGGAATGACCTGAGGAAGAGCATCGGCTTTCATCAACAGAGGAAGGTGCCATTAAATGAAGTGACGGTGCCGGCTAATCTTCCAAAGACCACAATGTCTGAGGCCACACTGATAAAAACATTCAAGTAAATGATCAGACAATAAACCAATGTTTTCCTACAGAATAAGTCTTATTGGGAGTTCCCGTTCGTGGCTCGGCAGAAAGACATCTGACTAGCATCCATGAGGATGCAGGTTCCATCCCTGGCCTCACTCAGTGAGTTAAGGATCTGGCACTGCCGTGAGCTGTGGTGTAGGTCACAGACATGGCTCAGATCCCGTGTTGCTGTGGCTGTGACATAGGCTGGCAGCGGCAGCTCCGATTCAACCCCTAGCCTGGGAACCTGCATGTGCCCCAGGTGCAGCCTTAAAAAGACAAAAAAAAAAAAAAGAAAAAGAAAAAGTCCTATTAAGAATAAAGGAATGAGGGAAAGAGAACATCACCATTAAGCAAACAACCCCTAATAACCGTTTCCAGCAACCGGGCAAAAATCTGAGAAACAGGATATCGGCATAGCCTCCAAGCCTCTTCCCTAAATGTGTATTAAACATTACCCTGGGGGAGGCAGGCAGAAACGGTCATTCTGCACATATTTTCAGAGCAGGACTTCTCAACAGCACTCTGCCTTCCCTTCCCCACTTAGTTTTTCTTTTGTGAGAATCTGCTTACCTAGGAACCTCAGAGTACTTCCAATTTTTTTTTTTTCTGTCTTTTTGCCTTTTCTAGGGCCGCTCCTGTGGCACAAGGAGATTCCCAGGCTAGGGTCAAATCAAAGCTGTAGCCACTGGCCTACACCACAGCCACAGCAACGCCAGATCTGAGCCACATCTGTGACCTACACCACAGTTTATGGCAACGCCGGATCCTTAACCCACGGAGCAAGGCCAGGGATCGAACCCGAGACCTCATGGTTTCTAGTCGGATTCATTGACCACTGAGCCACGATGGGAACTCCAGAGTAATTCTGCTTTAGAACACACCAAAATCTTGAAACAACGAATTACAAAAACCACAGGCTAGGAGTTCCTGCCGTGGCACAGTGGTTAACAAATCTGACTAGGAACCATGAGGTTTCAGGTTCAATCCCTGGCCTTGCTCCGTGGGTTAAGGATCCGGCGTTGCTGTGAGCTGTGGTGTAGGTCGCAGAACGTGTCTCAGATCCTGTGTTGCTGTGGCTCTGGTGTAGGCCGGCAGCTACAGCTCCGATTAGACCCCTGGCCTGGGAACCTCCCATATGCCGCGGGTGTGGCCCAAGAAATGGCAAAAAGACAAAAAAAAAAACCCACAGGCTGGGAGTGTGAGTCAAAGGAAAAATGTAGCCACATGGTCAAACAGGCTTGCTCTGTACCTGTGCCCACTCCCCCTACTCCTCCCACTCCCCCTACTGCCCACTCCCCCTACTACCGGCCCACACAGGAGGGACGAAGGTCCAAGACCCCTGGCCTTGGTGAGCGACGTCACGGGTGACCAGAGAAGAGGAAGACGTCGGAAGGCTACCTCAGCACAGTAGAGGCTGAGCCGCAAGGCCTCAGCTCAGAGGGGCTGGGGACGAGGGAGGGAGCAGCACAGCCCCCACACACGCCACACCAGGAACGGCTGGAGGCCCGAGGAGTGGGAGAGGGCAGAGGGTGTTCTGCCAAATTGGCACTTGGGCATTTTCTCAAAGGGCCCTAAGGAGGGCTAGAGAAACTTTTGCTTTGGGTGAGGCTGAATGACCCTCCCCAGGCCCCCAGGTGCTGAAAGGACGGCCATCTACACTCCTCCAGGCTCCCTGCCAACAGGGAACACGGCAAGGCCCTGGCCCTCCATCCCCCTGGTGGGAGAAGACCAATCTTGTTTTAACCTGCGTTTACCTGGTGGCTCACGTGCTGACCCTTTTTTTCTCACATCCAGCGGTCATCTGTGTCCTGGCGCAGCCCATCCTGCTGTCTGCTGAAGAGTCTGTCGATTCATGAAGAGCGTGAACTTTCTAGGTGAGCCCCAACTCCCTATGCCCTGCTCACTGCTCGTGCGCTGTTTCAACTCTGAGGGGACATTCACGAAACCTTCCGTCTCCTCCTGTGGCTCCTGTTCCGAGGTGGGGGCCACAGTCAGGGTCGTGGGAGCCATCGCAGTGACAACGTCGGATCCTTAACCCACTGAGCCACCAGGTAACTCCTTGTCTACTTTAGAGGAAAGACTTTCTGGTGAGAATTGTTTTTTCTTTTTTTTAGGGCTGCACCCGCAGCATATGGAGGTTCCCAGGCCAGGGATGGGTTGAATTGGAGCCGCAGCCGCCGGCCTACACCACAGCCACAGCAACACCAGATCCAAGCTACATCTGTGACCTACCCCACAGCTCACAGCAAAGCCAGATCCTCAACCCAGGGAGCAAGGCCAGGGATGGAACCTGTGTCTTCATGGATGCTAGTCAGATTGGTTTCTGCTGCGCCACAACGGGAACTCTGTGACTAGGAATTTAACTGCCATTGAGGCACACCCTGGAGAGTTGCCAGAACACAGAGAAGTCCCCTCCTTAAAAGCAGACGCCTGGGGAGTTCCCGCTGTGGCTCAGTGGTTAACAAATCTGACTAGGAACCATGAGGTTGCGGGTTCGATCCCTGGCCTTGCTCAGTGGGTTAAGGATCCGGCATTGCTGTGAGCTGTGGTGTAGGTTGCAGACGCGGCTCGGATCCCGAGTTGCTGTGGCTCTCGTGTAGGCTGGTGGCTCTGATTAGACCCCTCGCCTGGGAAGCTCCATATGATTCGACCCCTAACCTGGGAACCTCCATATGCCGCGGGAGCAGCCCTAGAAAACGCAGAAAGACAAAAAAAAAAAAAAAAACAGACACCAGGCACATACTCTCCTCAATGCCCCTTCAGGACCCCGGGGGAGCCTGCCGGCCCCAGCTCTCCCACAGGGCACCAGGGCCGAGTCCCTGGCAAGTGGGTCATCCTGGGTGTTCTCTGTCCTGGGCAGGGAGGTCACTACTCTCAACAGCAGTGACAATCCACTAAACACAAATGTTAAAATGTTATTAAACACGTGGTTGAAAGAGACACATTCGCCCCTGCCTGGCCTCCAACTTCACGCCTCTCTCCCTTGCCTCCAACTCTGCTTCTCATCCTCAGGACAGGGGGCAGAGACCCGTCCTGCATTTCCCTCTCTGAGATCCAACCCTAGGCTATCGCACGGCTGCAGCCTTCTCTCACTGAGGACGGCAGGGAAGGGCTGCGGGATTAAGGGCCAGAGGCACTGCTGTGCCTGCATTCGGTGCCCTGGGACACAGTCGAGTTCAAGTGCGTGCTGTGTGTTCTGGAAGGGTTGGGTGCACACACAGGAAACAGTCACTGCCTTCTGTGCAAGCCCCAGCAAGACCCCGGGGAGAAACCCATCTGCAAGGGGCAGGCAGCAGCTGCTCTCCTGCAGGCACCCTTGTTCATCTCAAGGCAGGACATGGCGCTGCAGCTGGGCCTGCAATGGCCCAGGCTGACCCCGACTTACTGGGAAGCAGAGGATGAAGTCTGGGCTTGTATTCTGGGCACCTGAAGCTGACATCCTGCCACCCCCTCCGCCCCCCAGGTCTCTTCCTACAGAAGGGTTTCTGGCTAGGGCGAGGGATCCAGACACTGCTGGGGGCCCTGGGAGATCCAATGGGAAAGGCTGTCTATTTGAAGGAGGATCCCAGCAGAGAGGTCTGAGCTCCTGACAGCCAGCTAAGAGCCTAGCCTGCTCATCTGCAGACTCTGAGCCCTCTCTGTGGCCGCACTAAGGATTCAGGGGTGCCTGGAGGGAATGCAGCCCCAGTAACCCCAGAGAGAAGCTGTCCCCAAATCCCAGTGACGCATGCACTTTCCTGAGTGCTGAGATAAAGGGGTGAAATGCTGACAGGTGAAGGGTGCAGGCCCCGGCCTTTGTGCAAAGGTCATTGAGCTGGTGCAGGCCCCACCTCTCCCTCTCTGGGTCAGGGCTCAGCATAGACCCCGCAGCACACAGACCAGGCATAGCTACTCTTCTTTCTCTTGACCTCTGCTGATCCTCACCAGGCTTGGCCTCAGTCCCGCAGTCTGACCCTCTGCAGCTGATCTGTGCCCTGGGCTCACCTCGGACACGTTTGGGATCCAGGGGTCAGGAACCCAGGGCTGTGACTAGTCAGGAGTCCATGCCTCAGCCAGAGGACCTGACTCCAAGCCACACAGATGAGGGCCGCTGGGGTGCGCCTAAATGCCCGCCCAAATGACCACATCACAGAAAATCAAAAGCGGCCCAGGATAAACCAAGCATCAGACAAAAACGAAAATATTAACAACCCACTGTGTTAAACTGGCCTGTGCCCATTTAAGCTTTCCATTCAGGGCTTCGCACTGCGCCTGTCCCCTCCTCAGGTCACTGCGAGGGAGCTACCTGAAATCGCTCTTAGGGACACTGGAATCCACACATCGGCCTGCCCTGTCCCCTAAACTAGAGGTGAGCGGAGAGGAGGCAGCCTCCTAGTCCCGGCACAGACTGGGGGCTTGGCCCGCCAGGCCCACAGCGGGAGGCATCTGGCTCGGGTCCCCGGGGACTCCCTGTCCATCCAGCCTCAGGATCTGCGCGGGCCAGAGGCGCCCCGCGGTCTGAGCGCAGGTGCGCGATGGCCCAGCTCCGCCAGCATCAGCCTCCTGGTCACTCGTGCGGGTCCGCCCCTCATCTCATCCCCACCACCAGGCCTCCTTGTCATCGCTTCTCATCCCTGCGCCTCGTCCACGCTTTAGTGTCCAGGCTAACCTGGCCCCTCAGACCTGGGCACACCGCTGCCTCCATTGAGGCAGCTCCAACCTGGGAAATAAGATCCAAGCGGCTGCGGCGTCAGCGAGGGGGGGCGGCTAAACTGCGGGACTTCCAAGGCCTTTTAAAATACTGGAAGACACCCGCAGCGGGCTTTTTGTTCACTCTCCTGGGAGGTCTAAGAAGTCCAAGCTGAAAACCATTCCTTAAGACTCTCCAGGTCAGGAGAAAGGCCGAGGGCAGAGACAGGGATGAGGAGGGTTAGGCAGACGGGGCCCAAATGGGAAAACGGATGAACGACGGCAACCCTAGCCCTTCAGCAAAGCTGGAGCACAAGGAGGAGAGCAGAGGCTCGGCGGGACGAGTCGGAGAAGGGAAGGGAGGGAGGGCACACGGGGAGCTCGGGGAGCAGCGCGGCGGGAGACGTGGGCGGGGCCAGAGTGGCGGCAGGGGCGGGGCGTCGGCGCTTCCCGTCGGCTTGCGATGGCGTCACGGGCCGCGCGGGCGGTGAGGACATAGCGCGTCACTCCAATGTGCACCTAGGGGCTGGGCCGCTCTGCGTGAAGAGCAAGGCCGCCTCTCAGCAGAGGCTCCTGCCTTGCAGCGGCCGCACACCACAAACACTCCTAGGGAAACCGGACAAGCGTTACAGACCTGCGAGATGCACCTGAAACCTCAACTCGCCTGCAGACCGTGGGCTTCCAGCCACGCGTGTGTAGCGGCTGCCGCCACTGCGCCCGCGCAGACCGACTGTCACGCCAGGCCTGCGCGTGCACGCGCCCTCCCCGCGTTCCCTAGCAGGCCCTCCGGTCTGCGCGTGCGCCGGGCTCTGAGCGCGTGGCCGGAGCGGTCCGCGCCTTCGGTCTGGGTTTAAGCGTCTAAGCGCGAGTTACCCAGCATAAGGGCACAAAATACTTGTAATTTTTCATTTTTGTAATTACAAAATACTTGTAATTTTTCTCTGACAAGGGCCTCATATGAATTACGTTTTTCTAAATGGATACCGATGATCAAGAAGGAAGGATCGGAGTTCCCGTCGGGGCTCAGTGGTTAACGAGTCCGACTAGAAACTATGAGGTTGCGGGTTCGATCCTGACCTCCCTCAGTGGATAAAGGATCCGGCGTTGCCGTGAGCTGTGGTGTAGGTTGCAGACGCGGCTTGGATCCCGTGCTGCTGTGGCTCTGGCGTAGGCCAGCTGCTATAGCTCCGATTAGACCCCTAGCCTGGGAACCTTCATATACCGCGAGTGCGGCCCTAAAAGAGACAAAAAAAAAAAAAGATTGAAGGGTCATCACTTTCATATGCCCTAGTGGGAGTTCCCTGTTGGCCTAGCAGTTAAGGATTTGGCCTTGTCACTGCCCTAGTGCTGGTTCAATCCTTGGCCCAGGAACTTGCACATGCCACAGGCACATCCAAAAACAAAACAAAACAACTTTGGAGTGCCTGGCAGCGGCGCAGCGGAAATGAATCCACCTAGGAACCGTGAGGTTGCAGGCTTGATCCCTGGCATCACTCTGGGTTAAGGATCCGGCGTTGCCATGAGCTGTGGTGCAGGTCACAGATGCCACTTGGATCTGGCATTGCTGTGGCTGTGATGTAGGTTAGCAGCTGTAGCTCCTATTAAACTCCTAGTCTGGGAACCCTCATATGCCGCAGGTGCGGCCCTATATATATATATAGGGCCCTATATAGGGCCTATATATATATATATATATATATATATATATATATATATACCCTAGTGGCCTTGGTACCGCTGTCCATCTTAGCTTCACTGGTATTCTAAAGGCTCCGGGCCAACTAATATCCTCACTTTCTTGTTTGGGACACGGGGGTGGATCTTAGTCACCAAGTTTTGGCCCCTTGCTCCCCCCTGGGCTCTGGGAGAAGTGCAAGGGTCAAAGGGAGTGTGGGGTCAGGAGATCAGGGAAGATCCTGGCGGTAAGAGCCCCTTGGAAGTGGGCTGAGATGCCTTGGGGCCAGGGGTGGGTGGCCTTCACTTGGGTGGTTCAAGGGCTGAAGGGCTAAGTACCAGAACTGGCTCTGTCCTGACCACTTTCAGATGGCTGGTGTCTCCTCTCCACGGTAAACTGCACACCAATGGGGAGAGAAGAGGTGAGAAATAAAACAGTGCCTGTCCTATCAGTAAAACAAAGGCTATCAGCAGCAAACCCAGATTGCAGCCACACCCACACCCCACCCCCTGCCTTGGGGAGTGAGCCCTAGGGAACTCTGGAGGGAAACAAAGAATACCTGCCCTCTGCAGCCATTAGGCTGCAGGGGGAAACAGGACACTGGCCCCCAGTGGCTGAGGTGCACATCAAAGGAGTGATTTCATCGGAGCCCAGACCTGGCATCTTCCCATTCACAGGAAAACTGAATTCCTTAACTTGACCCATCTAGTTTTCTTTTATTAACAGTAATCTTTTGTTCTGACTACCTGCCTTTTGTTGCAAAATCCCTGTATATCCTCTACCCCCTCGCCTCCGCAGAGCAGTTTTCTCAGGGTTATTTGAGATGCTGCCTCCCGCGGGCCTGAAGTCCTAAGAAGGTTTGGTGGGAGTTCCCATCGTGACTCAGTGGTTAGCGAATCCAACTAGGAACCATGAGGTTGTGGGTTCGATGGCTGGCCTTGCGCAGTGGGTTAAGGATCCAGCGTTGCTGTGAGCTGTGGTGTAGGTTGCAGATGCGGCTCGGATCCTGCACTGCTGTGGTTCTGGTGTAGGCCGGCGGCTACCGCTCTGATTAGACCCCTAGCCTGGGAACCTCCATATGCCGCAGGAGCAGCCCTAAAAATGGCAAAAAGCCAAAAAGCCAAAAAAAAAAAAAGAAGGTTTGGTGAATAAAACTTTCAACTCTCAACTTTTAGGTTGTGCAGGGGGTTTCGTGTGTATGTGTGTTTGGTTTTTTGTTTTTTTTTTTTTCAGCTGACAGCTTCCACAGCCAAACTCCCTGCAGTCAGAGTGATGCCTCCTTCCCACTTTGCATAGGAGCTGGGCTGGGTGGGGTTAGGGAGGCCTCTCTTGTTCGGGCTTTGCCCATCTGGGAGGTTCCCCTTAGGTCCCAGGCAGCCCACGCACTCAGCTCTCCCCTCACCCCTTGAGATTTGAAGGACGAGACCCCCAGGTGGGATGCTGACAACAGGTGGAAGCTAAATCCTGTCCTAATCCCTTCTGGGGCAGGAGGGGTGTGTTCACCAGACAATGGAAACAAAGGTCAAGGAATCTCTTGGGTTGAAATGAGCAGGAATGGCTGGGCCAGGCAGGAACAGAGGCTGGGAGGGAGGGCCTCCAGGAAGACCGGGGCCAGGGCCGGGGCAGGGGGGGGGTGGGGGGAGAACCCCTGACACCCCCAGAGTGGGGAGTGGGGGAGGGGGCTTGGGCCCAGCAGGATGGAGGGGCTAGCCATCCAAAGCATCCTCCTGCCGACTTAAAAAAAAAAAGCACAACGTGAGAGTTGTGAGTTAAGTTTTATTTGGGGCAAAATGAAGACTGCTGTCCAGGAGACTGCATTTTGGAGAGCTCTGCAAAACGGCTCTGAGGAGGCGAGGGGGAAGGGAGCATGTATAGGAGTTTGGCAACGAAGGGGAGGTAGTTAGAACAAAAGATCACTGTTAACAGAAGGAAACTAGTATCTCCTGATCACGGGTCTTCTTTGTTTCCTTCCTGAGCCCCCTCAGGGCTGGCTGCTAGGAAGTGGCTGCAAGGATAAGGCAGACCATGCTTTTGCTCTTTTTTTTCTTTTTCTTTTTTTTTTTTTTTTTGTCTTTTTAGGGCCTCACCTGTAGCATATGGGAGTTCCCAGGCTAGGGGTCAAATCGGAGCTACAGCTGCCGGCCAACATCACAACGACCAGCCACAGCCACAGATCCGGGCTGCGTCTGCAACCTACGAGACAGAGCACAGCTCAGAGCAACGCCAGATCCTTAACTCACTGAGGGAGGCCAGGGATGGAATCTGCATCCTCAAGGATGCTACTCAGATTCATTTCCCCTAAGCCAAAACTGGAACTCCAAGGTGCTATGACTTCAAAGATCCCCAGAAACCATCACCTGACCCCTGACTCGAGCCTTGATGACTTCGAATTGATCTATGGAAGGAGAATAATGCAGACACCCTTAATCCTTATCAACAGCCCTGGTTGATTTTTTCTCAAGCTACACCTATAAAACCCCTTGCTATCCCCTCTCCAGGGAGAACACCATTTTGAGGGCATTAGCCTGCTGTGGCCTCCTTTGCCTGGCAAAGCAATAAAGCTGTTCTTTCTGCTTCACCCAATACTTTGTCTCTGAGACTTAATTGATGCCTCCGCACAGAGGCTGGTGTCAGCTACAAATGGAGTAGCCGCTCGGTCCCGCTGCCTCAAAGCTTCATCCAGAAGCGCTCACTGAATTCTGGGAGAGAAAGGCTTTCAGAGACCCAGGCAGTAGTAATGGACAAATGAAACAGCTCACAGACTCCAGTACAGGCTTTCGAGCTCTGTGAGCCGTGCCGTCCATGCCCGGTGACTGGGTCCCCAACTCACCAGAGAGAGGCAGAATACCTTTTGTCCTGGTTTATCTGAATTATTTATGCGGAAAAGCTATTTTTGCCTTAGCTGGGAAGGACTGTTTACATGCACACTTCTTTTTAAACAAGTCCTGTCTATTGTCACTGAGTTTTTTCATCTATTCTTGAGGAATGCCTGTGGATAACAAGAAAAGACGTAAGAAATGACCTTCACCTGGACACTGGTCCAGCGTCCCCCTCTCTGCCCCATGCATGTCTTAGAATAAGCTGAGAGCAGAGACTGGTCTACTTGAGATGAAATTTCTTTGGGGAGTAATTTCTATTTTATCTGTTACCTGGCCAATATTTAAAGCCAGTATGTAGAGTGCAGCCGAAGAGATTTGGAATCGATGGATTTTTAAGAAAGAAGCTGTTTTAGAGTGCTGCATCTAAGAGGGGTTTGGCACATAAGAGGAACAGAGAGGGGACCAGGAGTTGGCGGGGGGGGGGGGGGGGGGGGGGCGAGAATCAGGGCCCAGAAGAGCAGCCGGGAACCAGACAAAGCAAACACAGGGCAGCAGACAGCCCAGGGCTGGGCCTCCCCTCCCCATGAGGAGAGAACTCAGCAGGAGCCTCGGAAGTTGGTGGAAGTCATTGCTCCGGCCAGCTTCTTGTTCTGCCGGGTTCTGACAGCATGCGTGGTGCCCACCCCATGAGGCAAGGTTGGTGTCCTGCCTCTCCTTCCGTCTTCATCTCCCAGCTCCCATCAAATGGTTATTTTTATATTGTCAAGCTGATAGATATGTCTGTTGTTCTGTGACCATAATTTTTTTTTGTCTTTTGTTTTTTGGGGTTGCACCCAAAGTATCTGGAGGTTCCCAGACTAGGGGTCGAATCGGAGCTGCGGCTGCTGGCCTACACCACAGCCACAGCAACGCCAGATCCAAGCCTCATCTGTGACACACACCACAGCTCATGGCAATGCCGGATCCTTAACCCACCAAGCGAGGCCAGGCATCCAACCCGAAACCATGGTTCCCAGTGGGATTCATTTCCGCTGCGCCACCACGGGAACCCCTGTGACCATAATTAAGTCATTGGTCTGGGGCACCAGTGAGTATGCCCAAGACACCCCACATGCTGTGTTTCACTCACCGTTGCTGCTGTCTCGTCCATGCTGTGACCGTCCTGGAGGGGTGGCTTGAACTAGGTCATGGCGGGAGAGTTTACACCCTAACCTGTGGATCGGCACTGATTTTCTGCTTTTGTGGAGTTGCCTTAAGGAAAGAGAAAACATTAACAGTGCAGATTAAACTTAGCCCAAGGAAATGGAAGAAGTGTCCTTTCAGTATTAGGAAACTTATCCCAAGTCAGCCACAAAGTCATTGACAAACAAGAGACAATCAGACTTAGTTTTGTGCTTTCTTTTTTTCTCATCCATTAATGAAAAAAAAGAAAAAATCCGTCACCATCTGTGTGGAAATGACCCTCACCGGTCAATGACAGGCATAAACCCTGTAGATACCAAAAATCAACGGAAGTATCCTGTGAGAACCAGCTGACAGCATCCGCTGTGCCCACTGGTCCTGCCCTAAAAAAGAAAAAGAAAAAAAGCAAATTCTCAAGCCAGGAATCGAACCCGCACCACACCAGCAACCTGAACCACTGCAGGGACAACGTTGGATCCTTAACCTGCTGCACCACAAGAGAACTCCCAACTTTCACTTCTTCTTCCGTCAAATTCCTGCTATTTTTATACCGGCAATCATGTGAAGTTCAGACACAAGGAGATTTACTTACTTAATGATGCACCCATTTTTGTATAGATTTTGGAGGTCCTGGGTGCTTCTATTTGACTCTTATCATTATTGCGGCAAGTTGTGTATCGACGCAGCTGACGCCCCCATGGTCTGTGCTGAGCTCATCACGGCCAAGGATGCTGCCCTGGTTCATGGGAGCCCAGGCCTGGGTGGGACCCTGTGACGGTTGCAGCAGATTCCCAGGTACTTAGAGAAAAGCCATGAGACACAGTCAGCCTCCTTATCCTCAGCGGTTTATAGGAGGCTGCTCCTTGCTGGCCGCTTCTTTCCTCCTTTTGCATCCTCTTGACTCTCTGGGGCCGTGGCCTGCGGCTGCCATCGCCACGCCCGCTTCCCTCCTGGTCTGGGACCTGCTCATTCAGGGAGCTGGGCGTGTCCTGCAACCGCACTTCAGGGGTCTGATGTTTCCAGAGACATTTGGGGTTGTCCGGGCTGAGGGAATGCTGGTCCCTGAACAGTCCTAAGGTGGCAGAAGGCTGGCCCTGCGGGCAGGTGATTCGTCCCTGCCCAGGACGCATGTATGTAGGTGGCTAGGGTCACCTTTGCAAATGCCAAGCCTGGGCTGGGCTGGCCACCTCCCCTGAGCAGGGATGGGGGACCTTGAGGGTTTCACCGTGGACTGTTTGCCCGAGCTGCTTCTGAAAGGAACCCCCAAGTAGTAAGGGCGGTGTCTGTGACAGTGGGTTTAACACACAGGATCATCCAGAGACATCGAACAGGGGTGGTGGGAAGTTGTGCAGCCATGTGCTGTGGTCCTGTGGCCAGCTTCCCCATGGCACTGACCACTGAGGGCACAGGCGGTCTGATTATGTTTGGATTGTCCTTTTTTTTTTTTGTCTTTTGTCTCTTTATGGCCACACCCAGGAGGTTCCCAGGCTAGGGGTCAAATCAGAGTTGTAGCCACCGGCCTACACCACAGCCACAGCAAGGTGGAATTCGAGCCACGTCTGTGACCTGCACTACAGCTCACAGCAACACTGGATCCTTAACCCACTGAGGGAGGCCAGGGATCGAACCCAAAACCTCATGGTTGCTAGTTGGATTCGTTTCTGCTGCGCCACAATGGGAAACCTCCGGATCGTCCTTAAATAAAGAGGCTGCCTGTGTGGCCTCCCACTCGGTCCCATCAGCGACGATACAAGCCCTACCCGCCATCCGCCATCCACACAGTCAGCGCTGCTCTCCAGGCGTAATTAAAGAAAAACGAGCCGTTGCTGGGAACATTACAGGACACGACAATTGCTGCCCTCTCTGCCCGAAGCTGTAACCATGATGGATGACCCACTGTTGGGTTATTGTGAAAGATGAACCAGCTTATGAATTTCAACAAAACCTAAAATATCACCAGTGAGTGCGGTCCGCTTAATGGTTCATAAACCAGCTGCTTGATTGCTGACACGAAAGGTCTAGAAGGAGGGCCTGGTCTGTCCCAGCAAAGCTTGGACTGAAAACGTGGATTTTCTCAGGAGCCTTTATTTCTCTCTTTCTTTCTCTCTCTCTCTCTTTTTTTTTTGTCTTTCTGCCTTTTCTAGGGCCGCTCCCACGGCATATGGAGGTTCCCATCTAATTGGAGCTGTAGCCGCCAGCCTACTCCAGAGTCACAGCAACACGGGATCTAAGCCGCATCTGCGACCTACACCACAGCTCACAGCAACGCCGGATCCTTAACCCACTGAGCAAGGCCAGAGATCAAACCTACAACCTCGTGGTTCCTAGTCGGATTCGTTCACCACTGAGCCACGACGGGAACTCCAGGTGCTGGGAGTTGACAGCAGCACCTGGGTGCAGGCTGGACGGGGCTTCCACCCTAAGCCTGTTCACGTGGTGCTCCGTGCAGTGCTGAGGGCAGTGGTTAGCACTGCATGGGCCTGTGGTGCACCTGCCATGTGACCTGGGGCGGTCACCTCCCTCCCGCCTCCAGACCTGGGATGACACCACCCAGAGGGCAGGAGGCCAAGGTCAGGGTGAAGCGCCTCCAGGACGCAGCCCAAGGGCAGGTAGCCACTGCTCGCCACCCTCTCCCGGGTTCCTCTGAAGACCTCGGCCTCTCTGTCTGCTTCTGCTCATGTCTCAGCACGCCAGGCAGTCCGGAAGCTGGCATGGAGGGCGTGGTCTTGCCTAGTGACAAGTGACAAGATCAGAAAGGAAAGACTTTACCTTCACGGGTTGGGGAGGGGCGCTGTGGTGCGAGGTGGACGTAGAGTCAGAGCCAGAGCCGATGCAGTGGGTTTCCCAGGACCCGGGCAAGCTGCCTCCTGACCATGGTCAGAGTGATGGGTTCTTCTCTGACAAGCAGCCTGAGGACCGAGGGCCGTCATGGAAACTGGGCCAGGGCACAGGATGCTGACAAAGACTCTGTGTTTCTGCAGGAGCAGCTGCCTTGGAATAATCACAGATGTGGCCAGTCCTGCTTGTCACTCCCTTAGTTAGGTTCAGCTGCATAAACAGAAACCCAAAATAACAGGGGCTAAAACAAGACACAAGTGCATTTTATTTCACATAAAGGAAGCACAGAGGCTGGCGTTCCCAGAGCGCATGAAATTCACGCTGGGGTCACTTGTGACGGGAAATCCTTCTACCCCACTGCTCACGGCTTCCGTTCCCCATCCTAAAGTGGCTGCTGGAGCTCCAGCCTTCACGTCTGGCTGCTCCCCAGCTTGCAGGGAGGCTTCAGCTCTCAGACGCCACTCCAGCTAACACATCTTCATCTCTAACTTGCCTGCCCAGCTCCACTGGCTGCATCAGAGCCTGGGAAGTGTATCAATAGTCCAGATGACCACGCGCCCACCTAAGAGTCAGGCAGCCCCTCCTAGATCACACACTTTCCTCTAATAAACCAGTAAATGTACTTCCCTGAACTCTGAGGGCCACTCTAGCAGATTTTTGTGTGTGTGTGTGTCTTTTTTTTAGGGCTGCACATGTGAAAGTTGCATATGAAGTTCCCAGGCTAGGGGTCGAATCAGAGGCATAGCCATCAGCCTACGCCTACACCACAGCCACAGCAGTGCCAGATCCCGGCCACATCTTCGACCTGCACCACAGCTCATGGCAATCCAGGATCCTTAATCTGTTGCAGCAGCTGTCAGCAGCCCAAGGCCAGAGTGTATCAGCTCTGGTGGCAGCCCTATGGCCAGTGTACCAGCTCCAGCAGCTCTTTTACCCAGCGAGAAACCAAGCGAGCACTCGGAGAGTTGGAGAACTCAGGTTTATTATGCCGGCAGGCTCAGAGGAAAGCCCCGAAGAGGGGTTTCGCAAGGCTTTTATGGGCTCGTTCTTCCGGGTCCGTGCTTGGAGGACCGGAGTGAGAACTGGCAAAGTAATAGATGCAGAAACGAGTTTGCAGAAGCAGATGTGGGGGGAGGGGTGGTTGGGGCAGTTGGCTAGACTTTGCTTAGTCGTCATGGCCCGGGTCTCTCCTTTCCACCTTTTTGTGGGGACATTTTCTCCTACAAACCCACTGACCGAGGCCAGGGGTCAAACCTGCATCTTCGTGGATACTAGTCAGGTTCATTACCGCTGCACCACAACAGAAACCCCTCTAGCATATTCTTTTCTCTGTCCATTTGGGCTTTGTTTTTTTTTTTTTGTTTGTTTGTTTGTTTTTTTTTTGGTTGCAGCACACAGCAGCTGGATGTGGGATTTCAGTTCCCAGACCAGGGATTGAATTTAGGCCGCAGTGGTGACAGGGCTGAATCCTCAGCACTAGGTCACCAGGGAACTCTCTCGAGCCGATTCTTGAGCTCAAAGAAGGGGTCAGGGGACCCCAGTGTTATTGCAGGTCGGTCAGAAACACAGATGACAACCTGGAACTGGGGCCTGCCAGGGGACCAGCCCGCGGGGATGAGCGGTCACCCGCGGGGCGTGCGTGTATGAGTGTGAGCGGGGCTTTCTCCTAGACATGGGCTTCAACTAACAGCCTCTGTCACGGGTATTTCTTGCTTTCTTTTGCTTTCTGGGGATGAAAAGTGGAAGCCCCCCGAGGGGACATGGTGCCTGCTCCCTGGGGTGGAGCTGTGGGAAGGAGGGAGTGGGAGCAGCCTCAGCCGTGACCCTGGGAGGGGCAGCCGCTCAGACCAGGTGGAAGGTGAGAGCAGAGAGAAGGGGTCCAAGACAGACGTGAGGTAGACAGAGGGCTGGACAGAACTCGGGCCGGCCACCTGCTACAGAGGGAGGCTGCGGGGTGAGGGTCGGGGGTGGCCACCACCCACGGGGAAGGCGGTGCAGGCCATGGGATGCAGGGACCTGGAGTCCGACAAGAGGCTCGGGCTGGGTCTCGGGGTCAGGGGTTGGCGCTCGGACCTGGGGGAGAGCGATGCCAGGACAGACCCCAGACAGTGACGCCCAAGAGGGAAGCCAGCGAAGCCTGGTAAACAAACAAAAACAGGAAAATGCGGTGAACGGGAGCCAGATGGGAGAGTGTTTCAGGAAGGCGTGGGATCCGAGGCCGGGCAGGAAAATTAGAGGGCGACAGGCAGGCCCTGGCCACGCCGTGGCCACGTGGGGGAGCATGGGGCTGGCGGGCTGGCGGGGGCCACCCCTCGCGAGCACAGCCGCCCGCCTGGCCCACATCGTCTTCAATTTCCCTAAACTGAGGACTGCGATTCCACCGGGGCCCCTGGAGGGCCTCCTGCCCTTCTTGTCCACCCCTTGTGACACAGAAGGGTCGCAACGACCCGAATTGTCTGCTTCCCTTTCCTTTAGAAACAGCCTATGAAATATGAATTTTAATGGCCAAGTTCGATCATCAGAGCTGTTCCCTTTCAGCGAAATTCTAAAGTCTGAACAGAACTCCTTCTTGAGTGCAAGCGGGTCTGTCCTGAAGCCCCTCTCGGTCCAGGCGGGGCTGTCAAGGCCCCTGAGTAAATGCACAAGGGACAAAAGGCAGAGCCCAGTGTCCTCATGGATCCTAGTCAGGTTCATTACCACTGAGCCACGACAGGAAGGCCCTGTGAATTTTGAAAATGTGGCCTTTGCTGAAAAAAAGACTCCTGGGAGTTCCCGTCGTGGCGCAGTGGTTAACGAATCTGACTAGGAACCACGAGGTTGCGGGTTCGCTCCCTGGCCTTGCTCAGTGGGTTAAGGATCCGGCGTTGCCGTGAGCTGTGGTGTATGTCACAGATGAGGCTTGGATCCCGCGTTGCTGTGGCTCTGGCGTAGGCTGGCGGCTACAGCTCCGATTAGACCCCTAGCCCGGGAACCTGCATATGCCATGGGAGCGGCCCTAGAAAAGGCAAAAAGCCAAAAAAAACCCAACAGACTCCTGAAGTCAGGGCTGCCTCTGTCCTAATGCCCGGATCGCAGGTGTGTCTGTCTCCTCCGAGGCTCTGGCCACTCCCTTCAGTGTGTTAGGCAGTTGTGCAATTTCCTCATTCTGTGGGTTCCAGCCTGGCTTTTAGTCACACCCACAGGATTGCAGGAGGAAACGGGCCCCTGACTCTACCGATAAGCGTTCCGTTAACGTTGGCTCTGACCTTGGCCAGGTCCAGCACCATTAGCGGCACACACATTCAACCCTCCCTGATGCTGAAAGCAGGAATGGGCATCTGCTGTGCTTGCTTAATGAGCCATAAAATGAGCAGGTGGGCGATGGCTTCTGGCCCTCAAGCCCCTGGTTGGGTGACGGCCAGGACGTGGAGGGAGGGAGGCGTCTTGTCACCCACAACAGCCAGAGGCGCTGGCTTCTCTCAGCAGAATGGACTAAAGGGGAAATAGCTATGCACACACCTCATTTTCTGTTTCTTAAACATTTTCTGTAATTAGTTTCTCCATCATCATATTGGGAGGGTGTTAACACCGTCAATCTTCATTTCTCTCTCTCTTTTTTTTTGTCGTTTTAGGGCTGCACCCACAGCATATAGAGGGTCCCCGGCTCAGGGTCGAGTTGGAGCTCTAGCCACTAGCCTACACCACAGCCACAGCCACACCAGATCTGAGCGGCGTCTGCAACCTACACCACATCTCACAGCAGTGCTGGATCCTTAACCCACTGAGCGATGCCTGGCATGGAACCATGCTTGTCAGGTTCATTAACCGCTGAGCCACAACGGGAACTCCGTCTTTTTTTTCTTCTTCTTAGGGCTTCACCTGCGGCATATGGAGGTTCCAGGGCTTGGGGGGTCGAATCAGAGTTGCAGCTGGGGCCTACGCCACAGCCACGACAACCCTGGCTCCGAGCCGCATCTGCGACCTACGCTGCAGCTTGAGGAAATGCCGGATACTTAACCCACTGAGTGAGGCCAGGGATCAAACCCGGGTCCTCATGGAGACTATGATGGGCCCTTAACCTGCTTCCCACAGTGGGAACTCCCTTACATTTTTCTTGGTTTCTTCAACTGAGTAATTTCCTGGAGGGTCATGAGGATAAAGGCTTTAAGAGTCTTGACTCTCAAAAAGGCTGTGTGGACGGTAGGGTGCACAGGACACAGCAGTGGCTGGTGGGGTGGGAGGAAGAGGCCACACCCCAAGCTCCGGGGTCAGGTGGGTCTCTCCCTTAGGGTGTGACATCTCAGTGTTAGCACCCTTGTGTAGCCCCTCCCCGAGCATGCGGCAAGGACCCAGGGGTGGGTTCTGAGGGGAAAGTGTGGGGACAGATGGCTCTTCCTCAGCGATCAGGTGGTCACCCCTCTGACCCCGCTCTCTCCCTTCCTCTGGAAAGGCCGCTGCCATGAGGGAGGAGGAGGCAGAGGCCTGGGACATGGGCTGGGGGCACCCGCAGCACCCCTCCCCCACCCCAGGACAGGCCTCGAGGCTGAGGACACAGCCAGGCCATCGGATCCCCTGACCACAGAGAACAGGCAAAGCCACATGCCGCTGAGCTGTGATGCTGGCCATTGGATGAGTGGAGCCTGCTCTTGGACCCTCTGCGACTCAGCATCCTGTCCTATCGGATGTCCCACAGCCGCCCCCCCGACCAGAGTCTGCCTGCCCTGCAGCTGCCTGGTGCCCACAGGCCGTGTGGACCCAGGGCCATTGGCACACCACTTCCCCAGGCCCTGCTTTAGGAAGCAGCCTCTGTCCCGCGAGGGGGTCGTGGGCTCTTTGGGAAAATGACCCTGGGGCTCCCACTCACCCCAAGAGAAGACATGTCCCTGCTGGTCCCCTGGCCACGAGTGGGAGCCCTGGGCCACCGTCCAGGAGACCCTGTCCCTCTTCCTCTGATTCTGGACACAGCCACGCTCCAGGGCTGACGGGGCGCCTGGCTCCCTGTGGGCACTGTGGGAATGTTTGTTCAGGTGAGAAGGCAAGAGGGGGCCCGAGGGCTCATCAAGGGCTCTGGGTGCAGGGCAAGGCCCCATCAGCCCCAGAGGGTCCTCTCCACGGACCCCTGGCCTGGCCAGCGCGGCTGAGAGGGGGTGGGTCGGCGCCATCGGAGGGCTGGCGGGAGGACAGAGCAGATGGCCGTCCTGCTGCTGCTCCTCCTCTGTTCTCTTGCAGGGCCGCCCGTCTGGCTCCGGGCCTGGAGCCAGATGCTGCGTTCTAGATGGGGATGGGAAGGGAGAGGTGGAGTGGGCCCCGGTCAGGGGAGGGTAACCCTTCCGGACGCACAGGGCCCAGCGGACTTGGACCCGCTCAGGGGGTTCTAATGTCAGGTGAGGCAGGCCTGCTGCCCCAGCTTTGCTGACCTGCACGCGGCTGCTCCCGGATGGGGGCCGACGCCCAGCCCACTGGGAGGGGGGCAGTGGCCTCGGGACCCTCTCGAGAATCCCTGCTCTGCTGGGCACATGCGCACACATACGAACACGAATGCATGCACACACAACACACACCAACACCATCACACACGTGTGCACACATCCACACACAGGACTCATGTTCACGCGTGCACTCAGCCACGTGTGTGCACATGCTTTTGTTCCTTGTCCCTTGGCTGCCTCCCAGAAGGGCAAGTTCTAGTTGTCTTTGATGGGACTGAGGGTCCAGCCGGCGAGCTCGCAGGCAATGCCTGGGAAGACCCTGTTTTCAGAGCAGAGAGGTCACAGCCCCGTGGGTGGGCAGTCCTGCTCCCGCTGCTCCCCCACCATCAGGGCCACAGACTGGGCCCTCTGGCCACCTGGGCCTGTGTTTCAGAGGGGCCAGGACCCGTGGCTGACCCTGGCCTGTGCCTGCCCAGCGGGGCCTCAGTTTACCCACCTGAGCAGCAAGCGGGGGGGCCACCAGCCATGCAGGAGACAACTTGATGCCACACTGCCCAGATCCTGGCCAGTTTTTCCCACATCCCCGCAGTTTTCCAACAAAGGGGAGCATGTTCGTGTTAGAATGTTCTCGCCTCTTGCTATTTTTGCAAGAGGCCTGAGCACAATTGTTAAAAATAGAAATAATGAGGGAAGGCAGAAGCTCTGACCTTGAGTCCTGAGGCCAGGACAGGGTTCCCAGCGCCCTCTCCGGCTCCAGATGATAAATGATCATTGTGCTGTGTTTGCCCTTCACTAATGTATCCTTGGCCTAGAGAGAAAGAGAAAGTTCCTGCTTTTTTTGGCGGGGGGAGTGGAGCTAGAACAGTGCTTCAGGCCTCACTGCTGTGTCTGGTCTTTGGGGGCTTCTCTGCATGGAAGTGCCGAGGGGACCCCATCCCAGGGGCTCTCGGGGCCTCGCACCTCCCGTACTGGCCAGAAGCCAGTGTCCTGCCCAGACTTCTGGGGCTGTGCCAAGAACGAGCCCCACCTCTCTGGCTCCTGAGCAGCCCCTGTCCCCCTGCAAAAGGACTGAGAAACAGGGGACCCTCCAGCTGTGTGTGGGAGGCCATGTCAGCCGGACACCTGGGCGTGGACATCAGACCTGCCGTCCTCCCTGTGTCCATTAGACACAAGGTCTGTTAGCAGTGGGCGGCCCACTGACCTTCCCTCTGAATCAGGAGGACCTCTGGGGGGACCCGGGGCCCAGGCCCGGGACGGGCTTCCGGTGCACACGGCACGTGGGTGTGCGCCTGGCCCCAGCCAGGCCCTGGGAGTCTGAGGTTCACGCCCGGCTCTGCACGCAGCCCCCAGAGCGAGCAGGCTGACCCAGAAAACCAACGCTTCTCACACTCGCTTGGAGCCTGGGCGGCTGCTGGCCGCCCTCGGCCGGTGACCGCCCCCTCGGCCTTGGGGGTTGCTGGGAGGCTCCCGGGTCCTTCGGGTGGAAGGTGTTGCTGGAGGGAGGGCAGGGCGGGCCTTCTGCCCAGAATTCTGGGGAGAAATCCAGATCCCTGTGTCCTGGGGAGGCCACACCATCTGCAGGCAACGCGGGCCTTGAGAGCCTGCGGGAGACACCCAGTCATGGGGGCTCCCCCGTCCTTCCTGCAGAGGGAAGGATGTGGGTCGGGCAGAGGGTCCCAGGACCGCAGGGTGGGATTGCCAGAAAGTCACTGCTGCCTGGCGTTGTGTGGAAACCAATGTTTGTCCAGCCCTGGGCTCCTGCTTCTCCATTTCTCATTAACCCTATTTTTAGTCCGAAGTGCTGAGGCCCCTGAAAACATGGTTTGGTGTGTCACACCTGCCTTCTGTGGGGAGAGGCCAGGCCGAGAGTGAGAGGTGATGGGGGGCACAGACTGTGACAAAGCCTGGTCCCCAGGGAGGCACCCTGGGTCCCCTCCCTTCTTGGTTCCCTAAAGACGGGGGCCGGGGGCTTTCTGAAGAGAACTTGAGGCCCCCACAGCACCTCCAGGGGCACCTCCCTGGCTCCTCTGAGCAAATAAAGACCATTAGTGGGTCAGATGTGAGGGGCAGCGGCCTGGAACGGCTCTACCCAGAGGGCAGATACCGGGCCATGGGGTGGGGAGGGTGGGCTGGAGGCTCGGGTCCCTGCTGTGCTGGTGAGACCAGGGCGCAGAGTGGGCTGGCGTGACTCCCGGGTCTCCTCCCACCCGGGAGCAGGAGACCTGGGCTTGGCTGGTTGGGAGGCTTTCGGGAAGGGTCTGGACGCTCTGCTCACATCTGCCTCCGGCTCAGCCCTCTGCCCTTGGCTTTGGCTTTGGATGTTCTTCGTCCTGGGCCCCGCCCTGCCTCGCCCGCCTGGCTGAGGCTTCTGAGCCTTTTTCCGCCTCCTCATCCTGACTCCGGGGAGCTGGCCCCACTCTGGCGGGTATGAGTTTTCCTTTAGACTGTGGAGAGAGTGAAGCCGAAGCTTCGAGGGAGATTGAAGCCATTGCCTCTCCGAGCCAAAGGCAGTCATTTCTCTAGACTGAAACCAGTCCTTCTTCCAAATTCTGCCGTGTGTGTATGTGTGTGTGTGGCGGCGGGGGTGGGGGCAGCTAGGGCGGGTCTGAGCTGCAGTCACTGGAGCCACCCCCCGACCCTGAGAAAGGCGCCTGGGAACCAGGCATCTGATGGGAGCAAGCTGAGGACAGGGGGCTTTGACCTTTACCCCGGGCCAAGGGCCTGGACCTTTACCCCCGAGCAAGCTGGGCTTTGACCTTTCTCCCAGGGGCAAGCTGGGCCTTGACCTTTACCCCGGGCCAAGGGCCTGGGCAGGAGGGCCTCAGACGTGTAAGAACCTCTTCTGCTTGTCTCTGACACCGAGCATGGGGCTTGGCCAGGCGGTCCGTGCAGGTGGCTGCAGAGCACCGTGGGGAGGAGGGAGGTCAGGGGCCTCCGTGGGGCCCGAGTGGACGCCATCCCTGTAAGACTGGCCTGGGCCTGGCTGTGCCCGGGTGTGTGTCGGGGGGCACGGGCGCTGTCCTTGCTGCTGCCACTCAGCCACTCAGCCGGCAGGGAAACTGAAGAGAGGGACACGCTTGGCCGGGCGTCATTCAGGGGCCCGGTCAAGGCCTGAGCGGCCGGCTCTGGCCACGTGCAGCCACGCGGTTCCCCGTCCCAGGGCAGCACACAGCGCTGTCACCATAGCAATGATGCAGAGGTGTGATAAAAGCCATCTGCCACTCGTAAAACATGATGTCGCGTTTCTGCAAGGCCAGAAGCCAGCCTGGGGCTCAGCCAAGAAACGGCCTATAAAATCCTGAATAATGACCTCAAAGCATACTTTCCGACGTAAAGAACATTCTGGGCAGCTGCTTCCAGCTTCTTTATGTGCGACCTGACTTTTACCACGTTCCCTGCCTGACACTCTCCCCTCAAGCCCTCGCCCTGGGAGCAGTCTTAGGAGCACAGGCCCCTGTCCCTCTGGGTGGCAAGTGGCAGAGCTGAGCTCGTGTGCCCTTTGCCCCTAGACGCCTGGGCAGGCAGGGGCCAGAAGTGCCATCTGCCTTGTGATCTCCAGGTCTCGGGAAGAGGAGCTAAGCTCTGTCCTACACTGTTTCTGCAGTAACGTTGAAACAGCAGGCTTTGTCTGGGTCGGGGGTAATACCCTAACTCAGGGGGTCCCCCCTGGCAGGGGCTGTGGGAGTCCCCCCTGGTCATGTCCCCCTGGGCAGAGCCTGGGTCTTGACCCCTCCCACCCTGCCCCCGACACCAGAGAAGGTGTGGAGTCTTCACAGGTTGGCAGAGAAGAAAATGGAGATCTCAACAAGGCCTCATTGCTGGAAGCCATCACCCTGGCAACGGGAGGTTGGATGGTGCAATCGGGGTGGACCTGAAGCTGGCGGGGGGTGGTCAGTGAGCCCCCACAGCAGGTTGCTCCCCCAGAGAGAACAAGACATCCCACCTTGTGGCAGGACAGCATGAGGCTTTTGCTACAGACACAGACATTTGGCTCTGAATAAGAATTTTTGCTATAATTGGTGTTTACCGTGGTGGCTCAGTGGTTAACAAATCCGACTAGGAACCATGACGTTGTGGATTCCATCCCTGGCCTTGCTCAGTGGGTTAGGATCCGGCATTGCCGTGAGCTGTGGTGTAGGTTGCAGACGCGGCTCAGATCCCGCGTTGCTGTGGCTCTGGTGTAGGCCGGTGGCTACAGCTCCAATTAGATGGGAACCTCCATATGCTGCGGGAGGGGCCCTAGAAAAGGTAGAAAGACCAAAAAAAAAAAAGAATTTTTGCTGTAATTTATTCTCCCTTCAATCTTGCATTTCCCTTTAAATATCAAATCTTATTTGTCTGATATCTGCAATTTCATCTCTAATCATTAACGCCGGGTTCTTAACCCCCTGAGCGAGGCCAGGGATCGAACCCACAACCTCGTGGTTCCCAGTCGGATTCATTTCTGCTCCACCGCGACGACGGGAGCTCCTGGTGAACAGCTTTTAGTTTTACAAAATGCCTCCTATAAAATGACTCACCTCCACCCAGGAAAAGACAGAATGGTCTTATTGGGAGCTAAACCTCCTCAGGACGGCTTGGCGACTTGGGCTTTTGACATTTACGGGAGCAGTGGACACCTGTTAATGCACCTCAATCATTAAAAGGAAAGAGACAACTAAGCAAATAGTAGTGTCTTTGTTACTGCGTCCTCCCTGGGGCCACGCCTCTGGAGGCTTCAGGTGGTCACAGAGCAGCACCCAGATGCTCTCGCAAGCCTCCAGTTTGGATCTGAAGGTGTCTCTGTTGTGACATCCGTGTGTGCACAGGACAGAGCGAGCTTTTGTGCTGGCGGAGAACCGCAGCTGGATGGACCCAGCAAACAGCACCCAGCCAGCACCCGGACCCACAAGGCTGCACGAGAGCTTCTGAGACGCCCTCGCTGAGTCCATGTCCGCCGCCCAGGTGTCCACGGGACACTCTGCCCAGTGCCTGTCGCCTCTGCCTCCTCCTCCGGCTCGAGGCCACACCACATCCTTAACCCACTGCGCAAGGCCAGGGGTCGAACTTGTGTCCTCACGGATGCTGGTCAGGTTCATTTCTGCTGAGCCACCACGGGAACTCCTTCCTAATTTCCTGACAATTTTCCTTATGGTCAGTAGATGGTCAGGGTTTTTTTGCTATTCCATATAATAACAGAAAATAATATAAATTATGTATTTGAGCAAGACAAAGCAAAGTTTTTCATTGTTTGATTTGCTCATTTTTTGGCTTCTTGATCAGTCTTTTTGCCATTTCTTGGGCCGCTGCCGCGGCATATGGAGGTTCCCAGGCTAGGGGTCAAATCAGAGCTGTAGCTGCCGGCCTGCACCACAGCCACAGCCAGGCGGGATCCAAGCCGCGTCTGCGACCTACACCCCAGCTCACAGCCACGCCGGATCCTTAACCCACGGAGCAAGGCCAGGGATCGAACCCGCAACCTCATGGTTCCTAGTCAGATTCGTTAACCACTGCGCCACAACGGGAACTCCAATCGGTCGTTTTTAATTAGAACAAAAGGGCTTTATTTCCCAAAATCCCTCAGTCTATGGCTGGGAGGCTCGAGCATGCACAGGCCAGAGTTCCAGCTAGGAGGTGCTCAATGGGCTGGGGCCAAGTTCGTCCACAGGACACTCTCTACACTGCGGCTGTCCCTCAGAGTCCCTATGGCCTTCCTGGCCCTTCTCCTGTGGCGGCGTCTCTCCCACTAGTGGTCAGTTAAATTCCTCCAGCCCAGGCCCACTGCCCCATCAGCCCCAAATCCCAGGCAGGCAGGAAGGATAGGAATGACCACATTCTCTAGTTGCCCCGAAGAGGGGGTAAAACCACATACCCCGTGGTGCCTGGGCACGCGTGTGGGTGCCCAGTGAAGCCCCAGCCCCCCTCCCTGCTGCCCAGAGACAAGCCCTCCCCCGCCAGCCAAGCTGCCCCCACCCCCAGCTCCCAGAATAGTCTGTGGCCAGGGCTGGCCTGCGGTAAACAGCCCAGGAGCCTCCCTGGTGGGTCTCTGATGAGTAATTCTTAGGAAAACATGGCAAGGGTGTGGGGGTGTGGGCGCTGGAACCTGAGCTGGTGGGCAGGTCCCTCTGGGCCCCCTTCGTCCGCACCAGGCTGGACCCGGCTGGCCAGGCCGTGGAGGGGCAGCAGTAGGGGAGGCGGGCTGGGTGTCCCAGAAGGAGGACGCCTGCTGGCTTCAGGCTCCTCCCCCTCTCCACCCCAGAAAGGAAGTGGTCCTGGGCCCTCCTGGAATGTCCCAGCCATCAGGGCAGCTGACGCCCCACCCCGAGGCTCCTGGGGCAGTGCCGCCCTCTGACCCCATCACGCACACCCCTCCCCTGGCCCTATCACCGCCCAAGCCTCTTCCCCAGCCTGTCCCAGTCATTGTCTGGGCGCCACCTCACAGGTGACAGTGGATTAAACTCCAGTGTTGATCTCACACCCTTCACACGACATCTGCAAGCGTGCTCCCCTCCCTTCCGCACACAGGCAGCCGCATCTCTGCTCTCTCTTCTCCAGTCACCACCAGCTGCCCGTCTGGCTTGAAAAGACTAACTGGTGGCTCCTCTCCCCCCCACCAATCCTGGGCCAGGCCAGCTGGGGGTTCCACACCCCCCCCCGGGGGGGGGTAGGTTCCCACGAGAAGCTCACCTCCCCTGAGGACACCGCTCTCACCAGGACTCAAGGAGCACCAGCAGGTGGGCCCCCCCAAGACTTCTCAGTGGGTGCCCCCCATCCCCGCAGACGTCCCAGGCAGATTTCTCAGCAGCCCCAAACGGGTCAGGGGCTGGTGGCGTCTCCCCTGGTCTGTCTCCAGGGACCTCACCCCTCTCTGCCTGGGATGCTCCTCCTTTCAGTGTACCGGGACACCCCCCCGTCCCCCCACCCGTGTTTTCTGGCCCAGTCCCAGCAGTGAGAGGCACCCACCTCTGCAGCCCAAGCACCCCCCCCCCCTTTTTTTGGTCTTTTTGCCTTTTCTAGGGCCGCTCCGGCGGCATGTGGAGGTTCTCAGGCTAGGGGTCCAATTGGAGCTGTAGCCATCGGCCTACACCAGAGCCACAGCAACAAGGGATCCGGGCCGTGTCTTCGACCTACACCACAGCTCGAGGAAACGCCGGATCCTTAACCCACTGAACGAGGCCAGGGATCGAACCCGCCACCTCACGGTTCCTAGTCAGATTCGTTAACCACTGCACCACGATGGGAACTCCCCTCCTCCCATTCTTGCAGGGCAACCGCTGAGGCTCAAGTGGGGCCTTGGGAGGGTTTTATCTGGGAAGTGGAGGGGTGGGGCGTTGCGATGGAGACAATAGCTCCCCCCGCAACCCCGAACCCTCAGCAAACCCATGGCTCAGCATCAGGCGCCCCCAGTCAGTCCTAGCCTGCCCCGGGCACCCCTGACTCTTGCTCCCTTTCCCACAAAGTTGTTTTCCTTTGTCTCCAGCTCTGCTCCGAGCAGGACTCCTCTGCCGTTTTCACCGCCACTGCTCAGGTCAGTGCAGGTAAGACCACCCGTGACCTCCGTGTGGCCACATCTGGGGCCAGCGGTCAGCCTCCCATTCACCCTCGGACAGTGGGCTAGCACCCCTCTGCAGTACCTTTATTTTTCTATGAAATTCCTGACCTAGTTTGCATTGGCTTATTGGAGCTCCAGCCTTTGGGAGGAAAAAGCCCCCCAGAACTACCCCCTGTCTCCAGTGAGGCTGCCTTTAACCTCCTGGGGCCCTTCCTGGAGCAGCCCGGGATAGTGGCTTGTGGCCTCTTCTTTGACACAAGCCCCGCACCCGCCCAGGACGTGCGTGTGGACGAGGCACTGAGCTTAGCAGAGCACGTGAGGTTTAGGGGAGACAGACCATCCATGAGGACAGAAGGCGGTATGGCATCTTCATGGGATGACGGGTGCCCCTGGGAAGAGAATGGAGCGTCGTCGGGGCAGTGAGGAAGAGGGTGGGGGCTGAATGCGACGAGGCTGGCGAGACAGGCTTTCCCAAGGCGGCAGCTGAGATAAAGCAGGGACTGTGCACCCGGGCCATCCAGTATAGACAGAGTCCAGATAATACGTTTCCACGAGAATTGGAGGGGGGGTGAGCCTAAAGGCACAGGGAGCCCCGGGGAGACCCCACCCCTGATGTCCTTGGTTCACCCGAACACTGACCATGGGAACCTGGGCAGTGGGGTGGAGACTGGAGCCTACAGAACCCCACGGCCAAGGGAGACACTGTGGGGACCACAGACCTAGGCTCTTTCCCGCCTTGCCCTCCCCCGCACAGGGGGTGTTTTTCAAGCTCCATCTCAGTCTGGACGTCAATCTCCTTAGCTTCTCACGAACCCTGTCCAAAGTTATCTCTTTCTGCGCATAAATGGTGCTGCCAGTGTGAGAGGGAGGGAGGGAGGAGCTACGTCTCCACGGGGTGAAACTGACCCCAAATGCTCCATCTCCAGGCAAAGCCACCTTCACCCTCTGGTCCCCACCCTCACCCCCCAACACAGCCTCCAGGTCCAGCACCGGTAGGGTCCAGCCCTTCCCTTACTTCGAATGGCCTCAGAAACATCCGTCCCTGGCTAGCGGGGCTGGGACTCCCCTCCCTCTCTCCAAGAAGGATCTAATAGGCGCCTACTGAATATCGGACTCTGAGAGTCAAAGGTCTTGGGGAAAACCGACCTTGCATTCACACCAGGGAAATCCGCCGTCCTGAGAGGGCAGAACAGTGAGACGATGGAAGAGTAGAGGTCCCCCCCGGGGGCCCCCCAGTCCTGCCAGACAGGCTTGTCCTCTGCTTTGGAAACCTGCAGCCTCTGGAGGGCAGGGGGGAGGGAGTCTGCCACCGGGCGGTGGGTGTGTTGGTGAGGTCTTCCTTGGGCAGGTTCCCTTACCTTTAGGCTAAAAGTCGCATTAACAGTCAGTCCCTAGCATTCCTGGGAGCTGGGCCTCCAGAAGCTGTGTGGGCCCAGAAGTACCTTGCCTCTGGGTGCGGGTGGCCGATTTGGAGCCTCTGGTGAGGCCAAAGGACACACACACACACACACACTGTCCGGCCCAAAGTGAGGGAGGCGCTGCCTGCCAACACCCAGGGCACCTCTCGATGCCAAGCGAATTCTAGCTCGCGGCGCCGGCGCTGCCAGAGTTAAGGCGCAGGCGTGGTCCCCTTGAGGTGGGGTGGGGCCCCAGCGTGCAAAAGCCTCGCCGTGGCTCTGGCGTCCCCTCCAGGTTTGGGTCCAGCACCCGGCTCCTGTCGTTGTCTGCAGCGGCGGCGGACCCCACGCCCCCTCCTCCTCCCCCTCGCAGGCTGCCGGGAGCGCGGGGACGCGGCCGAGGCGGGGGCGGGGGGCATAAGGTCGCCGCCCGGCGGGGAACTCAGCCGGCGGCGCAGACGCCCAGCTGCTCCGGGGAGGGACTTGGCCTGGGTTCTGGTCCTCGGCTCATCGGGGAGGAGCCGAGAGGCTGCTGCTGGTACGGCCGGCCCCGCGCGGGCGGAGGTGCTGGGCGCGGCGGCGGCGGCCTGGCCCGGGGCCGGGGGCAGTGGGGGCGCATCTCGATAGAGCCCGCAGCGCCGCAGCCCTCCTCTCCGGCTGCAGGAGCCCGGTGCGCGGGATCCGCGCCCTCCGCCTTCCTCGTCTTTTCTCGGCGAACCGCGGGAAGAAGGCGCCCTCTCCTTAGCGGGCCCGGAGCTGCAGAGGCATCGCGGGGCTTGGCTGAGGGGAGGAGAAAAGAGAGGGAGCGGAGTAGGCCCGGGCTCGCGGGGTTGCGGCTCCGCCAATCTGCGGGCGCTGACGCTGGGGGCGGCTCCGCGGCGCTCGGATATCTGGCAGACCCGGGCGCGGGGAGGCTAGAGGTTCGGCTGTGCGGGCACTGCGCTCCGGGGACGGCCGCTGCACCTGCCCGAAGACTTGGCCGTCTGCTCCCAGCGCCCCCCCGCCCAGGCCCCCGCCGCCCGCCGCCGCTCTCGCCCCCTCCTCCGTCCCAGCGGCCCTGCGCCCTCGTTCCCCTCCAGATCCCCGCCTCCTGGCCGCCGCGTGAGAGAGCCGAGACTGCCGAAGGAGCCGCCCCTTCTCCGCCCGGCCGGCCGGGCCCGCGGAGCAGCAAAGGAGACTGCCCTCAGTCTCGGATCCGATTGCGCCGCGCCGCGCCGCGCGGTCGCCGCCACCCCACCGCCAGGCGGCCGGGCTTTGGCAGGGATGGGCCGCGGCGTCCGGCCCCTGCGCGCCTGATGAGCGCAGCCCCGGTCCGGGAGACCCGAGCGTGCGCGGGGCCTGACCTGGCTGCGCCCCCAACTCCGCGGACGAGGGCCGCTGGGCTCGGCCCGCTGAGGGCGCGGCCGCTCCGGAGAGGCGGGAAGGAACGGTCCCGAGATGGCCCGGCGAGCAGGCGCTTTGGCAGTGGGTGCCCTACGCGTGGTACAGGCACCGGCACATCCCCGGGTCTGGTAACTGGTCGACGCCAGATGGACCTTGACCCGCGCCGGGGCACCGCGTTCCTGCCAAGCCGAGACTAGAGGGGCACGGTTGGAGAGCGCTGGGGGGAGGTGCCCAGAGTGTCAGGCCACGCTCGCCAGCGGGGCCATGAAGATGATCCTGGTGCGCAGGTTCCGTGTGCTCATTCTGATGGCATTCCTGGTGGCTTGCGCGCTGCACATCGTGCTGGACCTGCTGCCCAAGCTAGAGCGGCGCTCCGCGCGGCCCTCGGGGGAACCCGGCTGTTCGTGCGCGCAGCCTGCGGCCGAAGCGGCGGCTCCCGGCTGGGCCAAGGCGCGCGGCCGCCCCGCGGAGCCCCCGGCCGCAGCCTCTGCCGCTGCCGACGCGGGATGGCCCAACAAGCACACGCTGCGCATCCTGCAGGACTTCAGCTCTGACCCTTCCTCCAACCTCACGTCCCACTCGCTTGAGAAACTGCCACCCGCAGCGGAACAGGCGGAGGGCGCCGTGCCGGGGCAGGATCCCGGCGCCCCGCGACCCCGCCACCCAGCTCACCGGCCCTTGCTCCGAGATCCCGGCCCGCGTCCCCCGGCGCCACCTCCCGGGCCGAGTGGGGACGGCTCCCTCTTGGCCAGGCTGTTCCAACACCCATTGTACCAGGTCCCCATTCCGCCCCTAACGGAGGACGATGTCCTCTTTAACGTGAACAGCGACATCAGGTTCAACCCCAAGGCGGCAGCAGCGGAGAACCCGGACTGGTGAGTGGGGCGGCAGGCTGCTGAGGTGGGTGTTGGCAGGCGGGTCCCCTAAGGCAGCCATGTGCCCTTTGAGAATAAAGAGCCGGGAGTTCCTGTCGTGGCTTGGGGGAAACCAATCTGATTAGCATCCATGAGGGTGCAGGTTCGATTCCTGGCCTTGCTCAGTGGGTTAAGGATCCCGCGTTGCCGTGAGCTGTGGTGTAGGCCAGTGGCTGCAACCCCGATTGGGCCCCTAGCCTGGGAACCTCCAAATGCTGAAAGTGCAGCCCGAAAAAAAAAAAAAAAGAAAAAAAAAGAGTTTAAAAAAAAGAGCGAGAATCAAGATCCGCCCCAGCACCCCTTCCCAGAAAGTGCCTGTGCAGATCCCGGGCACTGTGAGAAGCAGCTCGGGGACAGGAAACCCCCCCCCCGCCCGCCTCCGGGCATGGTCCCTGTGGCAGAGGCCCCAGAAGGGAGCTTTGTGGGGCCGGCAGCCAGCTCTGGGCACTGCCTTTGTCTCCAGAATGACTGCTTCCCTGAGAAGGGAGGCCCGTGGCCTGGAAGGCAGGCTGGGCCGGCAGGAGCCGGGCAGAGTTGGTTCTGCATTTACCGGAAAGCAGTGCTGGCCTGCAGGGCCCTGGCCACTGGCTCACAAAAGGACTCAGGCCGTGAATGAAGGCGCTTTCTTGGGAAGCGGCCGGCTGCCGGGGCTTCCAGCAGCTTGGCGACACCGCCCTGGTGGACACGTCAGGCAGGTCTCCAGAGGCCTCAGGAGCCAGGTAGACCCGTTGCTGGGAACAAAATTAGTAGAGGACTGTGCTGGTCCCAGGGAGGGCTAACCAGGGGGGTTCTCAGGGCATGGACAGTGCTGGCTGCAAGGGGGGACAGCTCCCTAGAAGGCCAGTGGCATCCGTCAGAGCATCTCTTTAAATGGTCCTGGTGTGAACCCCTCCCCCAAGGCCCTCCTCAGCCACACAGATCAAAAGAAGCAGATGCTGCAACCGAGGCTGGTGACATATTAACCAGCAGCAGGGCCAGAATAAATAGGTACCTGCGAAAGGTTACCCAAGCAACGGAGGGGGGAGGCCAGGTTTCCAAAACATCTCATAAAATCCTTTCTCCCTTGCAGTTGGACCAGAACCAGTGTTTTCTGTCTAAACACACCAAGGCGTTTCGGTGGCCTCTGAGCTTTGTCTGCTGGCCAGTTTCATGGAAACGCTCAGAAACTTGAGCGGTAGAGAAGAGATGGAGCCCAGAGCCCGTGGGCAGTGAGGGGGCCCTTGGGCGGCTTCTAGTAACCGGTCCTGTCCATTATGGGGCAGAACTTGGGGCTGAAAAGGCTGCACTTGCCGGCGAATTAGAGCTGAGACAAGTTCCACTTTTCTCTCCCGTCCAGCCGCAAACAGAGTCTGTCCTCCCCCACGTGGCCATTGGCTCCAGAAACAAGGACGGGCCCCCTGGGCAGCAGGTCCTCCCTGTGGGCCTTGGCTGGAGTGAGTGCCACTGCCCTCTCTCCCCGCCCAAGGCTGCTTCGTGAAAATCATACTTTGCCTCCCGCATCATTACTGCCTCTGGTTGTTGGAACTAGAGCAGAGCACCCAGGGAATGTGTTCCTGGGCTCACGTGCCCCCTGGAAGCCGGCAGCCCCTTGGCACCCCAGGCTGACAGCCAGCATGCTTGTCGAGCTGGTTCAGTGACCCCTGGACAGACGCGGCGGGGCCTAAAGCTGACGGCCTGGGTTTGGTCTGCTTTAGTTATAGCTGTCTGTGGCGTCTCCCCAGGGTAAGTGAGAATTAAGGGCCTTCAGGTATGTTATTAGTTGGTAGAACAACAGCCACAGGAAAAGTGTGGACGTCGCAGAGTCCTGTTGGAGCAGAGGCATCTCCGCATAAATCCGCATTTGGTTGGCTCCAAAGCAGAAAACCTTGGCATGGCACCAACTCCCCTGGGCATCTCATTGAGACCTGCTGCTCTGTGCTTTCCCTCTTGACCTGGGGCGCCTTCGTTTCTGCAGGCCACACGAAGGTCCTGAGGATGACTTCCTGCCCACGGGGGAGGCGGCTGCGGACTCCTACCCCAACTGGCTCAAATTCCACCTCGGTATCAACCGGTACGAGCTGTACTCGAGACACAACCCAGCGGTGGAGGCCCTGCTGCGGGACCTCGGCGCCCAGAAGATCACCAGTGTCGGTAGGTGCCCTGGTTGCCCGGCTGGAGTGCCTTGCTGGACCATCTCCTCCTGGGCGATTTATACCAGCGGCCTTCCTGGTGGCGGCGCCTACGGGCTTTCAGTGGTGTCGGCCGTCGGGGGAGGGTGAGATGCCGCCCAGCCCGTCCTGTGGTTCTGGTGGGGGCGGGGGCGGGGGCCAGGGTCCGCGTACCCTCTGTGGATGAAGGAGACCCCCTGTGGGCCGCAGGCCCCCCGAAGCACAGAGGCTCCTGGTGGTTTGGGCAGCACTGCCTCGGAGCTCATCAGCGGCTCCTGGGATTTCGTGTGGACAGCGAGTGACCAGGGCTCGACTCTGTCCAGGGCTGGGCCCCACAGGCTGAGGAGTGTGCAGGTGAGCTGTCCAAGCACCTGGGGATCTGCTGAATCTGACACAATAGGGCATCGGTTCCTGATTTCAGGAGAATGTGTCGGCAGCGGTTTCTGAGTGTGGACGTTTGGAGCCATTGTTCTTGGGCCCGTAGGTGGGTGGTTGTGAAGGTCCCGGTTAGTCCAAGGGCAGCAGGGGACGGGCAGAGGCCCTGGGTGGAAGGAGGCCCCAGGAGCACGCGAGCTGGCAGCAGGCGGTTCCAGGCGCTGTCTTCCTGGCGTCTGGGCGATCCTGAGCCTGAAAGGGCTCGGCTAAGCTGGGTTCTGTCCGGTTGCTGCCGCAGAGAGCTGGGTATTGCCTGCGAGGCTGGCACCTGGGTTTCCCAGAGGCTATGTTGGGCGTCTCCGCCTGGTGCTGCGCTGTTTGCTGGCACCCACCCTCCCCTTCCACTCTGCGGGAGGACTGCCCAGAGGATCTGAGCGTCTCCCAGGCTCTGGCTCCTGCTAGCCCACCTCCTGTCCCTACGAGGGCTGGGGCTTTGGGCTGTGCTGGAAAGCACTCTGTGTGGACAACAGGGGTGGTCCAGGAGGTGCCGCTGCTGGGGTGTCCCCTTCACTCCTGGGAGTAGACAGGCTGTTATGGAAACGTCCAGTGCGAGGACCGTTCATCAGATTCGGTCTGATAAGCACCTCCTGCCTTTCACCCCCCTTCTGGGCAGCGGGAGATGGGGGAATCCAGCCTCAACAAGCTTCTTCTGCGTCCTGACCTGCATGGTCCAGGAGGCTGGGAAGTGCGTAAACTGACACACAGATAAAGAGTTTAGCAGGGGGCTGGCCTCCACCCTGGAGAACTGGGTTTGAACGGGACAAAGGCTTTTGCGCTGGAAGGGGGCAGGGAGCAAGGCTTTTGGGAAAACGGCAACAGTGCCTTAAAATTAGGGTTTACCGAGGACCCATGGCAGCCCGGGTTCAATCCCCGGTCTGGGAACTGAGATCCCACATCAAGCCACTGGACGCCATGGCCAAAAAAAATAAAACGTTAGAATTCGGGTTTAGGCATGGGCGTGTTCGCAACCACAGGCTGTTGCCTGCCCTGGGCCTCGGTCTGGCAGGTGGGCTCAGACGCTTCGTACCTTTTTCCAGAAAGATGGGCAGTGCCCCCAGCCTGTCCCGTGTGAACAAGGGCTTTGTGCTCTGGCTTCCACGCCCCCCTCGAGTGCGACTGCAGGGTCTTGGGCAGAGGGAGGGCTGTGAGGATCCCACAGACCGGCCGGGCTCACCCCTCAGGGACTGACACCCTCCCTGCTCTCACTAGACGCTGCTCTGTGCAGAGGGCAGAGCCGGGGAGCTCAGGGGCGGTGGATGAAGAGGACGGCCTCCAGGGCCCTAGGGCAGCTTTGCTCACCCTGGGCATCCTCCTCCCTCCGTCCCCCAGGGGCCTGGTCTTGGGCACACCCACCCGCTTTGGTCCGACTGTCCTGGGCAGTGGTTCTAGGCTGCCTGACGTCCCAGTGGCTGGGGACCCCAAGAGTTCTGGCTTGCCCTGTGCCAAG
Source organism: Phacochoerus africanus (assembly GCF_016906955.1). Taxonomy (NCBI): domain Eukaryota; kingdom Metazoa; phylum Chordata; class Mammalia; order Artiodactyla; family Suidae; genus Phacochoerus; species Phacochoerus africanus. The sequence continues at coordinate 1,908,227 of NC_062548.1, forward strand.
CAGCGTGACCTGGGGCGAGTCCTCTCTGTCTGTCTCGCAGGCTGTGCGAGCGGATCTCACCCCCTGGACTACTCTGTCCCAGCTGGTCCCGTCCAGCATCTTTCCTGGGGCCGTGGGCCGGTGGAAGCCAGGCTGGCGTTCCCGGGCATGTTGCAGGTGCTTGATGACTGCTGGAGGGTTGGTGGGTGGGACCGGGTGGCGTCCCCTACGCAGGACAGTGGGCCTGGTGAGGCCCGCTCCCCTAGTCAGAAGCCAAAGTGACTGTGGGCAGATGGGTTCAACTCTCCGGGGATTCTCCTATGGACCACAGAGGCCGTTACAACCAGACCCTGCCATTCCAGCCTGCGAATCTGAAATCATAACCCATTCGACGGCGAAACCCCACCCAACGTGAACTTACATGGAGGCAAAACCTAAAATGAGAGGCTGTTTATAAATCCCGTTTTTCTCGCTTGGAGTGAACGTTCACGTTCCTCCGAGGAACAGGAGTGTGTTTAATGACGGGGTTCTGCCCTGCACCCGCTCAGGGCTACAGGGTCTGTGGGGTGGATCCACCACCTGCACGTCCTGGCCTCAAAACCCCTGGACACTTCTGCCCCCTGAGATCGTGAACAGGGGCGTGGACCCTGCACCTGCCTCACGGGGCTGGGGAGAGGCCTTGGTGAGGAAGTTTGGGTTCCGAGCTGGGCAGTGTCCCCTGGTACCTCTGTGTGGGTTGCCAGCACCAGGCAAGCCAGTGCCCACTGAGGCCCTGGGCTGGATGCCCGGCCCCCCTCCCTGCAGCCTCGCTTGTCACAAGCCCTCCTTCCTGGGGAAGTAGGTCTTCTGACCTGGAGGCCAGTGGACCTCCGAGAGCACAGCTTCCTCAGGGAACATGTGCTTTCCCAGTGCTGTCTGTGCCCACGTCCAGCTGGACGTTTTGGTTGAAAACCCAGCTGCTTGAGCCCCAGGCTGGGCCCTTGGTTTGGCAGAGCCACTGGGCAGGTTTGGAGAGCAGCACCCCTGGACCGGGGCTGTCCGCTGCTGAGACCCTGCCCCTAGCCCTGCTGTGACCTGGAGGGGTGCAGCCTTCAGAGGCCCCGTGGGAGCCTGGGGTGCAGCCCCTTTACGGAAGCCAGGAGCCTGCCTTGGGATTCAGGGTTCAGCAGCACCATCCTTTTAAGCTTGTAACAGAAGAAGAGCTAGAAATGCAGCCCACTTCCCAGTGCTGTCCTGCAAATAGGGAAGCAGGCCTCCAGGAGGGCAGGCTTGCCCATGTCAGCACATCCCAGCCCCGGCGCTGGGCTGTGTCCAGCTCTGGGTGGTCACGTCAGCTTTGGAACCTGAACCCAGAGGTAGCATGGCAGTGACAATGGTTCCATTAAGACTCCCTCATTCAGAACCCTTGATCTGCTCCTGCATCGCGTGCGGGGCCGGCAGAGATTTATTTATAGCTGGGCTCCCCATCGCTTGGTAATGGCCATTAGCCGCCTTTAAAGAGACTTGGGGCTTTATCGCCCTGCATTCGGCCTGAAACCAGGCCTTCGGCGGAGCCGGTGACAATTAAATCACTGTTGTGCACAATTACTGATGCAAAGAACAAATGACACAATTAACTGCTCTGTACCTGGAGGTATGCAGAAAGAAGTCACGTGCCCCGGGAGGAGTCGGGCAGCCTCTGGCCTGAAACGCGGGCCCACAGTTGCTCATCCAGGTCAGGGCAGGGCGATGCCGGACAGAGGAGCCAGCTCTGGGTTGGCGTCCTGGGTGTGCGCCGACCTGCTAGGAGCTGGGGCTAGGTGGCCACTGGGGCTCCATGTGACAAAGGCCGCCCTGGGGGTAGCTGCCCTGGGTGCCCGGGGGCGGGGGGCACCTGCCTAATGAGTAGGGTCCTCGGGAAGGCAGCTCTGGGCCCAGAAAGGCCACAGTCCCCCTCCCGCCCCAGGGCACCACCACCTCGGGCTCCACTCAGCGAAATGCCCAAGCCCAGTGCTGGGGGGCCGGGGCTTAGTCTTCCCAGAGGAAGGACAGGGCCCCCCCGGGGGGACCCAGAGAGGGCAGTAAAGAGCCGAGCCCCTCCTTGACTCTCCAGCCGTCAGGTTGAAGCTCAGGAACAAAGCCCATGCTTGACCTTGGCACCTGCTCTCCCCATGCCGCGCAGACAGCAGCTGCAGCCCCACGGTCCCTGGGTCCCTTCTGAATGCTGGCAGGAGTGGCTTCCACTGGGGCCAGAGCTGCGGTTTCCCTTTTAGTAAACTGAGCTCCCGAGTCGGGGTGAGCTGCAGCCAGGCTGGGGGCCACTGCTGCTCAAAGGCCCAGGTCTGTGTGACGGACTGAAGTCTGCAGGCCCCTGGTCAGCGAAGGACCAGGTGCAGGTGCCCACGGGGCTGAATGCCGGCCCCAGGATGCCCACCGCTGCCCGTAAATGGACGCGCCCGCACTATTCTCCGTGGGCCTGGGTCGCCGCGCTGCTGCGGGGTGTGGGGCCGGCCGGGAGAAGATGGACATTCTCCTGGGGCGAGGCCTCCGCTTCCTCTGACCCTTGAAACAAGGCAGGGCTGTGAGAACAGCTGGACCAGCATCCTGACCGTGACCCCGAAGGACAGATGTTGGTCCCGCTTCACAGATGAGATGGCCGAGGCTTTGACGTCAGCGGCCCTGCTGGCGGCCGGGCAGCGCCTCCCACGCCGGGTGCCTGTGGGATCCATGGGTCTCCAGAAGACAATTCATTCATTTAATCCGGGTGGCCCATCAACACATGGGTCGGGGTTCTAGTTAGAAATGAGGAGGGCACAGGCTTGGGGAGCTTCATCCACAGACCAGGGTCGCACTGTCTCCTGACGCCAAATCCTGGGTCCCTTCGGATGGAGCCGGCCTGGAGGGTGGGTCTGGCCCTGGCACCCGTGGAGCCCTGAGGCCCCTGAAACGTTTGGAAACTTGGACCTCGAGGTCCTGCCTCGCCTGGCCCTGAAACATCTGAACATTCTGGACACTGTTGCAGACTCTTCACCAGCCTGACCCCCTGCACCGTGGGTGTGGCTCCAGGAGGGGGTGTGACTCATCCCCACGCTCACCTGAGCCCCTGAGTCCCGATCAGTAGTCAGTCTCGGGCCTCCCTCAGCCCCACAGGGTAGGCTGGGCATGTGCAGGGTGGAGCTGTGGTCCAGACGAGCAACTTCTAGGGACCCCGGCCCTGGGAGGCCGAGCGGAGGTGCCAGCTCAGGGCCACCAGACGCTCTCCCTCCAGTGTGGTGCCTGCCTGTCACCTCTGCCCTTGGGCTTCTTCCCAGGCCTGTCCATCCCTCCTCTGGTCGGTTCTTCCTGAGCCTAAAACACCCTTCCATCCAGGCCTCGGTCCTGGACTTCCCCCAACACTCTGCCCCCAGGGCCCTCGCGTCTGTGCCCACACCCTGACCTGCCAGAGCCCGGGGCCGCGGCCCCCCTGGGGTCCTCCCTAGGCCCCGGGGACCACAGCAGCGTGCTTGCTGGCCTGCTCAGGGGTGATGCTGTGTCTCTTCCCTTCCCGTTGCAGCCATGAAGTCGGGGGGCACCCAGCTCAAGCTCATCATGACGTTCCAGAACTACGGGCAAGCCCTCTTCAAGCCCATGAAGTAAGTGCCGGGCTGGCGGGGCTGGGGCGCGAGGGGCCGGGGCCGCTGGTGCGCAGACCCTCTGCCTCTGGTGGCGAATGCGGTTTCCTCGCAGCGGAACCCCACCCTCTGTCCTCCGGGCCCGCCTTTCTCGCTGAGCCTGTGTTTGAGGTTCATCCGTGTCATGGCAGGTGTCAGGGCGACAGGCCTTTTACGGCCGAATGACACTGGTACCTGCCTTTCACCTGCTGGTGGGCGTTGGGGTTGCGGCCGCTTTGGGGCTGTCTGAACAATGCTGAACGCACGCGCGTGTGTGGCTTTTGGGTGGACATACTCCTGAGGGCGGACATACTGCTGGGGCCCGTGGCGACCGAGCGCAGCTGTTAAGTGACGGCTGCATGCGGGGGTCATCCCGCCGCAGTCCCCGCGCGATCGATCGGTTGTCAGTGCTCGTCGGTGTCATCTGTCTTTTGGATCCTCGCGGTCTGTGGGTGTCTGATGCTGTCTCCCCGTGGTTCCGACTCAGAGTTCTCTGCTCACGATGTCCGGTCTCTCCACGTCCTTGCTTCTTGGAGAAATATCTGCTTGGATCTTTCGCTGTTATTTAGTTGGTTGTCACTTTGCAAGTGGTGAGAGTCCTGTACGTACCTTGGATGTAAGACCCTTATCCCGTGTGTGGTATCCTCGGAAGCACAGTTTTTTCCTTTTGAGGATGTGATTAGCACGTGGTGGTTGCTTGTGCTTTTGGTACATAGCATTTTAAGTTCGAAAGCTGTGTGTGCTGGGGGGGTCGTGGTGCGGGTGATGCGTGTGGCTGAAGCTTGGAGTCCCCGGAGTGTCCACAGAGCCAGCAGGCTGCCGTGGCCATTCCTGTGTGGCCTCCAGGGAATTCCTTCCCTCACTGGGGCTCGGCGTGCCCTCCTGTCCACAGAGGCACTGGGGGGGGTGGAGATGTGAGGTCTAACCTCTACTTAGCAGATGGCACTGAGTTATCGAAGGAAGCCTGGAGGAGCTGGCGGTTTGGCAAGGTAGGGTGGGGCTGGGCAGACGCACCAGCGTGTACAGGCTTTGCAACAGATTTCAGCCTGCTTCTTGGAAAGGAAGCTTCCAGGCATGCTCATGACGCTGGCTGTGACCCCCCTCCTAGCAGAAAAATACTTTCAGCCACCGCACTGACACCAAGCCCAGCCTGGCCCAGTGCCTGGTGCAGGGAGTGCAGCCATGATTCAGAGCTGGCACTGATGCCACTTAGGGTGGGGCCCAGAGCGGTGTGTCCACTGCCCCACCATGGCCCCCAGGGGTGCTCAGTGGGTGCTGCACAGACATCTGTGGAACAACAAGAGAACAAGTCCCAGATGGCAGATAGGAGACGGAGCAGAGCCCTTCCCGTCCAGCGTGACCAGGGCTGGCGAGCGCTTGGGAGGCAGCCAGAAGGTTTCTTGGATGTGACCTCTCGCTGAGGCCTGAGCATGAGTTGGAGGTCAAGTGGACATCACCCCAGGCCAGGAGACCAGCCTGGAGGAGGTGGCACATTTCAGGACCAGACGGCCTCCAAACCCTGGTGCTGGTGCTGTCCAGCACTGAGGTTATTGCACAGATGACCACATGGCAAGGCTACTCAATTCTGATTTTCTTTCTTTCTTTCTTTTGGTTTTTTTTGGGGCCGCACCCATGGCATATGGAAGTTCCCAGGCTAGGTGTCAAATCGGAGCTGCAGCTGCCAGCCTATGCCACAGCTCACGGCAACACCGGATCCTTAACCCACAGAGCGAGGCCAGGGATTGAACCCACGTCCTCATGATTACTAGTGGGGTTTGTTAACTGCTGAGCCACGACGGGAACTCCTGATTTTCTTTATTATTATTATCATTATTTTATGGCTGTGTCTGTGGCACATGAAATTTCCCAGACTTGGGATTGAATCCGAGCTGCAGCTGTGACCCAAGCCACTGCCGTCGATATTTAAACCGCTGCACCATGGTGGGAACTCCCTGTGTCTGTTTAAACTGAGGGTAATTTAAATGAGTTGAAGTTACACCTGGGTCTCACCAGCCACACTCCGGGCGTCAGTGGGACTTGTGGCTGGTGGCGCCGTGCTGGACACACCCCTCATGACAGACAGTTCTGCAGGGAGGTTCTGGGTTTGAGCGCAGAACACGAGGGGACGTGGGCCAGGAAGCTAGAGAGGGGTAGGAGCCAGATCCTGGAGGGCGTCTGGGTCTGGGTGTTTGGATTTTCTTCCAGGACCCTCAGCCACACCATGCAGGGTGGAGGTGGCGAGGGCGGAGGGCTTATCATGTGTCCGAGGAGGGATGCTGGCCGCTGCACCTGAGGAGGCGTGAGGACGGAGATGCGTGTGGCATCTAGGCAGAGAGGTGCACGTGGCCGCCTGGAGTGAGAGGAGGGGCTGAGCCGCGGAGAATGTCCCTGCTGTGTGACCTTGGAGCACTGCCCTCCCCTCTCTGGGCCTTGGTTTCCTCACACTGCATTAGGCTGGGTTGCACATGGCAGGCCCCTGCCTTTCCAGAACCTGCGTGTGTCCAGCGAGGAAAGGCGGAGGTTTTCAGCACCGGTGGAGTGCAGGGAGCTGCCTGCAGCTCTCTTTGATTGTCTGGGCGAGCTGGGGTCTGCTGTTCCGACTCTCAAACATTCCAGGGACAAGGAATATTTGGTGCACTTGAGCCGTGGCTATTTAGGGCGGAACAGCTGAATACAGGCTGGAATGGCTCGGATCACTGGCCAGCAAGGCTGCTTTATTATTATTTATTTATTTACTTACTTATTTTTTGCCTTATTGTCTTTTCTAGGGCCGCTTCCCACAGCATATGGAGATTTCCAGGCTACGGGTCCAATCGGAGCTGTAGCCGCTGGCCTACACCAGAGCCACAGCAATGCGGGATCCAAGCCGCGTCTGTGACCTACACCACAGCTCACGGCAACGCCGGATCCCTAACCCAGTGAGCAAGGCCAGGGATCGAACCTGCAACCTCATGGTTCCTAGTCAGATTCGTTAACCACTGTGCCACGATGGGAACTCCAGCAAGGCTGCTTTAAAGGCCCCAGTCTTCACAAAGTTTGGCGCCCTCCGGTCAATGTGTGGAAGCCTGAGCCACAAGGCCCTCCGTGCTGCGAGCCCCTCAGCATCTAACATGTGGTTGGGGGCAGCGAGGCGAGGAAGAGACGCTGGCCCCGCCGTAGCTTTGAGGGAAAAATCACTCAACGACAGGACGGCACCACCTGTACTGACGGGCCCAGCCTTGCTCGCAAAGCCGAAGGAAAAGAGAAACCGCACAAGCCAGGCTCAGTGAGTCCGAAACGGATCCTTTCAAGTCTGGCTTCATGAGCACCTGTCTTCCAAGGCTCGGGAACTGGGGGCCGTGGAAGGTGCCCCCAAGGAAGGCCCATCAGCGGGCCTGGAGGCCAAGAGGCTGAGGTCGTGGGGGCAGGGAAGGGCACAGTGCCTCAGGGACCCTGACAGTTACCTGATGGGGGACGGACAGTGTTACCCCATAGACCTCGTTGTTGGGGAGGAGGCGGAAGCTCACAGTGGCAGGGGACATGCCTGAGGGCACCCAAGGCCACTACCCAGCAGGAGGTGGGGCTGGAGTGGCCCCTGCACGGTCCCCCCCGCCCCGAATCTCAAAGCAGGCGGCCCCTGTCATCTTTGACGTCATTAAAATGCAGGTGACCTTCTGGGTTCCTTGATTAATCACAGCAGTTGAGTTCTCAGCTCCTGTGTTCACACCATGTGAGTGTCCAGGGCCGCTGTAAGGAGGCATCACCACCTGGGCAGCTTACAGCCTCAGGCAGCTCTTCTCTCTCAGGCCAGAGGCCAGAGTGAGAAACCAGGGTGTCACAGGGCCACCTCCCCCGAAGCCCTCCTGGAGGGTCCTTCCTGCCTTTTCCAGCTTCTGGGTGTGGCCGTCGATCCTGGGCATTCCGTGGCTGCTGGCCACATCCCTCCAGTTTCTGCCCCCTGTCGTCCCATGGCCTCTCCTGTGTGTCTGTGTCAAAATGTCCTCTTCTTGTCAGGACACTGGTCGCTGGACTCAGGGCCACCCTGATCCATGATGACCCGTTCTTACCTACTCACACCTGCCAAGTCTCTCTTTCCACGTGTGGCCGCCTTACAGGGTAAGACTCTTTCAAGTACACCTGCACCTCTTCCCAGAGCCTGGGTGACCAAGGAGGGAAGCTCTTGTCACTGTTGATGGATCCCCCCCCACCCCCCGTATGTGGTAGGAGGAGGGGTCGGTTAGGTCAACAGCAGACATTATCCGTGTCGGTAAAACCCAACACAGTTTTGGTTTTATCAGCGCCCATGATTCCCCATTTCCCCACCTTTTTTTTTTTTTTTTTTGGCTTTTTAGGACCGCAGCCATGACATATGGAGGTTCTCAGGCCAGGGGTCCAATCAGAGCTACAGCCCCCGACCTACACCACAGCCACAGCAATGCAGGATCCGAGCCAAGTCTGCAACCTACACCCCAGCTCATGGCAACGCCGGATCCTGAACCCACTGAGCGATGCCAGGGATTGAACCTGCAACCTCATAGTTCCAAGTCGGATTCGTTTCCACTGCACCACAACGGGAACGCCTTCCCCACCCTCTTAAAACTGACATTTCTTGGGAGATGCCACATGTGTGTGCAAGTTTGTACACACAGTAAGCAGATCTCCACGACTGAGCACACGCGGGTAACCAGGGGACCAGCCCCAGGTCGAGGACAGAGCTGACAGCCCCCAGGCTGCTCTGGCCCGTAGTTTCCATTCCTCGGGTGGCTCCTGCCTCTGTTCCCGGCAGGCGAAGCCCCGCCGCCCCGCCCTGTTGCCCGTGTGTCTCTGAGGTGCCTTTCCTGAGGCTCGTGGTTCTCGTGGCCGAATCACACTCCACTGGGTGAAAACCCGTGATTAATGTGTCCACGTCCTGTTGACGGACTTGTAGGCGGTTCCTGGTTTAAAGAGATTTGCTAGCGGAGCTTCTCTGACTGTCGGGGTTGGTCTTTGGGAGCAGGGTCGGGCTGGGGTCAGCTTTGGCTTCGGTAGAGCTGCTGTCTGGGGCTGCCCACCGTGGTCTACACTCCAGGAGCACGGTCCAGGGCAGGGCGGCGGCCGGGCTGGATGCTGATGTCTGTACACGCAGAGCCTGGACAGGTCACAGGCAGTGAAGGCCCTCTGGACCCACTGGATCCGACCGGGCCTGACCCCTCCCCCCTCAGTTGGGGGCGGCTGCTCCCCTCTGTCCTGCTCTGGGCTCCTCGATCAGGAGGGACCTCCATGCGGCCTTGGGGGGTCTGTGTCTGCCGTGGGCCCTGCAGGGAAGCACACCCGATCCTGCCCACCACATGCTTCGCGTTCGTGCCACAGTGTGGGCTCCCCGCACGGTCTCCCCGCAGCCACCAGGTTGGGTCGGGATTCCCAAGCGGCTGCAGTGAGAGCTGTCCCCTCATCCCTTCCAGCTGTTTCACTGCCGCAGCTCCGGGGACAGCCGGTGACCCTGTGGCTGACGTGTCAGGTCGCTTTATTTTTATCACCACCTACTTCAAGGAGGAAGTTGAGGCTCAGAGGTTTTAAATGCAGACGGGGAGTGGCCAGCCGGCCAAGGCTTAGGCCCAGGGCCTCGGACATCAGGTCCCACACCGTCAGGCCAGAGACACCATACATGAAGAGGCTCTAAGTACCTGGATTACTTTGGCAAAGAACAGAAATGTGTGTGTGTGTGCGCACGCGCGCGTGTGCGTATGCGCCTGCGTCTCCCAGAGAACCTGTTCCCGAGCAGCTGTTTTGAGGCCCGGGAATTCCTCGTGGCCGAGCTGCAAACACAGAGGCAGCTGCAGAAATGTTTGCAGACCGAGTCAGTCTTGACGCAGAAACCCGAGCCTCCGGGCCCTGGGAGCATCTGAGAGGCGGAGGTGCCAGAGGGCAGGGCTTGCCTGGTGACTGCCACCTCAGTCTGCAGAACCCCGCTCCGGCTGCAGGCCGAGTTCACGGGGACGGGGCAGGTGGTGTCCTGAGGGGGTCTTGGGGGGTCGGCTCGGAGACTCAGGCCCCCATGGCCTCACTGACCTGCCTGCCTTTCAGTCCCACCAAGGCTTTCCAGCTGGGGCTTGAGCCCTGACAGGCGCCCTCTCTGCTGTCTTCCTGGTTCTTGTGCTGCCTCTGGGTTAGTGACGCGGTGGTGCAGACCCGCTCCCTGGCTGCGGCCCCCTCCACACTAGGGCCCTTGTGGCTGTCGTGAGCATCGGCCCAGAGGCGCCCGTTTTCTGCGACCACGTCGGGTGCGCTGCTCTGAGGCCATCCCAGGGCAGGAGTCGCAAGGGACTTGATTCCGAGGGATCGTCTGTCCTTGACCTCCCAACCCCAGCACTTGATGTGCACAGCCCAGCAGGGGCTCCTGAGAGTTCCCCACGTGGCCCCTGCCCGAAGGAGCAGGACCTCTGAGGGCTGTCCTGGCCGCTGCCGGCGACTGCAGACAGAGAGCATCCAGAGCTGCAGAGCCCAGCCGCCCCAGGTCCGGGTGTGTTGAGGGGTGACTTGCGAGGGCCTGAGTGGGGGGGGGGCTCCCCAGTGGCTGTGTCTGGTCCTTTCGGGGCTCCTTGGTACATTTCCACAGGGCCTCCCCAGACTCCAGGAGTGAAGAGACAGCACGTCTCACGTGGCCACTCAGCCTGCAGCCCCCAGTTGTAGCGCATGCCAATTTTCTCTAATCTCATGGATTATCTTTATAGCCAGAAAACCGTGGGCTTGGTTAATTGAAAAACAAGTAACAACCCATTGCTTTGAGAGACTCACCTGAGCTCGTTGGCAGCAGGACAGTGCGGGCGCCCAGAGGGGGCTCGAGGCAGAGCGGTCAGGACCTCGGCTCACGTGAACGGCCAGGGCCGGCCTCTCTGGCAGTGGAGGTCACGCCAGCTCCCCAAGCGCTGATTCACCATTAGCCAAAGCTGCGTAACTCCGGCGACCACAGGCGTGAACCTTCTTTTCCGGCTGCTTCTCGGCAGCTGGGAATTCCTTTTCCTAACGAGGTCAAAGAAAAAGGAAATTTTTTGTTGTTGGCTGTGTCCATGGCATGCAGCATTCTTGGGCCAGGGATTGAACCTGAGCCCCAGCAGTGACAATGCCAAATCCTTAACCCCTAGGCCACCAGGGAACTCTAAGGAAATTATTAACAAGTCTACAGCAGCTGCAGAGAACCCGGCAGGGAGATGGGTACATGGTAAGAATGTAGTAAACCCTGCAGAGATGGCAGCTCTGGGCCAGGGCCCCGCTTCACCGCCTCAAACAAGTGGGGGCTGCACCATCTCCCAGGCCCAGGCCGCCCAGCCTCGGCAGGAGTTGGAGTGTCTGCAGCTGTTTGACCCCTTGGGCTTTTTCACACTCCCGAAAGGAAACGTTGCAGACTTAAGATCGCCTTAAAAAGCCTGGAGGATGCGCTGGAATCAGCCCCTGCACTCTGCATGTAGTTTGTTTTTCCTGCTGGAGGGAAAACAACCTCACAGCGGCAGCCTCGGTGCTAAATATTCAATCCATGGTCTAGAGCGTAGATTTGGGGCATCGTTTTCTTGCCGTGAATAAAGTGATGAGCGACAGGGGCTTAAATACAGAAAGAGGGGGGCAGCTGTGTCTGGGGCATGCATTTGCACCCTAATTTCATTCCTGAGTCATGTTCCCCAGTGCTGGCTGAGCTGACAGGATGGTAATTAAAACACAGAAGGTCTTAAACTTTGAAAGCAAATCTCTCCCCCACTTTGCTTTGGCAAAATCCGGTCTAAATCATCACAGTGGTTTTCAAATGGAAAGGACGTCAGACTTTCTTCGCAGGTTCAGATCTTCGAATGGTTTTTAAATTGTTTTCATTACATTGATCCGAAGAGGTGTGAGTCTCTCCCAAGTTAATTTTTCCACTCACCCATAGACCTGAGTGACTTTTTGTTTTTTGTTTTTTTTTGTCTTCTTGCCTTTTCTAGGGCTGCACCCACGGCATATGGAGGTTCCCAGGCTAGGGGTCTAATTGGAGCTATAGCTGCCGGCCTATGCCAGAGCAACACGGGATCCGAGCCGCGTCTGCAGCCTACACCACAGCTCACGGAAACGCCAGATCCTTAACCCACTGAGCAAGGCCAGGGATCAAACCCGTGACCTCATGGTTCCTAGTCGGATTTGTTAACCACTGAGCCACGACGGGAACTCCGACCTGAGCAACTTCTGTCTTGCGTCCCACGTGTTGGAGAAGGGCCTCTGCTGACCACGTGGGTCTGGCCCGGCCCCGCTTCCCAGCACATGGCACACTGCCTGCATCGCATTTACACTGGGAGCAGAGCCGGGCCAGGCCGGGGGTTGTAACCTTTGTCGCCCCCGAGTCTGTGGTCTCTCAGGGCAGAGGCCCTAGATGCCGAGTACATTTTCTGCTGAGTCAGCATGGCCTCAGGTGTGGGACAGCAGGTGCGGGAGCAGGACAGGTGTGGCTGCCCCCCTGGTGGGGACTCCCCCCCACCTCCCCACAACCGCGCACCCCCCCCCATCCTGTCCTGACCTGTCCGAAGCAGCCGAGGCCTGAGGACTCGCCATTTCAGATCCCTCGGTCCGTCCCGGAAGGACGGGTGGACGCAGGTGCCAGAGGTTCTGAATAAGATGAGCTGTTTTGCCCACCCCCGCAGGGGCCAGGACAAGCGATGCCAAAATTAGCAGGAGATCCTGACGGAAAGGTCTTGAGAAGGGACTGCCAGGGAGCGGCCTCCCCCCACCCAGAATGTCTCCCAGCTGAGAACCTGGTATTAAGAGCTGAATATATCTCCTTAATGACAAGGTGGTTGCCTTCTGCGGGGTGAACGAGGGGAAGGTTGCCTGACACCGAAAGCCTGGTTTCTGCCTCCTCGCCTGTGCTGCGTGTGTCAGGGCCACTGCGCCTTTCAGAGGGAGAAACGTCTGCCCCCAGGCATCAGGCCGCCTGCTTAGGACAGAGGTCTTGCAGACGTGGTGGAGTCAGGCTCTGCGATGAGGGGTCACCTTGGCTCTCGGGGGGCCCTAAGTGCAGTCACTTGTTCCTGGGTTTGGATGCAGAAGCAGGAGGGATGTGAGGATGGGGGCAGAGCTGGGGGCCGAGGAAGCTGGAAGAGGCTGGAAGCCTCCCCCCACCCCAGTCCCTGGGGGAGCGTGACCTGCCCACACCTTGACTTTGGATCCTGGTCCCCAGCACTGGACAAAGTCCTGTGTGTAAGGCACACTGCCGGCTCTCCGGTCCACAAGCCCCGGCCCGCTTTGCCGCTTCCCGGGGGTGACCTGGCCCCAAGCCTCGCCTGTGAGATGGGCCTGGTGACACTGCCTGCCTTCCAGTGTCGTGGCGACTGTGAGTCAGTGTGGCTGGAGCTCTGACAATGGAGCCGGGCCCTGGAAGGTGCTATCGGGTGTTTGCTGTCATTACTAACTTCCTGAACATCGGGTAGAAGAGGGTCCCGGGAGGCTGGGTGCCCGGGGACCCTGGGGAGCCCCGAGTCTGTGTGAGCATCTCCGGTCACAGTGCATTCCTGGCGGAACTGGACCTGCAGGTGACAGGCTGGTAGCGGCTCTCCCTCGGCCTCCGAAGTGCTCTCTCTGCCCCTCTTGCCGAGTCTGGCGTGGTGGTGCTTCTGCGTGACGTACAAAGGATGTGTGTGGCCCCCTCTCTCTGGGCCTCAGCTGCCCATCTGGGCTTAGGATATAGAAAAGCGACGTGACAGCTGTCTGTGCCCCAAGCAGTTGCTCAGCTGCCCTTTCTCCAGAGCCGGGCCGTTTGCTGTTGCTTCTTTCCTGGCTCCTCCATCCCCACCCACTGACCTCAGCCTGGCTGTCCCTGCCTGGCCACCCAGGTGGGCGTTGGCCCGCCCATATGGGACCATCTTCCCCGCTCTGCACAGGCTGGCGGGGCAGCCAGCAGTCCGGGTTGGGGAGTGACAGCGGGTCTCTGCTCCCCCTGGGGGCGTCACCCCTGCTTCGCAGAGGGCACTGTGGGTGCACCTGCTCTGTCAGCCAGGACAGGCCTGGATGATGTGCAGACCCCTCTCCAGCAATTATTTTCCCCAGGTGACCACTCCTCCCGCCAGCCCCCGTCTCAATCCAGAGGCCGCTTGGATTGAAGCAGGGCCTCGGCCCTGAATGCTCGGCCCAGCGTCCTGCCCCTCTGTGGACAAGCTGAGGCCTCTCTTATGGGTTGGGTCCTGTCCGTCAGGTGGGGACACTTCACAGGGCGTCCCAAGGACTCGAGAGAATACAGGGCAAGAGCTCAGTGGGACCCTGGGCTTAGAGGAACAGGCGGGTAAATGTTGGCTTTTATCCCTTCACAGGTTTGGTCATAAACTGCCAATTTGTTCTATTTTTAACCAAAGCAAAAGTTTTCTGTTTTCCCACAAGTTAACGCTGAGATGTTGCAGTAACATGGGAAGAGTCAGGGGCGTTTGTCTACGGGCGTGGGCGAGTGGCCTGACGGCGGTGATGGGGGGACAGTGGCTGAGGCGTGCAGGGGCTGGGGGACGGGACACTGATGGGACGGTCCTTCCACTGGGAGCCGCCGCCTTTCGTGGGGACGCATGGATGGTCCCTGCGGCCCCTGCCCCCTGTGCGCCTAGACACCTGACCAGCATCTTCTGGCCTGATGACGGTGCCTAGAGGCCGTTTGGATCCAGAGGAAAATACAGACTCTTAGGACCTATAACTGGAGTCGTGTCTGACTTTAGGGGCCCGAAGAAAGGGCCGGGATGGCTCAGACGACGGTTCCTAAGCCAGGACCTGCCATTTCCAGACGGTGCCTCTGCAGGCGTCCCTTGCCCTTCCCTGACCTCAGTGTGTGTGCCGTTAAAACGAGGACAAGGATCAGGGCAGGGGCTCCCCCAGGATGCATCGTGCCGCCCAGGGGTGGCACGCGTGTGTTGGATGCTACCTGTCACCTTCCACGAAAACAGGTTCCTTCCCCCCCAAACCCTCTGCGTAATACGTTCAGCATGACCAGATCTGGAGGAAACGGACCGAATTTCACAACCGTTCCAAGGCTGCTAACTCACTGTTCTTTATGTGCTCTGGAGTTGCCAGAGGCTCTGTATTCGCTTCCTGTTGCTGCTATAAAAACATTACCACGAATTTAGTGGCTTAAAGCAACACAAGCTTGTTCTCTCACAGTTCTGGTAGGTCTGAAATGGATCTGTGGCTGTGGGCTTCTAGAGGCTCTGGAGAGGGTGGGCTTCCGCCGAGGCAGCGTCTCTAGAGGCTGGAGGAGGAAATGCACTTTCCTCCCAGCCTCCAGCCTCAAAGCCCTCAGCGCGGCCCCCTGTGCCCTGAGCCCTCCCTGGGCCTCCCGCTCCTGAGGACCCCTGTGATGACAGTGGGCCCATCCAGGTACCCAGGACGATGGTCCCAACTCAAGGCCCTTATTAACGAAGTCGCATCAGCAGAGTTCCTCTTGCCGTGCAAGGTCGCACAGTCACAGGTTCTGGGAACTGAAATCATAATTTCTGGGGAGAGGCCAGCAGAGGCGTCACTCTCACCTTGTGTGGGTGACCACGTGGGCTCTTACTGTGCTTCCTTCTGAGCCAAGGGAAGTCCTTCTAAAGGAAGGGGGCTGGGGCTTGGTCAGCTCTGCGGAGGCAGGAGAGGGAACGTAGACGTGCAGGTGTAGGAGCCCCCAAAACTGGTCCCGAGCAGCCTCGCACAGGGTTCAGCAGACTGCAGCTTCGGGGTGTCAGGAGACCTCACTCTCAGTGCCTGCTTCCTGTGCCCTGTGGGGCTTTGCATGACCCTCCTTCCTGCGAGAGGACGAGGAGCCAGAATGCCCCTTCCCACCCCCACCAGCTTCTGCCTGTCCTTTTTAATCCCAGTCGCTACCGCCCAGGCCATCGTTCACTTAAATCGGTGCCTAATCCACGGTGCGCCTCCTTCCTCAACTGCTGTTTTACAGGGAATTGGCCTTCAAACCTTTTCACTGTCCCTCTGGCAGGCCTCAGCCCAGGGCGCCCGGGTGACCTCTGAGGCAGGGCCCAGGGCCTCCAGGTGCTGACTGCTCCTGTGTGTGGGGCGGTGGCCCCAGGAATCTGCCCCCTCCCTGGTCCCTCAGGGTCTCAGCAGGCCCGGGGGAGGGAGTAGCTCCTGGCACCATGCTCCCCGGTGCCCTTCCAGGAACCGCTGGTGCTCAGCCAACCCCATAGGATGCGATAGCATCTCCTTCCTTCCACCTCTCTGCCCCGCCCCCAAGGAGCCTGAGGGGGCCCTGCCCTCCCCACACCTGAGCGCACCTCCGCCAGGACACCTGGAGGAAGGAGAGGCCGCTGGGCAACTGCGTTCAGCTGAGCCCCGTCTCCTGCCTGGTGCACTGGGTTTGGTACTTTTCCAAAGTGTTTTCCCCAGAGGGCTGGGTCAGGGGCAGCCCCTGCCCCCCAGTGCAGCCCTGGAAGTGGCAGGAAGGTGGCTGGGCCCCTGCAGAGGGGAGCAGGTTCTCCACCCCGCCCGGTGCAGGGAAAGAAATCCCAGGTTCCCCAGGGGGCTGGCTACCAACCTCTGGCTCCTCAGGATGCCCCCTTGCTGCCCCCACAGCAGATACATGCAGTTCTGAGACCCCGGAGTTCTCCTGGGTGCGGGCGGGCGGGCGGGCTGTCTGCCACCGTGAGGAAGAGCCGCTTCCCGTCATCAGCCCGGGGGTGGTGTCACCTGAAAACCCTGAGGTGGGAAATGGAGGGAATCAGGAGCTGCTCTGGAACCTGGTCATGCCCAGGAGGTGGCTGGGCTTTTCCCAGAGCTGCAGGGCTCAAAGCCACCTGCATTTCAGATGTGTGACCTGCTCAGAAGGGTGGGCCAGGCTGAGCGAGAGGGAATAAAGGCCAGAGCCTTAGTGGTGGTGATGATGGGGTGGTGATGGAGGTGATGATGGGGGGGTGGGGGTGGGGGGGTGATGGGGGTGGGGGTGGGGGTGGTGACAACCCAGCTAAGGAAGTGGGGGGTGAAGGTCCACTGGGAGGGCAGGCAGAGCCCTGTTGCGCCAGGGGAGCTGTGGGCGCAGAGCCCGGGAGAGAGCAGGAAGAAGGACCTGGGCCCCCCGACTTTCTCCCCAGTGAGGCTAGGCAGGCAGATGGAGGGACAGGGAGAGGGAGCCGAGAAAGGCGTCCGATGGATCCGCCCTGTCCAGGACGGTAGCCACGGCCACATGCACCTGTTTACACGTAGGCTAATTAGAATGAACCCCGAACGCCGCTCCTGAATCACTGGCGGATTTCAGGGGCCCCATGCTGGGTTTGCTGGGCGACGGGAGGCTGGTCTACTGGTTCAGAAAGTCCCACTGGGCCAAGCCGGGCCAGGAGGGAGTTTAGGCCACATGCAGGCCACGCCGAGGAGCAGATTCAGGGTGGACGAGGAAGGCCCCTGCCCTGAAAGCCAGGAGGGGGCTGTGCATGGCCCACAGTGACCTACCTTTTTAGGGGTCTGCCCCGGGGGCTGGTGGTGACGTGTCATGTACGTTCCAAAGAGAAGAATTCTTAATTCCATCACAGACTGAAGAAAAAGAAAAAAGGCCAAGGGTGGGGGATGGAGTTCGCCGCAGAAGCGATTGGGAAGCCCTGCCTGGGGGTGGCGTTCTGGAGCTTGTGCGCATTTGAGGCTCACAGGAGTTCTGCGGAAAAGCAGTCTGGCTTGAATCTGTACCACCCCCTTTCCAGTTAAAACATTAACGTCTGTGGAACCAGTGTTGTGCGGAGAGCGCTGCTGGCCCAGGAGTTCTCAGTTGAGTCAGTGACACCATTTCAACCTCAGAAACACACGGCCCTTGAGCAGCTACGCCCAGGGCCTTGGGCGGCATCCAGTGAGAGAGGCTCACATATTTGGTTTGACCCCCAGTGTTTTTACAAAATGAAACTGAGGGAGATCCCGACGTGGCTCAGCAGAAACAAATCTGATTAGTAACCATGAGGACAAAGGTTCGATCCCTGGCCTCGCTCAGTGGGTTAAGGATCCGGCATTGCCATGAGCAGACACGGCTCCAATCTGGCATTGCTGTGGCTGTGGTACAGGCCAGCAGCTGCAGCTCCGATTCGATCCCTAGCCTGGGACCCTCCGTATGCCATAGGTGTGGCCCTAAAAAGACAAAAACAACAACGAAGAAGAAGAGAAACTTAGTTGCCAGCATTTAAAACCCAGGAGATTCCACCAGTCTCAGAAGTCGTGGGCAGCAGGGCCTTCCTTTCTGTTGTGGCACAGACACTGCTGGGGGTGCCCCCATCCTGTTTGCCAGCCCCTGCAGTGTCTGTGCCACCTCAAGCTTGGCCGCTCTGCAGGTAGGTGGCGGGCACCTGGTTCACCAGCAGCCGCCTGCAGGGTGTTCCTTCGTGGCTCTCAAAGGGTCTGGGGCGAGGCCAGAGTTCTGCCCAGGCCAGAGGGGCACCAGCTGGGATCGTGAACGATAGTCTGTCCCCAGTGTCATAAGCTGGTTCCTGGAAGGGCTGATTCAGGTGACGGTGGTTCAGGGAAGTGTGGAGAAAGGGGCGTGTCTGCCAGGAGCCCTGAGAGCAGGCGGGCAAGGGAGGGACCCACCGGGGGACGTGCCACCTGCTGGCCTGCAGCCTGGGTCTGGGCCATCCTGCGAGGCCTCCCGTCCCGGAGAGTGGCTCTCCGGCCCTCAGTCCTCAGCCCTGAGCCCATACGTGGCTTGTGTGTTTAGCAGTGATGCCGGCTGGCAGTGGGGATGGCCTGCTTACGGGTGCCCTTGCAGACTTCAGCTGCCTTTTAGAGAATAAGGACCCAGACGGGGGAACCAGGTTAGGGACAGTGACCTGGGGAGATGTGGTGAGTCTGTCCCTGGAGACGTTCAAGCCTGGATCGGCTATCTCCGCCTTGCATGGGGGGTGGAGGGGGGGTGGGCTCGATCACATGAGGCCCTGGATTCTGCTCTGTGTTTCCCGGCTTCGGAAGTCTGCCTCTTTTGGTAAATTCTCCTTAGGTTGAGGGCTGACTCGCCTTCCTGGCCGGTGCCGCCAGAAGCTGAGAAGGTGGAGGCAGAGGAAAGGGGGAGGCAGAGGCAGGGAGATTGGAGGCTGGGAAGGGGGGAAGCAGGGTGAGGAATGACCCTAGATCTCATTGCAGGAGCCTGTTTGCTCCCACACAACTCTGGACTGTGGCAAACATACTGGACTGTTGAGGTCAAGCCCTATGTTTGCCCCTGGGCTCAGAGTGACACCAGCCTTGGGAGAGTCTTGCATGTGCCCTCCTGTCCTGTGGCCTCTGACCCCATGGCCTCTGGTCCCGTGGCTTCCCATCCCATGGCTGGGCGGAGGGGCGAGCATTACTCCCTCCGGACTGTCCGCACTCACGGTGGGCTGGGGAAGTCAGGGCCATGGAGTCCAGGGAGGGCCGGGCTGTGCTCCCCTCACCACGCACTGCCCTGGGGTAGCCAGCCCTGCTTGGAGCACCTCGTGGTCCAGCGGGGCTTCCTGGTGGCAGTGTGGGGCAGAGCACCGGGCCAGGAGGCCGGCCCAGCGGCGGCTGTGCTCGGGGAGGCTTTTGAAGGAGCGGGCCGTCGGGTGCAGGTGGAAAGGACTTGCCTTGAGAGCTTAACAGGCAGTGTCACACATGCAGAGTGTGGGCCGGGGCTGCAGGCCTTGTCAGAGCCTTTACAGTGCTTACCTGGGCTCCAATACCCAAACTCCAAACTGCCCTGAGGACTCCCTTTGTGCGGGGAGCCCCTGGGCCTGGCGGGTGGAACACCCACGTGGGAAGGAGGACAAGGCTCTGGGAGACGCGGTGGGAAGATGGTTCTAGGAAGACGAACAGCACAGACAGCAGAGCGGCAGCCTCGGTTTCTGCTCAGAGAGACCGAGGGTACGGGGAAGGGGTGGAGGCAGGACGTTCGGTCCTAAACGCGGGGTGCCCTGGGGGACATGGGACACGGTCACCTTGTGGACTTCAGAACCGGGTCCTGCACGCCTCAGGCCTCCTGTGCGCCCCCAGGGAGCCCACTGTCCAGGTAGCGCCAGGCGCTGACGGCAGGTTGGGGTCAGTTTGCACAACCTTGACGCGGCCTCCAGCTCGCTCAGGGGGGGCTCCTCGGCTGCCCCGCCACCCCCTCCGCAGCCTCTTGGGCGAACATTCGATGGCCTGGAAGGGGGGGTGCTGATCGTTTAATAACCAGCCCCGTGGGGAAGCCTGGTGGGCAGGGTCTGTGGTTTCCACGGGGCAGACACTTCCTCCGTGGCATGAGGTCACCGAGGTGGGCTGGGAACAGGTGCCCCAGCACCAGTCTCCATCCGCAAACGGAGGAGCAGGCTCAGCTCAGGAAACGGCAGGCGAGTGAAATGGCTGGGGTTTATTCCTGCTCAAGTGCAACGTGTTAAATTCTAAGTTTATAAACTTAATTTTTAATGATGACTATGTTTAAAGACTCCCTGAATCCATGGGAATTTGACCGTCGGCTCCCAGGAGCTGGTGTGAGCCTCATGCCTCCTTTTTTTTTTTTTTTTTTTTTGCTGGAGGTTTTCTCAGTGATAAACTTCTCTTGTCCCGTTTCCTCCAGGCAAACGAGGGAGCAGGAGACCCCGCCTGACTTCTTCTATTTCTCCGACTACGAGCGGCACAATGCGGAGATCGCTGCCTTCCACCTGGACAGGTGAGCCCTCCTGGCGTTGTCACCCACGGAGTGCCCTGCGGCGTGCCCGGCCGACAGGAGATGCTCAGGTGACCAGGCAGAGGGGCCATCCAGAGTAGAGGAGCGAAAAGAGCCAGAAGGACCGAGTGTTGTGAGTTTTAACTCGGAGACTCGCAGGGTGTCCACCTGTCTGGGGAGATGGAAAGTCCTGAGTCTCGCAAAACTGGGCCCCGCGCTCCGTGCTCCCCGGTCTCCGGGAGGCTCTGCCCAGCAGAACATGACTTCAATTGTGGCTCCGCATGGCCCCCGATGCTGGGGAGGTGGGCAGGTGGCCGATGAGTGGCCGTGTGGCATGGATTCTGAGTTCTGCCCCCGCCAGGGTCCATGGCCTGGCTCTGGCCAGCCCCAGGGGTCCAGGGGGTCTGGAGGTCCCAGCCTTCCCATCCACCTTGCAGGCCCTGACCAGATGGCAGGGCTAAGCTTTGTGCTTGTGTGACTGGGGCTGCAGCATCGGCATCACTCAGGCTGGTTAGAACACAGAATTCAGGGTCCTCCCCAGACCAGAGCTCAGAATCTTCATTTTAACAAGATCCCAAGTGGTGCGTGCTCTTTCAAGCTCGAGAGGCTGGGGATTTTTTTTTTCTTCTGTCTTTTTGTCTTTTTTTGGGCCGCTCCCGCGGCATATGGAGGTTCCCAGACTAGGGGTTGAATCGGAGCTGTAGCCACCGGCCTACGCCAGAGCCACAGCAACGCGGGATCCGAGCCGCATCTGCAACCTACACCACAGCTCATGGCAACGCCGGATCCTTAACCCACTGAGAAATGCCAGGGATCGAACCCGCAATCTCCTGGTTCCTAGTCGGATTCGTTAACCACTGCGCCACAAGGGGAACTCCAAGGCTGGGGATTTTTAAAGATCAGAATCTTATGCGGTGGCCACAGAAATCCCTGAGTCAAGTTTTTAACAATTTCCTTCGTTAAGAACAGCCCAAACCCAGAACAGGGTCTCTGTAGAAAAATGAGAGTTGCCCCAAAGCCTGAGGGCTGCTCAGTAGAAAAGGGGGCCTGTTTACAGCCCAGGTGAGATGTGGGCACAGCCCAGCTGTCTGACTGCCTCTGGGGGCAAAAAAGGCTCACATCCCTCGCCCCATTTCATCAAGCCTGAAGCAGGCCTGCCGTTCGCTTCAGAAACACCTCCCCTGTGGGAGTTCCCATCGTGGTGCAGCAGAAACGAATCCGACTAGGAACCAGGAGATTGCGGGTTTGATCCCTGGCCTCGCTTGGTGGGTTGAGGATCCTGCATTGCTGTGGCTGTGGTGTAGGCCGGCAGCTGTAGCTCCAAATTGATCCCTAGCCTGGGAACCTCCATATGCCATGGGTGTGGCCCTAAAAAGAAAAAAAAAAAAGAAAAGAAACGGCTCCCCTGAAAAAAGATGATTTGGGTTTTGTTTTAACCTCAGGCCTGAGGTGGGGGCGTGACTTAGTTGCCTGGGCACTTGGTGGGGGGCTGATGCTCTGCCACCTTCCACCCTGGTGAGTCCATTTCTGCTGGTCAGTGCCCGCACGGCAGAGCCCCGGGCCCTGAGCAGGGCCTAATGGACAAGAGTGAGGCGTCCATTCAGCTCCAGTGGGCACAGAGGTGAGGGCCCCATCTCTGTCCTTCCACCAGGATCCTGGACTTCCGCCGGGTCCCTCCTGTGGCCGGCAGGATGGTCAACATGACCAAAGAAATCCGGGACGTCACTCGGGACAAGAAGCTGTGGAGAACCTTCTTCATTTCCCCAGGTAAGCTCACCTCCCAGGTACGCTCACCTCCCCAGGTAACCTCACCTCCCCAGGTAACCTGCCCTTGTGCTACCATGTTCCCTCACTCTAAAAGCTGCCAAAATGTGCTCGGTCGTCCCGACTCCATCCCCTGGGCTGGTACAGAGGTTGTTTCTTTTTTCTTTTCCCTTTTTGTCTTTTTAGGGCTGCACCCACTGCATATGGTGGTTTCCAGGCTAGGGGTCAAATCGGAGTTGCAGCCGCTGGGCTACACAACAGCCACAGCAATGCCAGATCTAAGCCGCGTCTATGACCTACACCACAGCTCACAGCAATGCCGGATCCTTAACCCACTGAGCGAAGCCAGGGATCGAACCCACAACTTCATGGTTCCTAGTCAGATTCGTTTCCAATGCACCATAATGGGAATTCCCAGAGGTTGTTTCTGCTTTAGAAAACTCCCAGCATCTCGAGAAGTCTTCTCCAGGTGGTCTAGCCAGAGGGGACCTCTGTTCCCTGAACTCCCCTAGATTGAGAAGCACCCTAGCAAGACCCTTACATAGTGGCAGGTCCTCCCCGTCCTCCATTGTGTGCTGTCCAGAGAGCGGCTGTTTCCCCTGGCGCCTGGAGGCCTGGCCCGGGTCCGCCTCCAGATCCCAGCGCAGTGGGGTGCTGACAGTGATGCAGACACAGGCACACCAGGCTGAGGCACCTGGCCCGGCTGGTTTCAGATCTGGCACTGGGGGCTCCACAGCACCTCCTCTGGGCCAGGCCCTGTACTGCTCTGCTCTGGGTGCCTCCCTTGGCCTGAGCCGTGGGGAGCTCCTTCTGCATCCAGGGACTTTTGTCACTTAAGTGTCTGGGGACCTCTTGAGGTGTCCCTATGATGCTGGCAAAGGGGTCAGTGACCCAGCGGGGCCACTGAGACCCTCCCATAGTGAGGACCCCCTCTCGCTGCCCACGCTGCAGGAGAGCCTCGGCCTCGCCTGCACCCACCCTGGCTAGTCCACGCAGACAGGTGTCCACGCGAGGCCCTTGACCGGCTGTGTCGGAGACCTGCTGGCGTATCAACGCCGGACTAGAAGCTCCTTTCCTGTGGACCAGTGTTCAGTCTGACGCTCGGGTCCAGGGCGCTGAGGGCCTCGTCCTCCTCCACGCGGAGCCCGTCAGAAGGATGCAGGACAGAAATGCCCCGAGAGGCAGGAGGGCCACGGTCCCTTTTCCGTCAGGGTCTCGCCCACGTGACCAGAAACCAAGGGGCCGCACGAGAGCCTGTGTGTCAGGAGGGAACCTGGAGGGCCTGCGGGTCGGCCTCTCCTGAGCCTGGGCCGCGCGGCCCGGGGACGGGGTGGCCTGGGCTGCGCACATGGCCTGGGCTGCGCACATGGCCTGGGCTGCGTGACTCGGCCACAGAGGCAGGAGCCCCGATCCCTCACTTGGGCTGGCCTGTCGTCCCTGGGCCCCCGTTTGTAAAGAGTTTATTGAAGTTCGGAGTCAGAAGCTTTGCTGCACCTGGAATGGCCCCCCCAGTCCAGGGGGTGACCACGTCCATCCCCCAAAGCCCCCTCCTGCCCCTGTGCCCCAGACGGCCTGTGATATGCCCGCTATCTGTGGATGGCGCTGTTTCGTCCGCAGTTTTCTGGGAGTGGGGGGGGGTCTCCGTCTTCTCTCACACGATGGCACCTGAGCTGCTGCCCAGCCCAAGTTTTCTCTTTCATTTCCGGGCTCTCCCACCGTACAGCATCGTCCTGTGTCTCCCCACGGCTGATGGGCCCTGAACACGGGACGAAGTAACGTGCCCACAAGATGTGGCGTCCGGGGCCGGAGTTTAAATCTCAGAACGGGAAACCAATCAAGGCGTTTCTCTGTTGCATTTTGCTTCCTCTGGCGCAGAGGGGCCTCCGTGCCGACGAGCCGGGTGGCGGTCTCATGGGGAAAGGCAGCCTAGGACTGGGATCTGACGGAAAGGAACGGAGAGGAACGGGGGCTCCTTTCTCCAGAAAGACGGGAGTCCAGTGTGTGTCGGCACCGCTGGTCACCCTGGTTGTCTCTCTGCTGCGGCCGATTCCAGCCTTGGTGTCCGTCCAGCTCCTGGCTGCTCTCACAAGAGTCCTGCCTGGTGCCCGAGGCTCGCCCCCGACCCCCGGCTCGCTGTTCTCAGAGCAGCCCGGCTGCAGGCTCAGTGGTGCCTGCTGCTTCTCACGCCCACCCTCTCAGCCCAGACTGTGTCTGTTCCCACCGCCCCTGCTCTGGCAGCCAGATTTCTCCCTGAAAGCCTTTGGAAATGTTTGGCTCTCTCTATAGCAGCAGGAGAGCGGGAGCCAGCTCGGATCTCGTGTGAGAAAAGGAGACCTCCTTGGACTCATGGGGGCCGTTTTTGTTTTGCTTGTGCGTCTGCACCCATCAGAGGCCACAATTGCTGGAGGGGCAAGCTTTGCTGGAGACTGTGACCCAGGCCACCTCCCTTCTGCCTCCAGGGACCTGAGCAGCTCTGCTCTGGCATCAGTCACCACGGGGAGATCTGGGCGGCCACAGAGGGCAGGGCACCCAATAAAGTGGGAGGAGGTGGCCGGGCAGCGGGAGCGTGACGCCCCAGAGCTGCGTGGAGGCTCCAGGCAGAGCTTGGGTCCATAGAAGACGTTTCTCGTGCTTTTCCAGCAAGTTTCTGCGGAGGTGTCTCACACCCCAAGAGCTGCCTTGTGTGACCCCACCCCCACCCCCGCCGGAGCCTCTTCTGCGCCCCCAGCCACTCATCCCTGCTTTAAATGGACTCTTTTCCTGCTGCGTCGGCCAGGGCTGGCTGGGTGGTCCCTGGGCCTCTGTTCACACCTGTGGCCACACGGAGGGCCAGAAGCTGCACCCCAGGATCCTCAGGCCCCTCCCAGTGGCCCCGCCCCCCTGCTGTCGGCAACCCCCTGAACCTGCAGAAAAGGGCCTGCCTGCCTGCCCCTCTGGGCCCCTCCAGCAGCGAATGTTGGTGAAACTGACAGTATTAACGGCCAGAACCCAGACTGGGACTTGAACCCACGGTTTTAAATTAGAATCACTCACCCTGTGTCTGGACCCCCTGAGTCCAGGTTCTCCATGCTTCTGCACAGAAGGAATTCAGCGAGATCATGTGTTAGGAAGGGACGCTTGTGAGAGATGCAAGCGGGCAGGTGAGGAAGCTCTGCCCGAGGATCCGCTGGGCCACAGTCTTATCCTCCAGGGGGAGCAGGGGTCGGAAAAGCCCACCTCTTCCTTTCTGGGAGCAGCAGCTCCTCCTTCGCATCCAGCAAGCTGTGTATTCAGATCAGCTGAAGGTCCTCAAACTCCCGCCCTTGGCCTGAATCTAAACCCGCAGGCCTTGTCCCACCCCCACCCAATGACCCGAGGCCATTCCCTAGTTAAGCAAGCCTGCCTTTTCCTGAACTTACTCTGGGTTCCCGGCATCCCCCAGGTGTCCCTCTTTATCTGTGATCCCCTCTTGGGAGTTCTACAATCACCTGTGCCTGCTCTGTCCCTAACAGTGGGACCCCCAGTCCTCACAGAGGCCTGGCCCCTCCCAGGGCACTGCCCTTGCCGCCGGGGCTTCAGGTCACTGGAGCAGGCAGGCCCTCCCAGGGCCCTGGCCGCAGCCCCAGCTGTCTATCACCTGTCTGTCACACCTTTCCCTGGGGTTAACTGAGTTTAACGCTCAGCCTCAAAGCTCAGCTTCAAAGCTGCTGCACCCAGGTTCAGAGGGGACAGAGGCTCAGAGAGGTCAGGAGCCCGCCCAAGGCTGCACAGCTAGGACACAAGAGGCCATGGGCTTTCAGAGCCCCACCTCAGACGTCCCTTTAGAGAGCAGATTTGGATCTTTGATGCGGGCTCAGGAAATGCCTCCCTTTTCACGTGAATGCACCTAAAGCCGGGCGTAGGTTGTTAGAGCAATGAATTCCAGAGCTCAGAGAAGGATTTCCTCCTGAAAACGGGGCTGTGATGGTGCAGCTGTGGGCTGAGATGGAGCTGTGCTGATGCAGACGAGATCTCAGGCGGAGCTTTCTTTGGTCCCCGACAGTCATTCCCTAGCACCGGCACTGGGTCCTGACAGGAGGGAGGGGCGGGGACGGGGTTTGCTGTGGCTCCCATCCTGGCTGAAAATGCACAGTTGGAGGGTTCCCGAGCCTCCGTTTTGACTCCGAGGGGCTGTGGCTGCCTCCTGTGGCCAGAGAAGGACACGTGTGTCCCGGGTGGGCAGGACGTGCAGCAGGAGGGGGACCCTGGTCTGGCATCCGGCCGTTTTGCACAGGGAAGGGGCTCGCAGCGGGGCCTGGGCTCCAGCCCCACATTTCTTGTTTTTGTTTGTTTTTGTCTTTTTGCCATTTCTTGGGCCGCTCCGCGGCATATGGAGGTTCCCAGGCTAGGGGTCAAATCAGAGCTGTAGCCACCGGCCTACACCGCAGCCACAGCAACGCGGGATCCGAGCCATGTCTGCGACCCACACCACAGCTCACAGCAACACCAGATCCTTAACTCACTGAGCGAGGCCAGGGATCGAACCCACGTCCTCGTGGTTCCTAGTTGGATTTGTTAACCACTGAGCCATGACAGGAACTCCTGGCCCCACGTTTCTGCACACCCAGGCTCTCTGGGTTTGCTGTCCCAGCAGGCGGGAGGTGACTGAACATGAGAAGAGGTAAACGCGCCTGGGGACCCTGCATGAGGTGCACCCCCCTCCTGGGGTGTGATCCACGTGCCCTAAACCCACACTTGAAGTGTGCAGCTCAGTGGTTTGGGGCACATTCTCAATGCTGGGCAACAGTCACCACTGTCAGATTCCACAACATTTGCTCTGCCCCAAGAGAAGCCCATCCCTTGGAGTTCCCGTCGTGGCGCAGTGGTTAACGAGTCGGACTAGGAACCATGAGGACGTGGGTTCGATCCCTGGCCTCGCTCAGCGGGTTAAGGATCTGGCGTTGCTGTGAGCTGTGGTGTAGGTCGCCGATGTGGCTCAGATCCCGTGTTGCTGTGGCTCTGGTGTAGGCCAGCGGCTACAGCTCTGATTCAACTCCTAGCCTGGGAACCTCCATGTGCCGCAGGAGTGGCCGAAGAAATGGCAAAAAGACAAAAAAAAGAAGAAGAGAAGTCCATCCCTGTTCAAGGTCACCCCCACTGCCCCCTGCCCCCCCCTCCGGCCCCAGCAGCCACCAGTATTTCCCTGTGGATTTGCCTGCTCCCAGTGCTTCACGTACGCCGTGTCTGGCTTCGTCCACTGGGGGTGACGTTTGTGGTTCGTGCTTGTCGGAGCCGGTGTTGTAATTGGCTCCTTTTACGGTTAAATGCCGCTCCACTGTGCGGATGTAGCACCCTGTGCCTGTCCGCCCTTGGCTTCGTGGGCGCGTGGGCTGATTCCACTGACTGCTGGGAAGAGTCTGCTGTGAAATTGCTGTGTACGAGCGTCTGTGTGGATGTGTTTTCATTTCTCCTGGGTGTGTGCCTGGAGTGGGATCGCTGGGTCCTGCGTTAACGTTTGTCCAACGTTCTGTTTTTCGCAGCAGCTGCACCATTTGACATGCCCGCTATTGCTGTGCTAGGGATCCGATTTCTCCACACCCGCGGCCACACTGGTTATTATCTGTTCTTTTGATCAAAACTATCCTAGCAGGTGAGGGCGTTCCCCTCATGGCGCAGCAGAAAGGAATCCGACTAGGAACCACGAGGCTGCGGGTTCGAACCCTAGCCTCGCTCAGTGGATTAAGGATCCGCCGTCGCCGTGAGCTGTGGTGTAGGTCGCAGGCGTGGCTCAGATCTGATGTGGCTGTGGCTGTGGTGTAGGCCGGTAGCTACAGCTCTAATTTGACCCCTAGCCCGGGAACCTCCACATCTCCATATGCCGCAGGTGCGGCCCTAAAAAGCAAAAAAAAAAAAAAACAAAAAAAAAACAAAAAAATCCTAGTAGGTGAGAAATTTCGTATTTGATTTTGCGTTTCCCTAACGACTGTGGTGCTAAGCATGGCCTTGGTGGTCCTTTCTGCACTTTTTCTGGAGAACTATCTCTTGAACTCCTTTGCCCACGTATTAATTGGGTTATTCTTTTTATTATTCACTCATACGACTTCCCACACGTGCAAATACTGGATCCTTATCGGATTACAATGTGCAGGCATTTCCGCCATGCTGAGTTTGCTCGCTTTTTTCTTGGTGTGGGGCCTCTTTCAAGCCACTGAATGGCCCTTAAACGTCAACTCCAGAATCTCCCCAGACTCCGGTCCCTGAAATTTGAGGGTGACAAGAACGAGTGGGAAGGGAGCTCCCCCTGTGGCGCAATGGGTTGAGAATCTGACTGCAGTGGCTTGGGTTGCTGGGGAGGCGAGGGTTCGATCCCCAGCCTGGCTCAGTGGGTTAGGGATGCTGCGTTGCTGCAGCTGTGGCTCTGATTCAGTCCCTGGCCCAGAAACTTCCATATGCCATGGCTGCAGCCATAAAAAAATGAAAAGATCGAGTGTGGGTTCAGATCTGACCTCTAACTCCGGAGCCGAGCTGTGTGGCCCTTGGCCTGTGCCTTGGGGTTGGAGCAGGCGGCTGAGGTCCAAGCGTGAGAGTGTGGGTGAGGGGCGCCCGTGGAGGGACGGGGGACATGCTGGCCCAGGCCAGGGGCGCTGCTCGAGCTTTCCCCTCGCTGCATGTCTCGCCCTCAGCCAACAACATCTGCTTCTACGGGGAGTGCTCCTACTACTGCTCCACGGAGCACGCCCTGTGCGGGAAGCCGGACCAGATCGAGGGCTCGCTGGCGGCCTTCCTGCCAGACTTGTCTCTGGCCAAGAGGAAGACCTGGCGGAACCCCTGGCGACGCTCATACCACAAGCGCAAGAAGGCAGAGTGAGTGGGGGCCCGAGGGCTGGGGATTCGGGGTCCTGACTCCCCGGGGTCTGCCAGACCTCAAGCAGAGAACAGGCTCGGGGCTGGTCACCGCCTCGCGGTGTGAGGGGTGGCGGGGCCGTTTGTGGATGCACCTTCTTGCAAGAGAGACCCTCGTCCTGCCAGCCTCGGAGACGTCCCTGCGAGTGTGGGGCCAGGCCCTGTTTCTTAGCCATGACCTCCACACACGGGGTCGCCCCCCAGCCCCGTGCTCCCACTAATGCTGCCTCAGATGCTGCTGGTGGGGGTCCCCTGCAGACGCTTTGTCCCGAGGCGACACCCTTCCTGCACCCGCTCCCCCATGCTGCCCGAGAACGCGCTGTGCTGACCCACCCCGGAGGCTGCTCTGGGGCTCCGGGTCCCGCAGAGGAGCCCGCCCGCCTCACGCCGGCCCCCCGCAGGTGGGAGGTGGACCCCGACTACTGCGAGGAGGTGAAGCAGACGCCCCCCTACGACAGCAGCCACCGCATCCTGGCCGTCATGGACATGACCATCTTTGACTTCCTCATGGGTACGTCCGGCCCGCCCGCCCGCCCGCCCTGGCCACGCCCAGCACTGACCCCGCCACCGGGCGCGGCCCCGGCTCCGGTCCTGCTTGGACCGGGTGTTCCGGCTCGGAGGCCAGACGGGGAGGGAGGGGCCCTGAGCCCCACGCAGGCTCCTGGCACGCTTATCCCTGCAGGGAACATGGACCGCCATCACTACGAGACGTTCGAGAAGTTTGGGAACGAAACGTTCATCATCCACTTGGACAACGGAAGAGGGTGAGCCCTGGACCTGCCCACCAGATGCAGCGAAGGGCCGGCCGGGCCCCCGCCCAGACCCAGGGGAGCGGGTGCCCAGCGGAGGGATGGCACCGTCCCCCTGTGTGACGCAGGGTCCCGCCAGGCTTCTGATGGGGTGTGAACGCCCCCGTGCACCTGTAAGCTGGGAGACTGAGGCCAGGAGCAGGTGTGGGCGGGGACCCACCACGCCAAACATTCGGGGCTGCAGGTCCTCGGATCCCTCAGGGCGTCAGCTCTGGGCCTCTGGCCAGCTATGTGTGTGCGTCACTCTTCCTGGCTATAGAGACGCTGCTGTAGCCAGGCGCTAGGCTGACCCGCCCTCGAGCCTTCTCCACTCGGCCTGCCCAGGACCCTACACCTTGGAACTTCTGCTCAGTCCAGGGGCCAGAATGTCAGGCTGCTTTCAGGTGCCTTCCTTGTCCCAGGCCTTGCACTGTCCCCCTGCACGTGGCCTCCACAGCTCTGCTCCTCTTCCTGCAGGTTTGGAAAATATTCCCACGACGAGCTTTCCATCCTGGTGCCTCTACAGCAGTGCTGCAGGTACGGCCCTGCTCCTTCCCTCGGGCCCAGCCCTGGGCCCCGCCCTGTCACTGCCACAGACCAGGCCCCCCTCCCATCCCCGTCCCCAGCAGCACCCAGTGCCCCTCCCAGGACCCAGCTCCTGGTCACCGCCCCAGCCCACCTTGCAGAGGAAGGCCCTGAGGCCCAGGCCTGCCCTCTGCCCCCTCCATGGGGCTCCCAGCCCCTCCTTCCACAGTGGGAGGGACAGCTTGCCAGGCCCCAGGGGTCACCCCAGCGTCGGCCTGGCCCTGTCTGCTGGGGGCCTGATGGCGCTCTCTGTGCAGGATCAGGAAGTCCACGTACCTGCGGCTGCAGCTCCTGGCCAAGGAGGAGTACAAGCTGAGCCTGCTGATGGCCGAGTCCCTGCTCACGGACCGCGTGGCCCCCGTGCTGTACCAGCCACACCTGGAGGCACTGGACCGGCGGCTGCGTGTGGTGCTACAGGCGGTCAGAGACTGCGTGGAGAAGGACGGGCTGCCCAGCGTCGTGGAGGATGACATGGGCCCCGAGCACAGAGCCTCCACCGGGAGGTAGTGACCGCGAGCCGCGGCCAGGCCAGCCACTGAGGGACACGGGCGCACGCAGGAGCAGACGGGCCGCCCGGGCCTCGCTTTCTTCGCTTTCCAGACCACGCGGGCTGCGGGAGCGGCCTGCGCCCACGGACAGAGGCGGCCTGGCTGCAGGCCACCCACCCTTTTGTATGGAAAGGAAGCCTTTCTTTACTATTTTGTATTTATACCTGGTGTAAATGTATAAACGTAGAGACGGCTCTATGGCCCCGGACCACCTGGCAGACCCCATGCGGGCGCACCCTGCCCGCGGCCATGTGCTCCTGCGAAGGGCTCGCACTCTGACCGAACTTATGGCAAAACTCCCCCATCCCCGGGCCGAGAGTCACCTGGGGCTGCGGGAGACTCCCGAGGACGTGTCGCAGACTCTTGGCGACGGAGGAATACCGCATAGGTCTCGGGTGATCGAAGGACCAGTCATTCCCTGGCCGCCCAGCCTCCTCGCGGCCCCTTCTGACTCGCTTCAGAAGCCCGTGCGCGTGCGAGGCTCTGTCTCGTGGCCGGGCAGCTGGTTACCTTCGCAGCGTTTCCGTGGAGTAGTTTGCAATGTGTACAAGTGCAATAAAGATTCAGCAAGTGTGTGCTGGGGGCCTCGTGGGGTCTGGGTCCCTCACTCCCTGGTCCTCAGCTGCCTGCCAGCCCGCCCTCCCAAAAGCCAATCCTAGAACCGGGCTTGGCCAGGCACCCGGAGTGGAGGGCCCTAGCCTGGCATGTGGCCTGCAGGGAGGCCTGGCCCACTCCTGGCTGCTCTGGGGAGCTGAGTGCAAATCCCTGAAGCCATGGGCTGGCCCCAGAGTCTCCACAAGCCTGGCACCACGTGGGCACCCGTGTTTACACAAGAGTCAGGACAGCGATGCCTGGACCAGGCACGGGGACGATGGGGGGCTGAGCCAAAGGTCTGAGAGACCCAGCCTTCCAGCCACAAGCTCCCCCACTGCTGCCCACGGTGCCTGAAGCCCAGGTCAGGGGAGTCTTGCTGGGGCGGGGGGGTTCTGGGTTGCCGACCACCTCCTGCGTGTGAGCCAGTGGCGGGGTGGGGTGGGGGGGTGGGGCCTGGAGGAAGCCTGCCTGCTAAGGGCGCTCCTGAACCTTGGGGTTCCAGCCGCAGAGGAATCACAGCATCTCGGCCTTTTATTAGGGGTTCTCTGGCCTGTTTCCCTTCAGATCACCCCGTGCACACAGAGGCTTTCTGCAAGCCTGGAACGTCTCACCAGACGGCCCTGCTGGAAACTTGATCTTGGCTTCCAGCCTCAAGAACAAGGACAGAGAGAAGTGCCTGCTGTTTCAGCCACGTGGTCTGCAGTGTTCTGAACCTGCAGCTAGGGGACGATAAGAAACGCGTGTTTGGTCTTTGTCCCCGTTCCTGACACGGAGCTAAAGACAAAGGAAGGGTGTGGGGAGGCCAGTTATGGGGCGACCAGGAAGAGCGGAACCGAGGGTGCGGTGTGGGGCTTATGTGGGTTGAAGCCTGTGCTTCTCCCCTTGGGTGTCTCGTGATTCAGACTCAGCCCCTCCGGAAGCTGAGCGGAGCCGCTTACGGAGCGAGGTCTCCTATACACGTGACCATCCCTCCGAAAAGGGCAGGTTCTCCTCTTGTTTCTCAAAACAGCCAAATAATCCTCATACGAAAAAGGCACATTCAAGCCGTGGAGGTTCGTTCAGCACCACTGCACAGGGACAGGAGGCCTCCGTGCAGAACCGGGCTCCCGACACCGCCCGGAAGGTGGGGACTTACCGCTAAGGAGCAGGTGTGGTCGGGGCTGGAAAACCCCGACCTGGATCTTCTGGCTAAACCAGCCTTCTTGGTGCAGGCAGACCGGAAATCTCTCATCAACCTGCATTAACAGGATTCTTGCTGAAATTGGCTGATGCAAAGCCAGAGGCAGGAGGGGGTGCAAAGGTCGAGGCCTTGCTGGGAGGGGCTTCCGTGGAGACTGAGCCATGCCAGGCAGGGAGAACAGGCTCTCGGTCCCTCGGCCCACAGGAAGCGGCCCCAGGGGCTCCAGAACTGGGGCAACAGCTGGGATGCTGGCGGGCAGTCCCTTCAACAGGGGGCCGCCCCCCTGGAAGCCGGGAGGTGAGGCTGGAGCAGGTACACAGCAACAGGGCTATGCACACAGCCCGAGTCCTGAGAACAGCGCGGGGCTGTGGGACCAGGAAGAAGACAAGAAAAGGAAAACGGGAAGGGGGACAGTCCCCAGGAGGACCGAGAGGAACTGCTCCTTCCGTGGAAGAGGCTGAAGGGCAGCCTTGAGGACAAGGACACATCCGTCCAGGTGACGGCCACGCAGCCAGGGACTCTGGCCCAGCCATGACGAGGTTCTCAGGCCCAACAGTGCGCGCTGTCAGCGAGGGGAAACTGGGAGGGGCTGGGGACCCAAGTCCTTCTGTGTAGAAGGTTGGTAGGTATCTTGTCACACTTTAAAACCTGTCATTTAGAAGTACAGCGGTAGGGCAAAGACAGGACAAAAGCAACACACCCAAGGAGACGTACAGAAAGTGATGTCTCTGGGTCTTTGCTTCGGGCACGGGGCGAGGTGGGCGGGGCCTTTCCCACGATCCGACCTGTAAGGTTATTTAAGACTTTTAAAACTGGTCATCTAGGAGTTCCCGTTGTGGCTCCGGAAACGAACCTGACTAGTGTCCATGAGGATGCGGGCTCAACCCCTGGCCTCGCTCAGTGGGTCAGGGATCTGGCGTTGCTGCGAGCTGTGGTGTAGGCCGGCAGCTGCAGCTCCAGTTCAGCCCTTCGCCTGGGAACCTCCACGTGTTACACCTGCGACTCTAAAAAGGCAAAACAAACAAACAAGCAAACAAACCTGCATTCATCTATTCCTTTGATACAGATTCAAAATGCAAACAAAGCTGCAGGACAGGAGAGGAGGGGCAGGGCCTGCACCCAGAGCCCGGGGCCCTCCTGCCCTGTCCTGCCTGCTCCTGGCCATGGCTCTGTGGGTAGGAAGCTGAATCCCACTATATGCCCATTTAGCACTGTCTACCCTGAGGCCCAGGTGAAGGGACTTTCCTGAATTAATGCAGCAGTGCCTGGCATTGGGGACCCAGATTTGCCAGACCCCTGAGAGGGGGACAGCTGCGGGGGGTGGGGGGCGAGGGCAGGCGGAGGGAGTCTTGAACACAGCGAGGAGAAGGTTTCCGATCCAGCTCCTCGGCCAAGTCTGCTTTCCCAAGGGGTAGGCTGCCTATTCCGCCCACCCTCCCCACAGGGCCCTGTCCCATCCCCATGGAAAACTCCCCTGAGTCACTGTCCCCCACCCAGAGGGACCGTGATGGCAGCAGGTGATCAGAGACGCTCAGAAGCCTTGGCTGGTGGATGGTGTTGACGGCTGTCGGCTGTGTCAGGGGAGCTCCAAGCCCCGTGGGGGCCCTGCGTGCTCACAGGGCCTTTCTCCCTCTGCTCAGAGCTGGGGTTTGTGGGCTGGCCCAGGGCTGGGAACCGTGTCCACCCACCCCAACAGGGACGGGCAGCTCCTGGCCTCGCAGCTTTAATGGAAAGTGGGGAGAGGCTGCTCAGGGGCCCTCGGGGGTGGGGTCCGTAGGGTGCACTCCAGGGCCTCACCCAGTGGCCCCGTGAGGCTGCTGGGTGCTCCACTCAGCGAGCCCCGCCCAAGGCCTCTGCTCTGTCCCGTTCCTGCTCCAGGTCACAGCTGCCCCAGCTACACTCAGCCGGATGTGTCCTGCGGCCACAGTCCTGGGGACCCGGCCCACATCTGGTCCCTTTGCACCATCTAGTGGAGAACTTGAGAAAAGCAAGACCAGACTGCCCAGGGCAGAGATGGCCAGAGTCTGGCCTCCGAGCCCTCTAGGTCCTCAGGGCTGGAATCCAAGACTCCAGCTGCCTGGCAGATGGGTTCCTCAGCCAGGCTGGCCACCCGGGCCCCCACCCAGACAGCCTGTCCTTTCAGTGTCCGGGGATCAGAGTGGCCCCACTGGCTTCCAGGCTGGTCTTAGAGCCCAGGCAGGGGACTACTGGCCTTGCCCCTCATTGTCCAGGACCCGGCACAATGCCTGGAACTCCAAAAATACCTCCCGAGTCCGTGGGTCGTTCTCCAGTGACTGTTGAAAACACCGATGGATTTCAACCCCAAAGGAGAGTGTGGAATTCACCTGGTGGGTCAAAGCGCTCTGGCCTTTCAGAAGCTTCTAGAGGCACCATCTCTGTGGTGCCCCCAGGCCGAAGCCCAGCCTCCCACCCTGCAACTGTAGTCACATCCTTCCCTGAAGGACCTGGGTTCACATCCTGCCTCACACTAGCGGGGTGAGCTGGTTGCCGTCTCTGCCCCCGTAAAGCGGAGTAAACAGTAGGCCTGACTCACGGGATTGTCCTGCCAAATGTAAAAAAAAAATCTTAGACCTCCGCTGGCCTGAGATTGCTGCTGATGCTGCCATCATTAATGGCATTTTTAAGAAAATCTGGCCCCAAGTTAATTAATAAGTTATTTCCAGCAGTAAGTCAAGCACACGTTTCCAAACCTGAAAAAACCAATACACGTTTGGAAGGCTTTCTAACCAGCCAGGCTTCGTTTTCCATTCAGTTAGACAAGGGAACAACTTTTTTTTCGGTCTTTTTGTCTTTTTTTGGGCCGCACCTGCGGCATATGGAGGTTCCCAGGCTAGTCTAATCGGAGCTGCAGCCGCTGGCCTACACCACAGCCACAGCAATGCAGGATCCGAGCTGAGTCTGCAACCTACACCACAGTTCAGGGCAACGCCGGATCCTTAACCCTCTGAGCAAGGCCAGGGATCGAACCCGCGACCTTATGGTTCCTAGTCGGATTCATTAACCACAGCGCCACGACGGGAACTCCAGACAAGAGAATAACTTTAAGGCACCTTCTTGCATGCCTCAGAAGCTCCTCCCCGCCCCCAGACCTGGTCTGAGGACCCACAGCCCCTCTGGGGCGAGGGGCCAACAGCTCTCACCTTCCCTGGGTGGATTCAGTGCCGCTCCGGGAGGGAGCCCTCCAATTCCGCGCCACAGGCCTGGCCCCAGGAGGCCTTGTCAGACCATGGCCTGCTCCCACTCTCCTCCCCTGTGTCCAGAGAGGTCTGCAGAGGGGCCTGTTTCCCTGGGTCTGAGTTGGTGCCCAGCATCCTTAGTTCTCTGACAGGTTCGGAAAAGCCATGACTGTGCAGATTTTGGGGTTCCTTGCTGTGAAGTTGAGGGTTCTGGTGTTTTTACTCTCTGACTGGAGAGGGCGAGTGAGAGGAAGATAAACCACCAAGGCTGTGGCAGCTGGTTCCCCAGCAACAGAGGCACAGGGATGTCCCTGCCTGTGAGCGCTGTGCCTCGGGCGAGCGGCCTTCGAGGGGCTGCTGCTGGACTGAGCTCATGTGCACTCAGAACCCAGGGCCAGAGCCACGTGCACAACGGGCCGGGAAAACGTCCCTCGTGGCCGCCGCGCATCCTCACGCATGCGTGGACCCAAACACGACACGCAGGTGACTGCAGAGTCACACCAGGGGTGTCGCAAAGTGCTTTGTGGGGTTTGGGGCCAAGTTCCCACCCCAAACGCAGGTGCTCCTCCTGCAGCTAGGAGGAAAGGCACGGCCTCCCGGTCCTGCTACTTTGACTTTGGTGTTTTCCGTGAGCTCCTGGAAGCACCCCCCCACCCCCTGCCCCGCTCCTCCATGGGGCTGGTGTGTGACCTTTATAGGGAAGGGACGGTCTCCTGAGGATGGGTCAGCACACATGCAGTATGGAAGGTGCCGGTGGCGCCAGGCTCAGCCTGGCCCCCAGGAGACGGCTTTCCTGGGAGGAGCTCTGGGCTGGCTGACCTGAAATCCCCTCCCCGCCAGGTCTGGGCTTGGGCTGGCCACCAGAAGTGTTTGCCGAGATTTGGAAGGCTGGCCGGAAGTAGCAGTGCGGTTTTTATTTGTAAACCATAATCTGACAAGGGATCAACGTCCTTATTTTAAGGCATCAAGTGCACGCAGTGAGTGATGGCCTCGGAGGAGGCGCGCTTCGGGGCCGTGAGAGCCAGTGCAGTGGAGACATGCCTGGGGAGGAGAGGCTGGACCCTGTGTCTCTGGCAGGACTCCGACACAGCCGGGACCCCCGCAGCTCTGGGGCTGAAGGTGGAGGTGCAGAGCCTGGGGGCAGAAGGGGAGACTGTCCCGTTCCTCCCGGTGGCCCTGCTCCTGGCTCCCTCTGGCAGCCCAGGAGTTCGCTCTGGAGACCCAGAAGCCCACCCGTCCCCGGGTGCACTCGGGGCGCAGCCGGGAGGAGCCTGCTAGTAACCTTAGCTCTGGGTCAGGGGACCTAGCCAGATCTGCTCTGGCGTCTGGGGCCAGGGGGAGGCGGACACGGCGGCGAGTGGGCGGCGGTGGTCCCCTCCTCCCTCCTCTCTTGGACCACCCAGCACGCGGCTCCCTCCTCCTTCCTGGTCAGAGGGTCACTGAGAACCAGCTCCGCTCCCTTCGGCGGCTTTACCGGTGACTGGGGCCTCCCCCGCGCCGGGATTGGACGCGAGAGGCCCGGGTGGGGGCGGGCGGGGAGACCCCAGGAGCCCAGGTTCCCAGTTCTGGCGAAGAGCCGCTCTGGCGGCAGAGGGGCTCACTCCGGCGGCAGTGCAGGCGCCGCTGGTCCGCACAGACCTGGAGGGCCGGCGGGCGGCGCGGAGGAGGCGGCAGCAGCGGTGGCCCTGCAGGCGCCAAGATGTTTGACAGTTCGCAGTATCCCTACAATTGCTTCAATTATGACGCGGACGACTACCCGGCGGGCAGCTCTGACGAGGAGAAGCGGCTCACGCGGCCAGCGTACAGGTGACCGTGGGGCCGGGCCAGGGCGCGGGGGACAGCAACCTTCCTGCGCCAGGGGCCCAGGACTTGCCTGGGACGAGGGAGGACTTTCTTCTCGTCCACACATTTGGGGGTAGCCAGGAAGCTTCTCCGGCCTCCCCGAGGAGCCCGGGTTCAAGGCAGAGTTTCCGGCATCTACACAGTGCGGGGGCGCGGGGCGGGGCTCCAGGGGTCCTACCCCAAACAAGCCCTCCCGGCTCTCCACCTCCAGCACGCCCAGGCGCCTCGTGGGAAGGGAGAGCAGAGCAGATGCCCCCTGCAGTGGCCCGGGCGCTGGAAGGGCTGGCGGGGGAGACTCCAGACGTGCTCTGGGGCTCCCTCCTCCCCACCCGCGTGGCCTGAGCGCCCCTGTTTGCAGCTACATCGCGCTGATCGCCATGGCCATTCAACAGAGCCCGGCGGGTAGGGTGACCCTGTCGGGCATCTACGACTTCATCATGCGCAAGTTCCCCTATTACCGTGCCAACCAGCGTGCCTGGCAGAACTCCATCCGCCATAACCTGTCCCTCAACAGCTGCTTCGTCAAGGTGAGCCCCTCCCGCCCCCGGAGCTGCCCCTGAGGGTTCCAGGCCTGGTGACACCTGGACCAAGTCATCCCTGACTGCGGGTGGGGGGTGGTATTTTGCAGCAGCGGTGCCGTTGCTGGGAAGTTCCTTCTTAGCAAACTGGGCTGCCTCCGCCTGCTCACCGAGCGCCGCCCCCACCTCCAGGCCGGGAGCGCATCATTTCTGGGGCCGTCCGGGGCTCACTTGGCGCCCAAAGTGGCCCTAAGTGAGCCGGCGGGCAGGGCGGGGCGCACCGGGAGCCGCCCCAGCGCCGGGTCCCTTGCTCGCACAGGTGCCGCGGACAGAGGGCCACGAGAAGGGCAAAGGCAACTACTGGACGTTCGCCGGCGGCTGCGAGTCGCTGCTAGATCTCTTCGAGAACGGCAACTACCGCCGGCGGCGGCGGCGGCGCGGCCCCAAGCGCGAGGGGACCCGGGGGGCGCGCGCGGCCGCCGCGGAGATGCCCCCGGGTCCCCCTGAGCCAGCCGGCGCGGGGACGTCCCCGGCGCCCCGCCCCAAGCCCCCGACCCCCACCAGCCCGGCCAGCCCCGCGGCGCTGGGGAGGGAAGAGCACAGAGACATCAAGTTCAGCATCGACTACATCCTCTCGGCCCCGGACCCCTTTCCCGGGCTCAAGGCGCCCTGTGCGCAGGAGGGCAGATGCCCTCGGCGGGAGGCCCAGCCCATGAACCTCCACCTGTGGCCCATGTGAGCGGTGGAGGCTGACCCCCGCCCCGGGCTGGCACCCAGGCAGCCTGGGGTCTTCCTGGTGATTTCAGCCCCACCTCCAGCCGAGACCTGGGGCTTCGCCACATCCTACAAACTTCCAGACTCATGCTCAATGCTGAAAGCAGCCGCCGGGGTGGAGAGAAGGAAGGTGATCTGGTGAAAAGCGATCATTTCAGTGCCGTGGCTCGATCCCTTCAGAAAGAAAACCCACCAGGGTCCTGTTGACCTAAGAGTTGGCTCTAGATTCGCCAAGTGACCCTGCTTAAGAACTCAGGTTCAGGGTCAGGTTCATTTAGCGTCAAGGTAACTTTGGAGAGTGTGCTTCATGAACCACTGCCCGCAGAACCTGCCAGCAAACTGTGTCCAGTCAGGGAACTGTGGGCATCTTCCCTAGAGCTGGACACAACCAAGTGCCATCAGGGCAGCTATTAACTGACCCCCAGAATGAGGCGCAAGGGTTTTGCCTCTGTCCCTGTTCTGGATGATGTGACTGGAAGTGATACATGCATCTCGTGTTGTGGGCAGATGATTATTTATTGATGGTTGTTTAAAAAGTTCCGTGCACTTTTTTATCCAGAAAAGAAGGAAGGAAGAAACGGGGTGGGGGTTGGGGGGAGGGGGGAAGGTCCAAAGTTGGGACCGGGGTGGGGGGGGGGCGGCGACGCCCTCTTTTCCTAATTCTTCTGAGCAGGGAGTAAGCTCTCTTGGGGCACGTTCCATCCAGCTGGTTCCCTGAGAAAGCAGACATTCCACGGCAGACAGCTGATAAATTCCTGCTACGCTGTGAGGTGTACAATTAGGAATTGCACAATCACAAGCATCAGAGGTGGGTGCACTGCACTTGAAATGTAAATGATTTAATTACTGCGTAGAGACGGGCATTTAAAAAAACACAATTATGCACAGTGAAACTATTTGACCAACCTTATCATTTTTCACCAGCCCATTTTTGCAGAGTTAATTGCTTTCCATGACTTAATTTGAACATTAGTATGGATTACACCTAATCTGATTCACTAGGTGACAATGATTGGCTAATTTTGTAAACAGCAAAAACACACCCGAGGAGGCTGGCTGTCTCGACTGGGAATTATGCAGTCCTGCTTTATCGGACTCTGAGAACCTGGGGCTGGCGGTAGCGGAGGGCAGGGGGGCAGCCTGAATCATGCACAAGACATGCTTGCATTGGGCTTCATTTCTGACTCAGAAGGCTGGGCATTTCATTAAATCACAGCCTTCCTTCCTTCACCCACCCTGTAAATAGAACCCCACGTGTTCCTTTCATTGTTTCAAGGAGGAGGGAGGTGGCTGTTCCTTCCAACTCATGTGCGGTGCTTGGCCCTGACTGCAGAGATGGGCATTGGTGGTGCTGTGCCCACTCAGCCCAGCCGGGCCGCCGGCAGCAGCCTCTACCAATAGGACAGGACCAGGGCTGTAACACGGAGTTCAGCATGCCTTTGCAAAACCCACAGCCAGAACTCTTTGCTGGGGAAGCAGCCAGAGCCCATGGGCTCTCACGGCCGGCCAGGCAGGGTGCTGAGCCCCTGATGCCAGCTGTCCACCAGCCAGCACCCCGGCCCTGTTCCCTTCATCCCATTTACAGATCTAGGACCTGCAGCACAGCAGGCCCAGACCCAGGATGTAGGCATCAGCATCGCAACACACAGCTCCCTCTGTGCTGAGGCCATGTGCATGCAGGTGCGTGCGTGTGTGCATGCGTGTGCATTTGTGTGTGTGTGTGCCTCGTGGGTGTGTGCTCTGTTTGTCCTGTTACTTCTACCCCTTTGTCGGTAGTGCTGAAAGCATCATTTTAAATGATACCAGGTAACTCAGATGGTGAACGAGGTTCTATACGTAAGTACAAGGCAGACAGCATATCTGAAGATAGATTTTTCTGCTCCACCCGAGCAAGTAAAGTTTCATTTTATCTTTCGAGTTCTCTTCTAGAGTTTCGTTCTGATGATAAGGCTCATGGAGACAGAAAGGCCCTTTGCCCTGAGTAGGAAAATCTGGATGTGTCGGCCTTGGAGCTGGGACGAGGCCTGGGAACCAGGCGGTCGGAGTCAGCAGTGCCTCCCTGCCATGTTCCTGGGCAAACGCCCACGGCGGCCGGAGCAAGAAGCGGCACCCGGCGGTGAGACGCGTGTACTGTGAGGTGTTGCATTTGTTTTGCAAAGGATATCAATCATGTTTGTAAAAGCAAAGGGACATTTTCAATTTGCCAGCGTGTGATACCCTGAGACTTCAGAAAGGCTCCCAGCCCTCCGAGTGAATGGCATTTAATCCCAAACAACACAGTGGGGCGAGGGCTGGTCTGACCTATTCAAATGTCGCCTCCACCACGCACACCTGCCCAACGCAATTATAATTAAATCCTGTATGCCTTTCTTGCAAATCCGCTGATTGATCACCCATCGTACATCATCAGCACGTTACCCCGAGCAGATGTCTGCCACTCGCGCTACGGATCACCAGGTTTCCATTAGCAAAGTCGGGGCTGCGTGTGGGAGTGCCGCGGAGACCCACACAAACGGTGCTCGTGGGGCGCAAGCTGCCGCCCCGCCAAGCGGCATCGGGCCTGTGCAGGACGGAGGGTGGCCTCGCTTGGGCTGGTTCAGCTCAGAGCAGCTGGGGGCTGCAGGGGTGAGGGGAGGGCAGCGTGGAGGACCCGCCCACACTGGCCTCCCAGGGGCCGGGGATGGAGCCCCAGGACAGGTCTGTGCGCGAAAACGGAGCCACTCCTGACCCCTGGGGTCTAGGAAACCCATGCCTCCCCAGAGAGGCCTCCATCCGCCGTCGGAGTTGGTGCCATGGGACATGAGGCCCGCTGAACTGGCCTCCTGGACCTGCCGGCCGCTGGCCCTTCCCCAGGGCAGCAGAGCAAAGACGACGTTTCTCTTCAAATTCCTCCCTTTTATGGAGCAGTTCTGGGGGCTGTTTATTCCGTCATTCAACCAACATCCACAGGCCCGTGCTGGGTGCTGGGGTGCAGTTATGAAGCAGAGCACAGGCTGTCCAGCAGCCTGACCAGGCAGAGTCCCAAACCTCCCTCGATGACATGCAGGGTGGCGGGTAACCGGGGTGGGGGGGGGGTGCATCAACTGCCTTCGCCTTGACGGGGCATCCTCGGTGGGGGTGGAGTCGGGGCGGGTTAGGGGTCGGGGTGGGGCCAGCAGGACGGACTGAAGGCCAGTGTGGCTGGTGGCGGGGGGGATGCACCGGAAGAGCCCTGTCTGCTCTTCCAGCCCCTAAGCCACCTGCCTGGGAGTCTGGGGGCTGCAGGAGTGGGAGCAGAACATCCCACCAGAAGAGACACAGAGGCTTTGCGCTGGTGACCGGACTTGGAACAGTCGCATGTCTGAGGCCCGGGCTCCACCTGGATCAAGTTCAGGGGAGACTCGGTCCACAAAAGACGCTTGACGGCGGGGTCTTGGGAGGAAGGGTTCCAGGCACATGCTGGTCAGGCTGAGCCCCACAAGCAGCAGTTACAGGGG
This sequence comes from Phacochoerus africanus, assembly GCF_016906955.1. Lineage (NCBI taxonomy): Eukaryota > Metazoa > Chordata > Mammalia > Artiodactyla > Suidae > Phacochoerus > Phacochoerus africanus. The sequence goes on from NC_062548.1 coordinate 1,950,529, forward strand.
ACGTCTGCCCTGGGGGCATGACGACTGCTGCAGTGTCTCGGGTGCAGACCGGCCAGGAGGGGTGGGGGCTTGGGGAGCGGGCTGGGGGCACTTTCATCCCCCGTCCACGGCCCGCCTCTGTGCACAGACATGACAAGTTCGTGCTGCGCATGCAGGGTTACCCTGGGGGTGAGGGCTCGTCATTCACGAGCCCCGCTGCAGCCAGGGCCCAGCCAGAGGGCCATCCTGATAAGCTGGCAGCCAGCCTGGCCTGTCACGGCTCCTAAGTGCCAGGCCCTGGCCAGAGGCGTCTCAGCTCCCAAGGCCTCGTGAAGCCCTCGTTTTGGTGGATTTGAACTCAGGGGTCTGACCACACCCAGTTTGCCAGCCGTTTGTCTGGAAGGCTCAAGGTCATTGGCAGCTGACGTGGGTGTTGCCGTCGGGGGGGTGGTTCTGGAAGGTGGGAGACGGCGCGAGTCAGAGCCAAGGCCAGGGTCCCCACACACCCCAAGCCCCCTCACCTCCTCACAGACACCGAGAGGAAGGAGGTGCGTGATGACCAAGGGGAGTGTGGAGCCCCCCCACCCACAGCCTCCCAGCGCCTCTGGCCCTTCCTGATGGAGAGCCCTCTGCAGGGCCCTCGACGGCCACGCCTGTAGACATGGGTGGCCTCGTCCTGTGGGCTCTTGGGGTCCTGGGAGCAGGCACGGGCAGCTCCATTTCACAGTCGAGGAAACCGAGACTCAGAGAGGCAGGCCCTGGGCCCAGCTTCCCCACCCTTCCCGCTCAAGGTTCCTGGAAGCTAGCTGAGGGCAGGTAACACCCTCCAGCCTGGAGGTGAGGTGCGGTCACACTGGGCCCTCCCCCCACTCTGTGGGCACTAGCATTCACGCCCAACCCAGTGCAGGGACCTGGAATTGGAGGGTGTGGACCCCAGCAGCCTAGGGGACCGGTCAGCACTGCCCACCTGTCCCCACGGGACCAGCCTGATGGGGGTGGGGGCAGCACTTACTCCAAGGCCGCGCTCTGTTACCTGCACTTGGAGTTTGTATTCAGCCAAATGAAGAATCCACAAACACCTGCACAATTTCATGTTCTTCTCCCGTTAAAAACGCCAAGCGCATCTTATGCAAACGGGCCTTGCTGCCCTGAAGGAACCGGTTCCCTGGAGCCGAAGGCACAGCCTGTTGGGCCACCAGGGACAAACTGACTGTCCTTACCTGTGTCTGAGCAATTGCGTTTCCCCAGCTCTAGGCGACGTCGGGCCCAGGCTCCACACGAGATGCGCGTGCACTCAGCTGAAACTTGCAGTATTAGATTTGAAATGCACAGAGGTCACACGGCTGTGCCACTTTCAACAAGAAGAGGACATTGGCTGGGTACATTGGACTTCAGCCCGTTTGGCTGCTCTGCGCTGGACCCTCCCTTCCTGGGTTCCTGCTGGGCCACCGCCCCATGACCCACTGTCAGGGGCTGGGGGGCAGGGGTGTTTTGTTTTTGTTTTTGTTTTTATCTTTTGTTTTTTTAGGGCCGCACCTGTGGCATATGGAGATTCCCAGGCTAGGGGTCTAATCAGAGCTGTAGCCGCCAACCTACGCCAGAGCCACAGCCACGCGGGATCTGAGACGCGTCTGCAACCTACACCACAGCTGGGGGCAGCGCCGGATCCTTAACCCACAGAGCGAGGCCAGGGATCGAGCCCGCAACCTCACGGTTCCCAGTCGGATTCGTTTCTGCTGCGCCACGAGGGGACTTCTGTGTGTTGATGCTCACACTGCTGGCCCAGGAGCCACCACCCTCCCAGGCCCCCCGCCACCGCTCAGGCTGGCCCCCTGCGGCTGCTTCACCTCCACACCTCCTGGGTCCCGGGCCGAGAGGCTGTGCTGTCTGCCCCGGAATCAGAACCAGAGGAGAGAACTTAGAGCCGTGCTCTCTTAAAACACCCCTGGGGAGGCTGTGCTCCAGACAGTGAAGGGACCCGAATGTCAGGGGGCCACTGACCGCGTGTCCTGGGGCCTCGCGGGTGAGGGAGGCGAGGCAGACGCAGCACACGTGATGGGCTGAGAGGCCAGACCCCCGGCATCCTGGACGGCAGGGCCACGGGTGCCGCGCACAGAGGGTGGTGGAAGCTCCGCTCCCACCCAGAGGTCTGGGGAGACCACATGCATGGAGCCTGGCCCTGCAGCCGGATGAGGAGACACAGGGGGACGGCCTGGAGCCCTCAGGGTGGGTGGGCACAGCACGTCGCCTCCCTCGGACACAGGTCCCGGCCAAGGGCGCCGTCGGGGGGGACGCTGCGCAGGCCACCCTGGGCCCTGACCTCGGGAGCAGAGAGCTGCTCCTCCGTGGCTCAGCAACTTGGGGGGGTCAGCATGCCTCTGAATGCTGGGCGTGCACGGGGCCACGTGTGCATGTCCGCCAGGGGCGTGGCTGAGTGCTGGGGAGTGTGCCCGCGTGGGTGTGAAGAGTGCACACTGTGTGCCCGTGGGGGAGCCGAGGCGCACACCTGCCCCAAGTGTGCTTGCACGCGTGTGCACACGCCAGTGTGCAGATGTGAGTGTGTCACATCAACACAAACACCTTTTCGAATCCCTTTTGTGCCAGGAAGTATGTGTGCACAGCAAAGGCGCTGGGGGCTCCCCAGGTCTCTGGAGCGGCTGCTCTGCAGGGGTGGCTGGCAGGGGTCTCCGCTGAGTGAGGCCCCGGCTCAGGGAGGCGCTCCGCGTGACATGGGGAGACGCGCTCTCAGAGGAGGGGCACCCTGGGTGGAGAGGCTCCTGTGAGTCAAAGGGAAACAGCACGTGCCTTTTAACACTGACCGAGGTGTAATTTGGGGCGGGGCCGAGCACCGCCACTTGCTCACGAAACCTCAGTGCCCATAATCACTCCAGACCGAGGGCCCCTCGCCCCAGAGGGAAGTCGCTGGTGCCCCCTGAGGTGGACTGGTGTCCAGCCCTGGGCCTGCTGGTGCGGAGGGCCCCAGGATGTGTCACGAACATGGGGTCGGGCCACGAGAACTTTCCAAGTGCTCCCAGAGCACACGCACCCTGGGATCCTCCTCCAGAGAGCTCGGCAGCCGCCCACCTCCCCAGTCCCTGCCCTGCTCCATCTGGGCCACAGGGCACTCCAGACAGGGCCAAGACCCTCCCCAGGGCCGCAGGTCCACCTCCAACAGCCCGGATCTGGCCCAGGGCTGAGGAGGGAGAGGAGCAGGGTTGAGCATGAAGCCCAGGGAGGAGAAGCTCCAGTTACCATGGAGAGGGAAGCCAGGCACCCAGGACTCGGGTCCTGAGGGAGGGGACCAGGGTGCGGGAGGGCTGGGGGGCCAGGGCCTGTGCTGAGGGCTGCAGGCGTCAAAAGGAGAGGCGTGGAGGTGTCAGCCACTGCCTCCCCTGGCCCCTCTCCCCTGGCCCTAAGTTACGGCCAGCTGTCCCTCCGTGGGCCAGACAACAGGTCTCTGCGAGAGACCACTGTGTGCCAAGCACACACCGTCACCTTATGCAAGCCCAGCTAATGTCATCGAGGAGATAGAGGCAGTGGGACTTCAAATCTGACCCAGGACTCAACAGTAGAAAGACAAAAAGTTCCACCTGAGAATAGGCTAAGGATCTAGACAGACGTTTCTCCAAAAAAGATATACGAGTGGCCAAGAAGCTCACCGAAAAATGCTCAGCTCCTAGATATACACACAAAGTATGAAAAACAGGGGCTCGCACAGACGCAAATAGTCGCAAATGTCTATGGCAGCATGACTCGCAAGAGTCATGTGGGAGTCACCCAAATGTCCACCCCTGGATGAACTGAATGAACGAAATGGGCTCCAGCCACACAGTGACATATTATGCAGCCATGAAAAGTGATGCTGCGCCGTGGGCGAGCCTGGAACACATGCCAAGTGAAAGAAGCCATTGCAACAGGATGTGCATTGTGTGTTTCCATTTATGTGCGATGTCCAGAACAGGCAGCTCCATGAGGACAGAAAGCAAATTAGTGGTTGCCATGGAAGGAGGGAGAGGGGTGGGGCTGACAGCTAGGGACGTGGGCTTTCTTTTTGAGGCGACGAAAATGTCCTGGACTTAGTGGTGATGGTTGATCAACACTGTGCATGTGCTCAGCCCTACCGCACTGCAGCCTTTAAGACGGCGAGTCTTGTGTTATGTGGATTTATATCTCAACTCTGGAATGGCACGCACACACCCTAAGCTGGGGTGAAAGCCCCGCTCGGCGTCCCGGCCACAGAAACCGCGAGCGTGTTAGCATCTGAGCGTTAGTTTCCTTGTGCCCAGGATTGGGGCAATAAACATGACTCACAGGGTTGCAGTGCCAACCAGGGGAGATAAGGCACGGAACATGGATGAGATAATGCCTGGGATGTGACACGGGGCTCGCAAAGTCGGGCCGTGCGAGATACGTCACCTGGCCCTGTTCCCATCACACCTGTGGGTGATTCGGGCCTGACACCTGGGAGGCGGCCTTGATCCTACTGCCTCCACCCTAGCAGCACCTTCAGCCTTTGAGCTGAACGCGGCTCCTACCTACAGCCTCCTCCCCACGCCCCTTGTCCCCCATGTGCCTCGCCAGGGACAGCACGTGTCCCCCGCCCCAGCCAGGACCCACCCTGCAGCCACAGCGGGATCCTGGGAATCGCCCCAGCACCCCCTTCCCAGAACAAAGCCCAGGTCTGGGCCCACCACCAGGCCAGGGCTGCTTCTCTCACGCCCCCTCCCCCACCCACTGGCTCCAGCCACGTGGTCTCCTGGCTCTTCCTGCCCAGGGTCTGCCGGGAATGATCCCCACTCTGGCAACTCACTGGGTCCCCAAGCAACGCTGCTGCCCAGCAGGCTTCCCGGCCACTGTCCAAGTCAGAAACCACCCAGCTTGGGTTTTGTTTTTTAAAGCCAAACCTGCAGCATATGGAAGTTCTCAGGCTGGGGAGTCGAATCAGAGCTGCAGCTGCCAGCCTACGCCACAGCCACAGCAACGCCAAATCCCTAATCCACTGAGCGAGGCCAGGGATGGAACCCAAATCCTCGCAGACACTGTTGGGTTCTTAACTTGCTGAGCCACAAGGGGAACTCCCTCCTGCTTGGTTTTTAGCTGCAGTCCCAGCTTGCTTTGTGATGTCGTATTAATGATATTAGAATTGTTTGGTGTTTGTCCTGCTTCCCGCTAGAATCCGGGCTCCGGCCACAGACCAGCCCTTCCCCCACACTGTCCCCAGGTCCCAGGACAGCGACTGGCTTGCAGCAGGAGCTGCCCAAGGTGAGCAGGAGAGGATGCCCACAGGAAGCGGCCTCTCAAGCCCATCTCCCCAGCTGTCAAGTAAGGGAGCGGATTGTGGCTGGTCAGCCCGCCTTAGCGCTCCAGGCGCCGCACAGGTGGCCCCGCACCACAGGTACTGTGCACTTGGCAGGGACCCCCTCTGGGCACGGAAGCTGAGCTCGGCTGGACTTTGTAGGGTGGGCAGCAGCTCCTCCACACCACCTCTGCCCACCAACCTCCCGCGAATAGGCTTCAGGGTGCCTAAGAGCTCCAAATCCGCGGCAGCTGACCTGCTCCGCCTTCCCAGGGCATGAAAGGCACCTGCATCTCCCACAGGCGAGGCCCGGAGGGTGCACGCCCGCGTCTTGCCACCAGGTGGCAGCAGAGCGCCATAAGCTGATCCTCGGAGCCAGGAGCCTGGGGGGTTGGGGGGGGGCCACCAGCGCGGAGAGTGGCCATCCCCCCTGCCAAGACCCCTCTTCCCACGGTCTTCCCCAAATCCTGGCCCCGCCCAGGCCCCCACCACCCACAGATCCAGGCCCCGCCCCCAACTGAAAGGTGCCTATGTTTGGGGTCCGTGGTCTTCCAGGGTCACCTCCTGAAGAGATCGCGGCAGCGGATAATGGAGCTGGGGCGTGGGGGGCAGCAGGCAGGCCCCGCCAGTCCAGAGCGCTTATCAAAGGCCAGGCCTTTCTAAGCACTGACACCCCGCTTGTAGAAGAGGGCACCCACACAGAGCAAGGACCCGCGGGGACCCCTGGAGCACAAGCAGAGAACCCAAGGGCAGGCGGGCTCTGACCCCAGGCCCAGCATAGCTCCTCCCCCCTCACCTGTAGGACAGCTGTCCAGTGGGACGCTCAGGAGACTGACCCTGAGAAGCGGGCACAGGGTTCAGACCCAGGTGCCCGCTCCTATTTGTCCTCCAGCCCCCGCCGCCCCCGCCCCCCTCCTCCAAAAATACCTTTAGGGTCGCTCAGTGCCTCCCATCCTGTCTGAGGAGGGGTCTTGCTCGGACCTGGAGGTGGGTGTTGGCTGCATTTGGGAGGGGGACCTTAGAAGCTCTCTCCCGTGGCGCCAGGTGCCCTTCCGGGAGCCGTGGAGTGTGGAAATCCGGATTGACTCCAACCTGTCCCTCTAGTATTTCATACTAAAGCAAACACAGATGCTCTCTGTCACAGAATGCAGAATGTCCATGAAACCCTCCTGGACGACATTCTGAGTCTGGGGAGGGCTGTTTAGGGGTGTGCCCCCAGCTCCTGGTCAGGAGAACAATTCCAGTGTCCTCTGATTTTAAAGCTATGCCCGTAGACATGTTTGGATTTTTGTTTTAAGGAGTGCTCTGTTTTATTGTTGTTTCTTAAAATTTTAATTTTTTCAGTTATTTTTGGGCCACACCTGCCTGCAGCATGCCTGCGTTCCCAGGCCTGGGATCTAACCCAAGCCATAGCCGTGACACCAAATCCTTCACCGCTAGGGTTGGGAACGCTGTCTGAGAAACATGAAAGAAAGTCCACTGAAACCTGCCATCAGCTACTAACACCATAGTAAGAATGAATTTGCCCAAGTCTTGAGGATGCCAGCAGCTGCAGGGTGTGGAGCAGGGCTGTGGCAGCAGTGACGCGCCAGCACTGGTCCCAAGGGGAGGGCCCTGCGGGTGCTGTCAGCAGGGAGATTCGGGGCAGTGCAGGGCAGACACCCCAGCTTAGCATCTCATTCTTGCCTCCGGGAGCCCTCGCCAGGCTCCTCCAGCCCCGCCCACTCTGAGCCCTACGCCTCACCGTGGATGACCAAAGGTAGCAAAGGATCATTTTTAGGGGAGTTTCTGTCATGGCGCAGCAGAACCATGAGGTTGCGGGTTCGATCCCTGGCCTCACTCAGCCGGGTTAAGGATCGGGTGTTGCCGTGAGCTGTGGTGTAGGTCGCAGATGCGGCTTGGATCTGGTGTTGCTGTGGCTGTGGCGTAGGCCTGCAGCTACAGCTCCAATTAGACCCCTAGCCTGGGAACCTTCATATGCTGCAGGCACGGCCCTAAAAAAACACACATACACAAAAAGGATCATTTTTAAAAGGTAAAAGCACAGCTACCATGCACACAGAAAATGCATCAAAGATCTTATTGAGCTCATTAATCAACGAGGAAACCCGTAACATGTTAGCGCGTGCTCTCGGGAGAATTCCAAACACCCCACTAAATGGGAATCAGGGCTGCCGAGGGGTTCACAAGGGCTGCGAAGCGCGTCCACGGCACAGGGCTGTCATCAGCTGCCCTGCACCAGACACAACGAGTTTGAGGTCTAGGACAGGAGTCCCTGGCGTTATTGTCAGTTTTCTGTAAAGTAGCTCACCCAGAGGACAGAAATAACCCAGACGGGACCCATTTTCGTCTTTCAGAAAGGTCTCGCGCGCTCCCATGGCTTCAAGAGCAAGGGCCCTGGGAGCCAAGCTGGCCACTCCCCCGCCCGGCTCCCCTCCCAGCCCTCTGTCCAGCCTCATCGCCTCCAGGAAGAGCCTGGGTTGGGTCTCAGCCCTCCTTCCTGGAAGGAGCTGCCTGCCTCTACTGAACAGCAGCTTGGGAAGCGTCCCCCAGCCCGGGTTCGAATCCTGTCTGTGATTTACTAGATGCGTGATCTAGAAAAGCACCCGTCTGATGCCCGGGTCTCCGTCTCTGCGGAGTGGGAATGGCAGAAGCACCCGCCCTGCCGACAGCTTGTGGGGACAGGATGCTGGCCGGGTGTTGGGTTAGCATCAGGAATGCCACTGTCCCTCGCCCCACCCACCCTCTTCCTGCACCCCCACTTCCTCCCCCACCCAGCAAGCCTGGCCTCGCCTCTGGGGCCGAGCTCCCCAGGTGAGTTCAGGGACACTGGCCTGATAGATCCCCCCCTCCCTCTTGCCCCCAAGACATTTCTAGCTCTGGAGTTTCTTGGAAATAAAACCCAAATGCCCTGCCCAGGCATGCAAGCGCCCCGCCCGCTGGCCCGAGGATGGTGTGGTTCCAGCTCCCTCTGGGCGCTCCCGAGCCCTTGAGGTTGTGCCCCCCAGCATCCCCCACCAGTGCCCACACCCCTCTTCCAGGTGGGGCCCCGGTGCACTCGTGGCCGTCCCACAGTCCTCGCCCCTGGCCACGTGCTCTGGTAGACGGATGGACCTGTGACACACGGGGTCCAGTCAGGGACCCGTGTGGACGGCTGCCACAGTCACATCTCTCTTCTCCTGGGCAGGGTGGTGTTTGGATGCAAAGTCTGGAACTGGAGCAGCTGTTTTGTACTCATGAGGGAGAAAGTGGCTTTGGGACGAGGCCGACGATGCCGAAGGCGGGGATGGAAAGAAATCGAAGCCTTACTGGATCGAAACAGACCCCAAAGCTGGCCCGCTTGGGGACCCCAGTATGGCGAGCCAGCCAGCGCTCTCTTGGCTCTCTTGTCACTTGTAGCCTGATGCACCCTAGATGGTACACTTCTTGTCTGCAGCTGCTGCTGGCTTCTGTCTCTGCAGCTGCGTTCCTGGAGGCTACAGGCTTTTGGGGGCTAGCCGTCTGATGTGCTTTGTCCCACCAGTCCTGCCGCCCCACCGCTCTGCCCACCAGCCAGCTGGCACGTATGGCCAAGCCTCCAAAGGCTCCCAGGAGCGGCCACTGCCCCCAAACAAGCCACTGCCCCCCGGGGCGGTTCAGACAGAGGCTGGTCCTCATCCCCGTGAGACACTGAGGCCTCGGAAACTGCCACCAGAGCCCCAGGACCCAGCATCCCGTGTAGCTGCCTGGCTGTAGTCACAGACTCTGGAGTGGACAGTGCGGTGGCGGGGGCCACAGATGGCAGAGACACAAGGGTCTCCCCTGGTTTGGGGGCCTTGGCGGTTGCCTCCCTGTATGTTCTCCTTTCTCAGCCCCAGCACGTGCAGGCTGAGAACTCCTCCTCTTGGAGAGAGAGGTGCCCGGAGAAGGCAGCAGGCCCTACCAGCTCCCTAAATCCACCTGCTTAGTTAGCAGGAGCCTGGGGTTTCCTTCCACAGAGGCCCCGTCACCAGCTCAGAAGCCCTGTGTTTTTGAAAATGCCCTGACACACACCTCGCGATTCTGGAAGCTTCAGTCGATCAGCAGGAACGAGTAGCGCTTACTAAAACCCCGCGCAGCCTCCCTCATCGAACAAAATTAATCAGTAACAAGTGAGATGCTGTGAAGTCATCTCCCAACACGGTAGCTCCGGGAGCCCTATCTGATCGGCCCGCCTGGAGGCCTCCGGGATTCTCCTGGTCTGTGTGCGCGCAGCAAGCGCTGCACGAGGCGTGTGTCTGTGGCTGAGTTACGCGCAGGCCTTGTTCTGCTGGACGTGCCCCGCTGACCCGGGGTGTATCGCGGCCTCAGACCCTCTCCATGCGGCAGCTTCTTTGCAACGTCCCTGCTCGCTCAGAGGCCACCTCCCTGGAGGGGACCCCGCCCCACCCTCGGACTCCCACCACTCCCTCCCTCATGTCCTCACAACATGGGTCGTAATTGGTTTCCTCACTTGGGTGTCACCCACTGCCAGCAAGACCACACATGCTTCCTTCCCAGTAAGGTCCAGAGCTCAACAGAGAAGGGCTTGGCTCGAGCCTGTGAACCGGCTGCCTGAGGGGATGCTGGGGGGCTGGCCACAGGGAGCAGGCACAGCGGGGGTCCTGCTGGGTGGACGTGAGGAGGAAAGGAGAGGCTGCGGGGCCTGGGCCCTCCGTGGTGGAGGGGCCACTGCTCTGAGGGCAGAGGGAGAGCCCGTCGCTGGACCGGGCAGCGGGGCTTGTCTGGCCGGGTCGTGGCGCCAGGGGCCTGCCCTGGACGAGGGGCGGCTTGGCCGGGGAAGGGCCCGCTCACCGCCCAGCCTGCTGTAAGCGGACAGCTGACCGTCCCGTCGACCTCACGGCAGCCGAGGGGGGGCATGGAAATGAGCTCAGAAGTCCCAGGTGTCAGAGCCAGGGTGGGGCCCGGGTGCCACGGCCAAGGTCACAGCCACGACGCTCTCCCCTCCTGTGTACAGAAACGTGTCTTGACAGTGAGGGAGCCGGCCTCAAACCGGCCTCCTGACCTTCCTCCCCACGGCGCAGTGGGAGGCAGGGCGGGACTCCAGGGGTGACCGGCCCCTCGACAGAATCTAGAAGCCGACCCCTGGGCCTCCTGGCTCAGCCTCGGTTTTGGCTTCTTCCTAAGGCGGCAACAGCCCCACCTGCTTCTCCTCCACGGCTGGGAGTCAGGGCTGGGCCGGGAACAGGCCTGATGGGCCAGCGGAGGCCATGTGCCCATCACCTGCGGGCACTGGAGGCCTGAGCAGGGCACACTGGGTGGTCCAGGCCAGGGTCTGCACTGCAGGCTTGGGTGGGAACGGTCCCTGCCGGGTCATTACGGGGCCTCTGGTGGGAAGAGGAGGGTACTTCTTTCCCTAAGTCAGGACACCCGGGGACGGAACCCCCATGCCGCTCCCAGGTCCCCCTCCCGCCCACCGGGTCAGTGCAGCTCCGTCCTCCTCCTCAGGCAACTGGGCCTGAGCCTCAGCCTTCAGAAGATGCCCTGGATCTGAGCACCACTGCCCGCTGGCCACTCAGCCAAGCTCTGTCCTCCCTCTGGGTTAGAACTACAGCCTCTGGTGCCCCTGGGCCTCAGCCCGAGAGATGCCGGCGGGGTCCCATGGCGCCAGCCCCCATCCAACTGTTCTTTAAATAAACCCTTTATTTTAGGGTGTTTTCAGATTTACAGGAAAACTGTGAAGATGGTACAGAGAGACCCTGAACAGCCGGCGCAGCCTCCCTGTCGGCGGGCACGAGCAGGGGGCCTCTGCCGCGGATGACGAGGCGGCCATGCCGACAGGCTGTCGCTGGGGGGCCGAGACTTCGTCTTCCTGCTGGGCTCCTTGCTAGCTCCAAACCTGCCTGGCGTTTGGAACCCAACCACTGTATTACCTGTTAATTCAGTTGTTTACTTTCTCTTTCAGGCGTGTCCAGGTCCCGCCCTGGCCCAGGAGTGGATCCAGACGCGGGACTCTGAGGTCTGCGGCCGGGTCAGGCGGCTGCAGGTGCCAGCCCAGGTCGGGGGGGGGGCAGGGGGAGGGCGGTGGGGACACGCTTCAGCGCTCGTCCAAGGCCCGGCTCTGCCGAGGCATCAGCCGGCCTGGCCTCAGCGCTGACAGCAGACTCAGTGGGGACAAGGTCCAGGGCCGAATCTTCAGGAAGGGCGGGCGTTTTTCCCAGGCTCCCCTGGGGGCTCATTATTGGGGCGGATAACCAACCACGTTTGCTTCTTGGCCTCTGGGGACAGGCCTGCCGCAGCCCAGCTCACAGAGCTGCTCTCTGGGGAAAAGGCCATTTGAAGTGTGAAAACAGCCACCTGGGCTGGGCCGGGAGGGGCCCAGACTCACCCCCCCCTCCCTGACTGGGAAGGTGGGGTCGTTTCCCAGGAAAGTGCGGCCATCCCGACGGCTTCAGGGCCAGGAAGCAGCAGCCTGCGAGTTAAGAAGGACACTGGGCCCGGCCTGGCTGCCACAATCCCCCCCAGGCTGTATGAGGCGGTGCAGGCCGGGGACCCCAAGCTGAGGGGGGCGGGGGGCGTGGGGCTTGGGGTGCTGAGGAGGCTGTGCCTTGACCTCTGCCCTGGCGCCCATGCTGCCCGTACACCTGCAGGTGCCCATCTCTGTCTCTCGGGGGGTACCACCTGCAGGGACGGCCCTCGCAGCCTGTCCTGCTTTCGGCCCCGCGTCTAGAGCAGGGGGCCTGCCCCATCTGGGGTGGAGGCTCTAACTTGACTGGAGGATTTCCTCCGGGGGAGCCCCCTGGACTGGACAGCTCTGGGTTCCAAGTTCATCCTGGGTTCTCTGTCCAACCCCTCCTCGGGGGGTCCCTGACCCCGCAAGTCCCCGACGTTCTGTGGTGGAGCGAGGATGCTGGGCCCCCAAGGAAGGGAGCAGAGGGCCCACACCTCCCTTGTGGGTCAGGCCCGGTGGGGGCATCAATTGTCCTGAGGGCTGGCACCACAGCCCCGGCCTGGCCGCCCCCTCCCACCGCCGCCGGCCCTCTGAAAGGCCTTTTCATTCCTGTGTGGACAGCGCCACTGGCCGCATCAAAGAGCTTCTATGGAAAGTCATATTTTTCCCCAAACCAGAAAAGTTCAGGCTCAGAGCGCAAACATTCAGTTCATTATTGAGAAACAACAAGTCCTCGGGGTCCCGGTTACCGGATCAAAGCTCAGAAATTAAATCTCCAGAAGAGGAGGCGGCCTGGGATCAGCAGATTTGTGTTTGCTTATTTTTTTTCATTCGGCAGCTAAAAAAAGGGACTTGAAATCTGCCTAGCGGTTTGGAAGTCTGGCCGGGGTTTGCGAGCGGCAAGGAGATGGCGCGCTCCGGAGCCCCTGGGTGTGGGGCTGGAAATATTTGGTTGACATGACAATGGAGACGGCTGGGCGGCGTGTCAAGCGCAGGTCTCCGGGAGCGCTCTGGCCCCGCGCCCTCCCTGTCCACACGCGTGCAGACACGTGTGCGCACACAGGTGTCCTCTGCCCGTAGGCGCTCACGGGCGCGCCTGCGCCTGGGGACGCACACGTGTGTGCGCACAGGGGCCCTCGGACGGGAGGCGCACGCGGGCACACGCACACAGGCTTGCTCAGCGCGACCCGCGTGGAGTCCGGAGGCTCAGCTCTGTGCTGTCACCAGGGCCTGACATTGTCCTACGACCTGGAAAAACAGCCCCTGGGACCTCCTGCCCCTCACGCCCATGGGAGAGGGAGCTGTGAGCCGCGCCAGGACCTGCCAAGAGGCTTGTGGGCCCCAAGGGGCAGGGGGGCGGATGGTTCTTTGGGGCCACTCCCTCACGCCGGGAGAATCGATGCCCCAGCACTGCTGGGGCCCCTGCCTCACCACCCGGCGGCCCCGGAGGGAACAAGCCTCCACACAACTACGAGGATGCAGGGGCCCCGCAGGTGGACGCCGGGCATGCTGGGAGCCTCGGACGCGGCCGGAGTCAGGGCCCAGGTGTGGACAGTGCGGGTGCCAGCACACCCCAGGGTGGACGCTTGGCCGCCAAGGGGGCCTTGGGTCTGGTATCCAGTCTCCCCTGCCGGTAGAGTTCTCCCAGAATCCCATCTCCAAGTTGAGCACCAAGCAGCAAATACGGGGAAAGAAATGGAAAACAGCTGGAAATGTAGACAACGTGACTCACTTTTTTTTTCCTCAAAAAAAAAAAGATAAAAATAGTGTCACAGACAAGTTCGTTTTCTAGGCAATGTTATTTTAGGCGGCGTGTATTAATGGCATGAGAATTAGTGCAAATTAAGCAATTAGGCTCAGGCTGGCAGCCGGGCTGACAGGCACTGACAGAGGCGGGATTCCATGTTCCTGGGCCTCGGGAGTGCGCTGGACGGCTGGGGGCGCTGGTCCGGCCTGGCCTGAACATCGCAGGGACACTTGTGCTCTGGGCGGCTCAGAGGGTCAGAGCAGGGTCAGAGCAGGCCCCGTGAGCCCAGCCTGGGCAGATCCTCGGGGAAGGAGAGGTGGGCCCAGCCCCCCAGAACTCACTCTCCCCCCTGGGTTGCCCAGGGGCCAATCTACCCAGCAGGAGACCGGCTCCACGCCCTCCGGAGGAGATGGCCCGGCTCTGAGAGAGCTGCCGGCCCCTTTCACAGACCAGAAACCAAGGCCCATAAAGGGAACCTGACTCTCTGAGCCACAGAGCTGGGCACCTGTCTCCCTCACCAGCACACCTTTCCAGGCCTCAGGAGGGACCTGCCAACCGGGCGGCGAGGGTGGCAGTGTCTGGAGCATGTGCTGGCCGTGGGGTGGCAACCCCTGGAGTCCTTGGGGTGCTTCTGGCTGGGTGCCAGGCACATCTGGTTCAGTGCTGCCACGTGGCCCAGGGCAAGCCCCTCCCCAGCTGTTCTCTGTACAGCAGAAGAGGCTCTTGGGGCAGCTGGGAGGGCTCACGGAAGTCATGCATGTACCTGTCTGCACTGCTGTACCCATCGGCACCCCTGTTCCTGTCTGTACCCCTCTGCACCCCCATACCTGTCTGCACCCCTGTGCCTGTCTGCACCCACATACCTGTCTGCACCCTTGTACCTGCCTGAACTCCTGTACCTGGCACACAGGTGTGCACTAAACGAAAGCATTACCGCAGTAGGCCCAATGTTTGAGGAATGGGGTGCCCTGAAGGGCTCCAGGTTAGGGGTTTTGTGAAGGTCCTGGGGCTGCTGGAGTGACCACACCCTGGACAGCTCAAACAACGGAAGTGTATTCAGAAGCCAGAAGTCGAGGTGCTGGCAGGGCTGGCTCCTGAGGCTGAAGCAACACCTGGTCCAGGCCCCGCTCCGCGCTCCTGGTGGCTGCCGGCATTCTCAGCGCTCCCAGGTGTGTGTGTGTCACTGGATCGCTGCTTCCTTTGTCACGTGGCCTCCTCCTGAGTCCGTCTTCTGATAGGGACACCAGTCACGCGACACAGGGCCGACTCCAGGTCCAGGACGACTTTACCTCCGGGTCCTGACCACATACCGGTGCAGAGACACCCTATTTCTGAATAAGGCCCCGGCTGAAGGCGGAAGATGTGTGTCCCCCTCAAGTCCACACACTCGGTCCCATCCCCCAGAGTGACAGTGTTGGGAGGCGGGGCCTTCGGGTGGCCTCATTAGATGAGGCCCTCGCCCCTTCCTGCACATGAGGACACGGTGCCAGCATCGCGGGCTCGCGGGGACTGCACGACTCCTGGCAGCCCGAATGTTCGGAATCCAGCTCGGTTTGCCGCCCTTAGTGGACCCGGGCGCATGGACGTTTGAGCTGCCGGCGGGACGGGCCACGGCAGCGCGGCCTTGAGGACGGCCTCCACTCCCCGCAGACCCGCAGGGGCCCCCGCTGCTCAGACGCACACTGATGCCCCCCAAATTCCTTGACCAGCACGTGTTTGTGAAAGAACCACGTCCTGCAGGTTCTGCCCCTGACGGCCCCTGCTCCAGGGGCTTCTCAGCTGCTCCCCAGCACCCAGCACCCTGTCCACCGCTCACCCGTCCTCAACCCGCGGGGAAAACAGGCCTGGCAGGCGGGGTGCGAGCCCGTCCCTGGCCCCAGCTGTGGAGCAGCTGAGCTCATTGGAAACAGGCTGTGGCCTGAATGCCGCCCTTGTCTCGGCTTCGTCAGTGGCCCCCAGAACCATCCGGTGCTTTATTGACTCAAGATAAGTTCCCGGAGGCCCAGAGAGGCCTGTTGGCCCTGCGTCCACCGGCCAGGCGGGCCGGGCCAGCTGGGCTTGGCGAGTCCCGGGCCACGGCTTTGTCCTTGTCCCCCCCCCCGCCGGCCTGTCCCCAGTCCCCAGGCGATTACACCTATCACTCCTCTCGGCAGTGCCAGTGCAGACACACCTGTGTCCACGCAGCTCCATCCAGAAACAGGTGCTTGGGGGCGACACCACATCTCAGGGCAGAGAGGGCTCAGTCATCTGATTTCTGCCAATATTTACGTTTCCGTCTCCACGGAGAACCTAATCAGACTTCCAAATGCACCTGCCCGATTCTGCCCCGCTCTGCTCCTGGCTCGGGGCCGCGGGCGGTGGCCCATCTCCCTGGTCTGGGAGTTTACCCTCCTCGAGGCCCGGATGGCCAGACAAGGGGCAGAGCGGGGCTTGGGGACGAGGCCCACGAGCGGGAATGGGGCCCATGCAGGCCTAAGTTGGGCGGAGGAGAGGCTGTGTCCCCGGCCTGGGGCTCTGCTTCATCTGTCCTGTCCACCACTCGTCGCTCACCCTCCAACACTCACCCGAGGGAGGAGGGGTGCACAAGCTCCTTTCAGAGTGTTCTTTTTGGAAGAGAAGCAACGTTGCTGTCCCACCCCCAGGTAGCGGGTACCGCAAACATCAGGCCCACTGGCACGTCCCAGCCCTGCTGGGGAGGGCCCTGGACCACCGAGCCGGGCTGTGTGGTGAGGACAGGTGGGGTCTTGGCCGCCGCCCGCCTGCCACCCCTGCTCCTGTGACCGCCAGTGGCAGCCGCCTGCTGTGCTCCGAGCACCTGTGCCCTCAGAGCAGCCTCGGGAGGGAGCCACAGACCCTGTGGAGCTCCCGGGGAGGGTCCTCCCCTGCGTGCGGGATGCTGTGACCGACCCCTCAACTCACCCCAGAGGCCAGAGCCCCGGAGACACTTCCCAGCAGCGTCTGGGGTTTTATTGACTTGCCAAGAGCTGGAGATAAACCCCACCTAATGTCAGAACAAACAGAGGCTGAAACCGGAGAGGCCTGAGAGAGATAAGAGAGCGTTCACGGGGCGGGGGGGGGGGGCTGTGAGGGGGGCACCGTGCCCCCCAGCACCCACGGCCCCCCCAGGGCGACAAAGAGCTCGGGCGCCAGGGGTTCATCATTCCTGGTGGGCCCAGACCAGGCTGCGGTCTCAGGGAGTCCCCTGTGGGGTGACAGGGACCCAGACAGACGCATTCCCTGCCCCCTGGACGCTCCACTCTAGCGGGCGACCACATGCTGGTGGACAGAGGGAGGGCGGTGGGCCCTCGCTGGGTGGTGGCCGAGCCCCAGGAACGCAGGGCAGGTCGGGAGAGACCCCAGCCCAGCTGAGCCGTCAGTGCCATCACTGTGGGGGCGTGCAGAGGGGGAGGGAGGCGTTGGCCCCCCACCCTGCATCTAAGCTCCCTGCTCCTCCCCCACGAGCTGGGCAGGCAGGCAGAGGGGCCGTTCAGGATTCCAGGCGGTCTGCACTTGGGGCCCCAGTCACCCTCCACCCCCAGCAGAGGGCACACAGCAGGGGCGGGGGGAGCTGGGTGAAGCCCACCTGGGACCTGACCTCGGGATCCAGGGCGTCCAGCCTGGGCAGGAAGAAGCCGGGCCTGGGTCCTTCCCTGTAGAACTGGGAAGCACCGACATGTCCCAGGAAGAGGAAAGGCCCCCTCGGAGGGTGGCCTCTTGGGACAGGGGCCCTGAGTGGGTGAGGTGCCTCGTGGGCTGGGGGCTGCCAGCAGGGGGCCTGGCCAGAGGCTGTCCCCGGGCCCCCAGGCAGGTGGCTCATGCCAGCCGCCAAGCATCTTGCAGGCATCACTTCCATACCTTACGCCAATTAATTGTTCCATAACAATAATTACAGGATGAATTTTAGGCCAATGAAATGGCAACTCGAGATGAAAGGGACAAATTCCTAGGAAAGATGGCTTCCCAGGCTCACAGAGAGAGAGGGTAGGAACAGCGACAAGGACCCGGAACCCCTGGACCCTAACGAGGCCTGGCTCTTCCTCTGAAGGAAGGACACGGCCAGCGAGAGAGGGGGGCTGAGCCGCCCTGGACGGGCGCGTGTGCGCAAGCGCGTATGTCTGCTCCATGCGTGCTCCGTGTGAGCCCGTGTGCGTGTGTACACACGTGTGTGCACCCCGTGATCTTTGAATACACAAAATGTTGCTATGATCTTGCCTTCGTGGATTAGTGTTCCACAAAAGCACTTTTTCAGAGCAAGCGCGATTAACCCACCTCAGTTCCTCCCCGTCAATCGCACAGCCTTGAAATCAGCTTCCAATTAACTTCTTTCATTTCACTGAAATTCTATTCATGGGAGTCATTTCTCTTCCATTTCAATTGTATCAAAATATGATTGACTCATGCTGCGTGGCTCGTATCGGTTTTTGCGATTTGTGCTTCTCATCTGGGTCCTCGGGGCTCAGGAGGGACACCCGAGAACAAATCTCGGGGTGAGGCGCCCCTCCTGTGCCCACTCCCCATCTTTCTCAGACAGCGTCTGCCTCTCTGGGTCAAATTTTGCACAATTCTCTCTCCACTTAGAGCCCAAACAAAACTTACCCTGGGCAGTTAATTTGTCTGGATTTTATTTTGTGTGAATGATTTCTTGCAGGTTTTTGGTTTTTTTTTCCCAGCTAATCCAGGAGAAAATCATGAGCAATTGTCTATGACTGAGAAAGAGAGGGGCTGGGAGGGTGGCATGCAGGAGAGAAGGGGCAGAGGCAGGCATGGGGGAGTGGCAGCAGGTGGCCCAGAGGGAAGGAGGGAAGGGGTGGCCGAGAGCTCACGAAGATCCCAGCCTCAAACACTGGGGTCAGCGCGTTTTCCTCCTCAAACGCAAAAGCCACACCATCTGCGTGGCCTGGAGACGGCTTCATGGGGTCAGAGGGTTTAGGGTAGGTGTGTTGCATTGACGCTTCTTGCCCAGCAGGGGGCGCTGCTGGGGTTGTGGAGGGTGTGGAGGTGAGACGACCGCGGGAGACCCCCAGCCGGGGTGACACTGGGACTGCACGAAGGAAAGGGCTGACCCAGAGGCCTCAGACAGGGTCCATGGTGACCTTGACAGCCAGTGGCCAGGCCAGGCCCAGCCCCGTGCACCCCATCCCCTCCTCCGAGTCTGGCCAGGTGGGGGGCTCCTGACTCCCACCGGCTCTCAGCCCCACGTGATGACTGGGGGCCCGGGGGCAGGGCCCACGTCCAGCACGTCTCAGGAGCTCTGGTCAGGGTCCGAGCCAGACCCTCGCAGGAGGGGAGGGGCTGAGGCCTGCAGAGACCCCACCCCGGCATCGGGGCCACGACTCTCTCGCTGGGCTTGAGAAAACCAGTTTCCTCTGCCTGCTGCTGGCTGTGTCGGGAGGAATTCTGTGCTCCCAGTTTAATTTAACCTGAACTAATCACAACAGCAAAGGCAGGCGTCCCCCTTCCCTCTCTCCCTTATCTGCTTGCAGATGTCCCAGCAGCCTCAGGGGGACCCCTCCATGGGTCCAGGACCTGTGGACAGAGGCCGAGGCCGTGAGGAGTCAGCCTGCACTACCTCTGCGGCCGGGGCCCGAGCGGCTGCTCTCAGGGGCTCCTGGATGCTCTCCTCCCGGCTGGGATGGTCCGTTTCTGCCTCTTCAGCTCTGCTGCTCCAACCTCTAGGCCCTTCCCAAGCTCAGATTCTAAATCCATCAGCAGAGAGTTACGGAAGCGCTCTGCCTGACCTCCTGCGAGGCTGAGCCCTGCTGACTGGGGCCAGAGCACCTTTGACCCCGGGGCCATGAACTTGGCCCCGAGGCATCCGATCGCACCTCTGCAGACCTGGGTTTGGTGAGTCTCAGATGAGGTGGAGCTGGAGAGGCAGGGGGCCTGGGGCGCTTGGAAAGAGGCCTCAGGACAGGGGCCCAGGTTGCCCAGGGTTGGGAGGGACTCCATTCCAGGCCACGCAGGAGACTCCAAAAGGTGGAAAGAAGACAACGTGGTAAGGCGCCCGAGGACCAGGGGACCAACACAGCGGCAGGTGTCTGTCACCCAACCCAGCAGAGACGGCCTCTGTGTCCCAACACCCACCTGGCAAAGGAGGACTCAGGTAGAGCCATTCCTTTGCCCCGCCCTCTGCCCTCTGCCCTGTTCTCTGTGCTATAGCTGGCCACGGGCCCTAGTTTCCGAGGAATCTGGGCGATTCTGAATTGCGCAGGGGCAAACGGGGACAGGGGAGGGATCCGGGGCATCTGGCTGACGGTCCAGCTGCTCATGATGCGAGACTCACCCGGGGGTGCGGGCACGGCGCCCACAGGGAAAGCCCTCAGGACAAGCACCAGATGCTGACAAGCTCCCAAACATTCTTTCCAGGCTGATGCAAGTTGCCAGGGAGTGGATGCCAGGAGGGAGCGCAAGGACTCATCCGATCGCCCAGGGCGAGCCTCTCAGCCCGCCACGCCCAGCACGGCCTCCCAGGCTGGGCAGACCCCTGCGGGCCCCGGAGAAGGGGCAGCCTGGGCGCTGGAGACCAGGGTCCCCGTTCGTTCAAGCAGGATGGACTGGCAAGTCCCACGTCACCTCCTCTGGACCGTGGAGGCCACACGTGCCTGCCTTGGGGACTTGGAGGAGGGTCCAAGGAGACGACTCAGGCCATCAGCCTCACCACCGCCACCGTCATCCCCTGTATCACCTCCGTCTCCACCACCGCCCTCGTCACCGCCACCTGCAGCACCTCCGTCTCCACCACCACCGTCTCTGAGCCCGAGTCCGCCTTGGTCCCAGGGAGGCCTCCTACGTCACTGCTCGGACCCACCGGGGAGCAGACGCTTGTCTCTCAAGTTCTGGGAGGCTGGTGTTTCCCAAATGGGGTCCAGCAGAGGTCATCCTGGGGAGGCCTCTCTTCCTGGTCTGCAGACACCGCCTTCGGCGTGTTTTCACCTGCCCGACCTCCCACCCCTAGGACCCCACTTAATCTAATTACTTCCGAGAAGCCCCATCTCCAAGAGCAGTCACCCTGGGGTGGGCTGGGGACATGGTCCGTCCACAGCAGGCCTCAGGGGAAGAGGGGCTTCTGGGCCACCTGCATGGCGAACTGGCCTGTGGGGGGGGTGCGGACCCACCACAGGGGGACAGGTGCCTTCCTCCAGCCACACCCCGAGGAGCCCATGGGTCCTGTGTGCTTCTTGTCCACCCAAGGCCCTTTATTCCCATCGGGCCTGCCTCCAGGGAAGGAGAGAGACCAGCCCACTTCTCCTGCCAGGAGCAAATGCCCACAGGAGAGCCGACAGCCCCGGAAGGGTCAGGGAGGCACAGATGGGCGCGGAGCCCCAGGGAGGCCATGGCGTCTGCCGGAGGTTGCCCAGCAG
Organism: Phacochoerus africanus; assembly: GCF_016906955.1. Classification (NCBI taxonomy): domain Eukaryota; kingdom Metazoa; phylum Chordata; class Mammalia; order Artiodactyla; family Suidae; genus Phacochoerus; species Phacochoerus africanus. The sequence goes on from NC_062548.1 coordinate 1,971,321, forward strand.
CCCGACAGCAGCACCACCCCAGCCCAGCACCCTTCCCGCAGGCAGTTCTCCCAAAGCTGGAGCTGCCTTTTCTCTGAAAGTAAAAACACTTTGCTGGGAGGTGAAAGGTCCGAAAGCTTCTGCGCACACGGCAGACCCCAGGCCGTCGCTCGAGTCCATACCATTGAGCCACAGACTGGCCCCCGTGGTCTTGGGTCCCTGACCAGAGGGGCCCGGCAGGCAGGCTCTGGTGGGCTGTTTACCCACCAGCCGAGGTGGGCATGTTTTCCTGGCATGTCTGGGGGTCTGGGGGCCCCAGGAAAGGCAGGCCCCTTCCTGGAGGGACTGCCTGCTCCGCAGGGCCCAGCCCGCCTCCCCAGCCCCTCTGCCTGCCTGTTCACCCAGACCCTGGCCACTTGCTAACGGGATCCGAGGTGGGTGGCGGCTGAAGTCATTGGAAAAACCTCAGGGAGGAGGGAGCATGCCGGACACCTGACCTGTGGAGGCCGAGGCTGCTGCCAACAGCTGGCGGGAGGAAGCAGGTGTTCCGGCCCCGGGCAGGGGGAAGCCTGAGTCCAGACGGAAACAGAATCAATCCCTTTGTCTTCAAGTTTAGTTTCCCAAAACTGGTAGAACGAGTCGTACCCACGGCAGAGTGAATGCAGACCCCGCGTGTGGAGTTGGGACCCCCTGTCCCTGCATTGCCTGGTTTTTTATGTGGTTTTATCGGGAATTAGCTGCCTCTGCCTGATTCTTATTTCCAACGGGCAACATCGTGCTTCCCGCGTGCGGTGCCCGCCTCACCCGCGAGCAGAGTCCTTGCTGCCGCGTCTGGAGGCCTCCGCCAAGCTACCCCCCTCATGTGTAGTTCACGCTGCTCTGAGTGATGCCTTTGGGTCGTTTCCAGTTTTTGCTTCATAAATAACACTACCGCGGGCATTCCCACAAAAGTCCCCGAGTCCTCCTTGCAGGAATGTCTGCAGAACGGGCTGGAGGGCCTGTCTGGGGTGCACTCCCGGGTTTTTCCCAAGTGCTGGTGCCAGGCGACCCCACCTAGGGGCATGAGCCACTGGTCTGGTCACTTTTACACTTTGGCCAAACTGCCGGGTGAGTTGTGATCTTAACTCGCTCTTCCTGATTCCTAACAAGGTCTGATGGGATCTGGCTCCTCTTTGCTGAGCCGCTGGCAGGGTGTTACATTGGAGGCCTGCCCAGCGGATTCCTATCAGAGTTTGGTCCTGGGCCCCCCTCTTTGCGTATTTGCAGACCTCTCACTGTGCTTTGTCTGCTCGGTCTTCCAGGGGCCTTTTTATGAAACACACTGTCCTAATTGTGATGTATTAGAATTGATCCGTCTTGGCCTTTACAGGAACTATTTTGTCACTTGGTTAAGAAGTCCATCCAGGAGTTCCCGTCATGGCACAGGGGTCGATGAATCTGACTAGGAACCGTGAGGTTGCGGGTTCGATCTCTGGCTTCGCTTGGTGGGTTGAGGATCTGGTGTTGCCGTGAGCTGTGGTGTGGGTCGCAGACGCAGCTCGGATCTGGCGTGGCTGTGGCTGTGGCGTAGGCTGGTGGCTACAGCTCCGATTAGACCCCTAGCCTGGAAATGTCCATGTGCCACGGGAGCCGCCCTAGAAAAGGCAAAAAGACAAAAACAGAGACAAAACCAAACCAAAGAAGAAGTCCACGCCCTGCTCAAAGTCACAAAGCCATCCCTCCGTACTCTCCTCCTAAGCCCTCTCGTCCTGTCTTCCATTTAGGGGTCTGTCCCTCGGTGTGAAGGAGAACCACGCTTCCTGCTTCATCTCCGTTCCGCGGTCTCTCCAGCCTCGGGGCGGGGTCTGTGCCGTGACCTCCCCTCTCCTGCATCCGGGAGGGTTGTTGAGGTTTCAGCCTGTTCCTGGGAGGACGGAGCGCTGTCTGAGCTCCTGTTCTGTTCCCATGGGTGCCCCGGCTCATGAAGGGTGAAACTAATCAGCCCGATACCAAAGCCCGTCTGCCCCTTGCTCTTGAGGGCTTAGCCCGTCTCGGCTCTTAGCATCTCAGCACAAATTTTCGAATCAATTTGCCGGGATCCACCGAAAAGAGAAATTCAGGCTGGGATTATACAGATATCCGCGGACCCCTTTGGGGAGAATAGACTTTCAACTCATGAATGCCGCGTTCCTTTTCTCTAATTACTTGGGTCTGTGGTGTCTCTCAGCAATTGTTTTAGATCCGCTTCCTCTAGAAAAGTCTTACACATCTTTTGTCTTTCCCACGCACTTCCTATTTTGGGGCCTTTGTCAAGGACATACTTTCTAAATCTCAGTTCGTCTCCGCCATGCAGAGAAGCAGCTAACTTTTATATGGACTGTGAATCCAGCAAACTTCCCGGGCCGCTTCCTAACGTGGACAGTTTATCTCCTTGTTCTTCGGGCCCTTCTGCGCGTGTTGGCGTGTCCTCCGCGAACAGGGCGAGTTCTTCTCCCTCCTCGCCGGTCCTTCCACTTTTTACTCATCCTTCACCCCTTGGACATTGGCTGGGGCCTCCAGAAAGATGCCGAGTGGAAATGATGGCGGGGCAGTTCCCTTCGTGGTGCAGCGGAAACGAACCCGACGAGGAACGATGAGGTTTCAGGTTCGATCCCTGGTCCCGCTCAGTGGGTGAAGGATCCAGTGTTGCTGTGGCTGTGGTGCAGGCCGGCGGCTACAGCTCCGATTCAACCCCTAGCCTGGGAGCCTCCATATGCCATGGGTGCAGCCCTGAAAAAACAAAAGACAAAAAAGACAGAAAGACAGAAAGGAAGGAAGGAAGGAAGGAAGGAAGGAAGGAAGGAAGGAAGGAAGGAAGGAAGGAAGGAAGGGAGAAAGACAGACAGACAGACAGACGGACGATGGTGGGAAAACTCCGTCTCAGAGAGAAGGCTTCAGGCATGATTTTCCCTGGAGGGTTCTTTTTTTGCCGCCCATGCAATGAAAATTAAGGAAGTTTCCTCTATTCCTAGCAGAAGCATTTTGTTTCCCATGAATAGACATGGAATTTTATCAAGGATTTTTCTTTGTCTGTCGATACGACCTCCCCTTAAGTCTGTAGAGATGGAAGTTGACGTGCACTGGTTTTGAGGGATGAAGCCGCTATTTTATTTCAGGATAAGCACAGCGTGGTCGTCATGTTTCATGCACTTTCTACGCTGCCGAGCCTTGATCATTGTCGGGCCTCTAATTTTCACTTCTTGGACTGCTCCTCTTGTTTTTTGTTTCTTTGGCATTTTGTCTTTTTACGGTCACACCCACAGCACATGGAGGTTCCCAGGCTCAGGGTCCAATCGGAGCCATAGCCACCGGCCTACGCCAGAGCCACAGCAACTGGGATCCGAGCCGCATCTGCGACCTACACCCCAGCTCATAGCAACGCTGATCCGTAACCCACGGAGCAAGGCCAGGGATCGAACCCGTAACCTCCTGGTTCCTAGTCGGATTCATGGACCCCTGCGCCACGACGGGAACTCCCGGACTGCACTTCTTGGACAGGTTTTGTTGTCAAGGGTCTATTAGTTTCTTAAAACGAGTCAGAAGTACTTCGTTCTTTGCTGTACGCTGGAAGGGTGAGGAGTGGATTATTTATTTGTTTCTGGAATATATTGGTAAAAATCACCACTAAAGGCATTTGAAGATGAATTTCTTTCTCTCTCGCTCTTTTTTGTTTGTTTTGTTTTTTTAGGGCAGCACTCGCAGCATATGGAAGTTCCCAGGCTGGGGGTCAAATCGGAGCTACAGCTGCCGGCTTCCACCACGGCCACAGCAACGTGGCCATCCTCGACCTACACTGCAACTTGTGTCACTACCAGATCCTAAACCCACTGAGCAAGGCCAGGGATGGAACCTGCATCCTCACGGATATTCGTCAGGTCCTTAACTTGCTGAGCCGCAGCGGGAACTCCAGAATTTTTAATTTTATAGGTTTTGTTTTGTGTTTCTGGCCATGCCTGCAGTGTGTGGAGGTTCCAGGGCCAGGGAGTGTACCTACATCAAAGGAGTAACCTCAGCAGTAGGACAATGCCGGATCCTTAATCCACTGTGTCACCAGGGAATTGCAGGAGTTTTAATTTGAAATACAAAAAGGAACACTTGAAGATTCACATCCTTTGCTGGTTAGGGCGCAATGGATACGCTCTCCTTGGGTAACGATTCAGCCGTTTCTACTAAAGCGAAATGACCGCATCCCCAGGATGACGGGGACCTGAGCACAGGCATCGACCGGACCAGCGTGAGCCACACACACACTTTTTCCCAAGAGCTGGAACCCGCCCACCTGTCCATCCACGGGCCGCGGTTTTCCCACACGACGGAATGGTGCACGCCAGCAAGGGGCCGACTCGGTGATCTCACTCGCACGGGCCCAAGAGCGAGCAAAAGCGCATGCTGAGACGGACGCCCATGGCCGGGATGAGGCCAGGCGTCAAGTGGACACCCTCGGGTCCCCGCCTGGGCCCCTGCTCCTCGTCCCCCAAGTGCCAGCAGAATCACCATCGCTCGTCGCTCAGAGGCGGCGTCCGGGGGGGCTGCAATCACCCATGTCTGGTGGAAAAGCCATCATCTGTGATTTAAGGCTGGTTGGCTTTGCCTCGGTCCCCGGCGAGGGGCTGATGCCAGGGGCCTTCTGGGGTTGCGTCTTGGGCTGACTGTGGGCCTGGGAAGGAGGCGCTTGGGATGAGCGGGGAGACAGAGGCCCAGAGAAGCGAGGCGGCCCAAGGCAGGAGCAGTGCCACAGCTCTGAGCCAGGCCGGATGCCAGGAGGGAGGGGATGTGTGTCCCTCGGGCCCCGGTCAAACCAGAGCCTCTCGGGCAAGACCCCCACAGTCATGGCTACAGCGGGGACCCCAGCACTTGGGCGGCTGAACGGGGGCCTCTGGGCCCCTGGAACTGCCTCCTCTACCCCCAGGGCCGTCTGTGGGCATCGCGTTTGAGAACAGCTCCCCACGTGGCCCCTTCTCTGCCTGGTCCACCAGCTGGCCATCGGGGATGGGCTGTCTCTCTGGCAGCCGGTCCCCGGAATATCACCGGGGGGCAGCAGGGGAAGGAGAATGCAGTGGCTGAGGGCGCTGGGGACCCCGGCGGGCACGCTGAGCAGCAGTCTCTCTCCCCGGCCGCTCGGGCAGGGGCCTAGGTATCACACAAGCCGGTGGCTTGAGGTGGAGGCTGTCCCAGCAGCTCCGTGTCCGGGGCCCGCTGATCCTATTTCCACGCAGCCTCAGTGGTTTGGTTTCCTCTCTTTGGATGGGGATGCGGTTCCACGATCCACGGCACCTCCGTCCGCAAACCGCGAGCCTAGATTCGTCCCTGGGAAGCTCCCCAGCTGAGGACCCTGAAATCCTCCCCCGTGGTAGTCGTGGGTGATGCTGGTCCCTCCAGGCGCTGGGGACGCGTCCTCCCAGAGTGCAGAGCCAGGATTGCGAGGGAAGGGAGAGGGGCCGGGGGGCAGATGCTGCCAGAGGAGCGAGGATAGAGGACATTCCGGACAAGAGGAGACACGGCTGCTCTGCTGAATTCCGGATGTGGCTCCCGGCACATGCCTGGTCTTGCGGGACGGGCGGCCCCTCCCGCGGTTGACAGCCTAGCCCACGGGGCAGCCTCTCCAGGCTGCAGGTGGCCTATCGGAGGCAGGAGATCAGCCCGGGGGCTGGGGAGATGGATAGCATTCCTGGGGACCCGCCCTGCACCCCTCGCGGACGGACGCAGCCCCAGATCCGGCGGCTGGCCCGCGAGGGCAGCCGTGGTGCCGCAGGCCGTGTGGAGATGAGCTCCGCGCTGGGCCTGGCTCCGGGCCGGGGGAGATAAGACGCCTACACAAACAGGGCACAAAGGCTGCTCCCAGGGCCACACCAGCTGCGTGCCAAGCCCTCAGCGGGCACTTTATGGCACGTTATCTGCTCTGCGCCCACAACAGCCCTGCCAGGTGGGATTTTCACTCCTATTAACCAGATAAGGGGACAGGGATCCGAGAGGCGAGGGCGGCCAAGGTCGCGCAGGTTATAAAGTGGCTGTGCCTGGAATCCGCCCAGGCCCACCTGGACAGGAGCCCACCCCCCTTTAATACGGAACAAACAGACTCTTTGTGTTACAGGAAAGGGTTTGCGACGCCACGCTCATTCTGGAAAAGGAGCAGGGCTGGGACCCGGGCCTGGTCTCCACGCGCCTGGCATCCTGCACACCTGGCCGTGAGGTGTCGCTTTCAGAGGCAGAAGCCCACGAGCAGCGGGACGGGAGGACAGTGCCAGGGCGGGTACCAGGGGGTGCTCAGCCTGATGTGCACGCAGAACCTCAAAGGGCCAGACCAGGGAGCGGCGGCCCAGGCGCCTCAAGCGCTGTGAGAAAGCCGGTGTGAGAGCAGAGCCTCCGGCTCCGCCAGGAAGGAGCCTCCTCAGGTCAGCAGGAGCTCTTGGAAGTCAAATTCTATAGTAAAAACAGGAGATCTGGGTGACGAGGCTGCAGGAATCGCCCAGAAAGTAAAGCCCGGGGACAAAGGGGCCCCAAACCGGAGAACCACAGGCGACGAGGCCAGGAGGCCCAGGATCCAAACAGAAGTTTAGAAAAAGCGAAGGGAGGGGGACAGAGGGAGGGCGTTCAGGGACGATGCCGGCCAGGAAAAGGCCTGAAAAGACAAGCGGATACAGAGACACAGAGCGCCAGCCGCGGAGCCGTGGGGACAAAGGGACAGCTTGCAGCCACCGGAGGGATGCATGATGCAACGGCGCCAACCTCCCCTCGACGGGGTAAAGGCTGGGCCGGCGGAACGAATGGTGTGTCCTCAGTTTGGGAGGAGAGGCGTTCCAGCTGGGGTTCCACAACCAGCCACGCCACACTCGCCCGCGGCCAAGGCAGCGGCGGCCACCACACATGCACACACGCGGGCCCACAAGGGGGATGCGGTTGGGAGGCTGCTGCTCGGCATCGGGCCGAAACAGCTCTGCTCACTGTGACCTGCTGGCTGACTTCTTGCCACAATGGTCATCACCTACTCAGCCACCCCCTAGAGGGGCTTTTGACTCGCTGGGCTTTCTGCTCTGACCAGCAGTGGTGCGGGTCCCGAGGTGCACCTGCAAGCCCCTTAGTGACACAGTCCCAGAAGTCGGTTCTGAGTGCGCGTGCCCTGCCCGCCAGCCCTCTCTCTTCACGTGCTCCGTCTGGCAGCCACCCCCACCCCAAAGGGGCAGGGGTGAGGTTCCCGGGGTCCCTGTGAAGGGACCTTTCCTCTCCTGGGACTCGGGAGTGGCCGCCTCTACCCCTTCTCCTGCCCCTCAATCACTGACGTGTAGACGCTTTTCCTGCAACTGGGGGACCGACTCGGTTGCGAGTACCTGCTGCCAACCCATCGTCCGTGTTTTAACCTCCATGCCGAAGTTTAAAAACTTTTAGGTGGTCCGATCCATGACCTCTTCCTCCACGTTGCCAGGTCTGTGTGTGTTTATAAAACACGCGACCTGCCAAAGATCCCCAGGCCCTAAAGGGCTTTCTCATCCGGCCGAGGGATGCGGGCTGCTCCGCGGCCGCCCTGCCTTCCACCGTCCGAGGTGGGAGGAGGGAGCCCTGTCCTCGGGGCCAGCGTCTTCCCTGAACCCCCGACCACCTAGGGGGCTGCCCTCCGTGTGCTCGGCGCTGGGGAGGCTCTGGACAACCCCACCCCCCACCCCCCGCGCTCTTGCTTCCTGGAAAACCCTGGTCAAGCCACAGAGGCTGGCAGGACATGGGCCAGGCTCGCCACCCAGCTCCGCTCTGCAGGATGACGTGCAGCATATGGGATGTGTCCCAGGCCCCTTGCAGCCCCGCCAATTCCTCCCGTGGAGCTGATGTCCTCCACCTTCGCAGGAAAGATCCCTGAGGACCGAGCAGCTGGGCGACCAGGAGCCAACGCTGGGCCTGGGTTTGAACCCAGGGAGCAGCCTGGGTGCCTGTAACGTGGGCACCTCGCCATCTGCCGCGGGGGGTGTTGGCCGAGTGCTGGCAGGTGGCCAGCTCTCCCAGGACAAGCCCCCAGGGCAGCAGGACGGACGCCACCCGGAGGCTCCCTCCCTGCTCCTTCGCTGCCTCCCGTCTGTGCGCCCCTGTCTCCCACACGGGGAGGGAAACCCAGGATCTACGTCCATCTGGGCTGAGCAGGGAGTCCTGAGCTCGCTGTGGCTCTGTCACTGCCTCCCTGTGACCTTAAGCTGTCATGTTCCTGCTTCCTCTCCCTCAGGAAAGCATTTCCACTGTGGTTCCCTGGGGAAAACGGCGCAGGGCCACGTCAGCTCCTGGGAGTCGGGGCCCTTCTGCAATCGCTGCGGTGTGTGGATTTGGGGGCGGTTGCCCCCAAGAGCCTGCACGCATGCGTGTGGGGGCGTGCGTGTGCATGGGAGCAGGCGTGTGCGTGTACACAAGCGTTCATATGCACGTGTGCACACAGGCGTCAGGGGGACACACTCAGCCCCTCAGCATCCCTGACGTGCACCTGATCAGAAGCACCCTCCCAGGAGATTCAAGCGTCTGGAGACCAGCTCAGAGGCTGGAGGGCAGAGCACGCGCCCACCTTGACGCAGAAATTCTTTGCACCCAAAAGGTGCACGTGTTCCCTCATTTCTTTGTCCAGAGACGTTCACCACGTGCTTTGCTTTGGAAAAACCTCCCAAAGCAAACCTCCCAACCTTCCCTCTTGGGCTGCACATCCAAGAGGGAACGCGCTAGGGCGGGAGGGCAGCTTCTGCTTCAAATTTCCATGAGGCTTCTCTTCAAGGACAGGCCTGTAGCCGAGACTTTCTGGTCGTGGAGCTGGCCCTCCCACGCGTGGGACTCGTGAGAGGGTCCTCACAGAGCAAACGCACCCTATTTGCTACCAAGCCCCTGCAGGGACCCCCCTCGTGGGGGGTCGAGACTTCCAGAAAGCCACCGCTCCACCACTCCTTGGTCATTCCAGGCCGCCAAACTGTCCCTCTTCCCCAGGGCTGCCCCTGTGAACCCAGAGGGTGTTTCCAGAGAGCCTCTGGGCACATGGAACCCCAGAGGGCTGTAGCCCCCTGGGGGCTGAAAACCCAGGAATTCTCACCAAAACAAGAAAGGAGCTGGAGGTCTGGCCGCAGGTGGACCCCACCCAGCCTCCCCCAGAGCCTGACGGGCACCTCTGTGCAGAGGGCCAGCCCTGGGGACGCCTGGCTCGGGGACCAGCCCTCTCCCTCTGGGCTCTCCCTCCCCTGGGGGCAGAGAACCCACTGCACCCCCATCTCTGCATGGCCCACCCCCTCCTCATGCAGCCCCCCCACCCCGCTTGGGCTCAGACGTGGACCCAGAGAGGCACTTTCTCCACCCAAGCAACACCTACCACCTCCCCCTCACACCCCTGCCTCCCCCAGCTTTTTAATGGTTAACCAGAGCAATAAAACAGGGCGATAATGCTGTTTTTGATCCCTTATCAGCATCCCAGAAGCCTGCGAAGGCTGCGAGTGTCCCACTGAGGGACCCAGCCCGACCACCCTTTCATGTGCAGCCAAGCAGCTCAAGGGAAAGAGCTTTTCCAAACCAAACGCCCTTTGCCAGTGCAAATTTTGCAGTGAAAACAGAACAGGAAACTCCTAATCTGCTGTTTCATGTGTGACAAGCGGTTTTGTGGCAGGACAGGGGCCCGAGACGCTGTCCCTTCATCCGAGGCCTGGCTGCCTTCCCCAGAGCGAGCACACGCATCGTCTGAGGGCTTTTGCGCTTTGCAACCAGTGGTCAGGCTTCATGGTGGGGACCAGAGACTCGGCCCGGGCTTGCCCAGCTCGCCCGACTTTGATCTGCTTTTGGCACCCTGGTCGCTCCAGCTCCCATCCTGGCATCGGACCCCCGGGCCCTTGGTCCCCAGGACACTGCTTTCCCAGATGCCTGTCCAACATTGCAGACAAGCAAGCCTGGACACAAGATCGGGTGTCCACCTGCTGCTGGCAGCCAGGGGAAACCCCGGCGAAGACGGAGGCACATTCGGACTGGGGGCAGCTCTGCACTGGGCAGCTTTTTGTTCGCAGGCGGCGGCTCTGTGTGCTGAGCTGTGTCCTAAAGACCAGGGTGCGTTTACCTCCAGTTCTTAAGAAAATGCAAATGAATATGCCTTACCCCCTCAAAATTACAGAAAAGAAAATGTTCCAAGTGATGTTTTTTTGAGATTTGAAGGGCTTGACCTCTTACTGCAGGTGCAGGAGTGGAGCCAGGGCCAGATCGGTCCTGAGGGATTGGACAGATGGATGGCAGTCTCCCCCCACCCCAGGAGCAGGCGGAAGCCCAAGAGGGCCCTTGTTTAGGGTCTGGGGCCCTGGAGCTCCGTCTTTCTCCTCTAAAGGCCTCCCTCCGGAGCCCCAGGGTAGACACCAGCCCTGTGCAGCTAATCTGAGGAAGGGGAGACCCTGCTCTGAGCCCGGCTCCCTCCCACTCCCCTTTCTGGTGAACTTTCACGTTGCCCGCGTCTGAAGATGCCTCGTGCAGAGCCCTGAGTCCCGCCTCGTGCATCCTCCTCCAGAGTGTCTGTGCCAGGTGCTGGATGCACAGTTCTCACCACAGGGGCCTCACCGTCTGGTGGGGGAGAAAGGTGCGACAACACCACCCCGATTCAGGGTTCAGGCATCGCCTTCAGCCCTGAGCCCGGCATGGGGAGATCGGCTGAAGGGCAAAGAGCCATCCCAGGACGCCAGCAGGTGCCCCTCGAGGGGTAAGGGGAGGAGAGAAGGTCTTCCAGCAGTCGAGGGCCCCGAATGGGCAGCCCTGCGAGGGGGCAGGGGGCCATAGCAGGGGCACAGGGCCATGGAAGAGGCATGGGGTCATGGGCTGGCCCGGAAGGTGGGCGCGCAGGCTCCAATCACGTCTGGGCTTCTGGATTTATCTTGCCAACCAGAGCTGCTCATTTTAGGGAGACGGTGTCTGACTCCAGGTGACATGCACCCTGGTCGGTGAGCACACCGTGAGTAGGAAGGTGCGTGGACCCGGCCACCTAGTTCGCCAGCCACCCTCAGCGTGGCTGTCACACGACAGCGGCAGCCCGGGAAGCCCAAGATACTGAATTTGCCGGCAGGCCCAAGGGGCAGAAATCCCGCAAAAGGATCTCCCCCGTGTCTGCGCTGACACCCACCAGACGGCTGGCCCCCAAAAGCCTCCCAGAGGCCCTGGAGACACCAAACCCATCCGGCTCTTGCCGCACGACCTCTGGGGACGAGCCCAGCCAGAAAGGCCCCCAGACTATAGCAGCGGGTCTGCGGGGTCCGCTGCCACCCAACGGGACGACCCGCGGTGTCCAGCCCCCGAGGTCCGTGTCTCTTCAAGGTGGTGGGTTCCTACCCTGCGGTCAGTGACGTCAGAGGCCAGCGGTCAGGAACCCGAGGCCCCAAGGCCCGAGCAGAGGCGGCCAGCTCCCCCCGACAGGACCCCTGAAGCCCAAGGGGAAGCGGGGCGGGGGCCAGCGTGCGACCAGGAGCGGCAGGGCCATGCGGGAGGATGCAGGAGGCTCGCAGAAGCCCCCACGGGCAACTCCTGGGAAGAAATTAAAGCCGGGGAGAGGCACCCTGTGAAGGCGCAGGATGTCTGGAGCCGAGAAGCCCAAGTTCACTTGAAGTTCACTGGTGCCTCCGCGCCCGTGCCTTGGACATCCTTCCTGGGGCCGTGGGAAAAACGCAGCCAGCTGCGGCCGGACGCCGGGTGGCTGGGCTGGAGGGGTGCCCCTAGGACAGAGGGGCGCACACAGCCAGCAGGGGTGGCGGGCAGCTGCCGGGGCATCGTCGTGACTCGGGTCCCCTCCTTCCCTGGGTTCACCTCTGAGAGCACCCCCCCTGCAGGACCCTGCCCGCTGCCTCCAAAAGCCTTCCCGGGGGAAATAGCCTTCGCACAGGGCCCTGGAGGATGAAGAGAAGCTCGCCAGGCAGAGGAGGGAAGACGGCGGGCGTGGGAACGGAGCTCAGGCCCAAGGGAGCGAGCGGGCGAGGGCAGATGGAGGCCATCTGAAGCGAGAAGGGGCCGGGGAGGGAGCGGTGCTCTGGGAAACCAGGTGGGGGGGGGCCTGGGGGGGGTGCTGCCGCCCGAGCCCCGAGGGAGGCAGCCTGGCTGGAGGCTGGCAGCCTCACAGGAAGAGCTTTTCCTTTTTCTGTGGCTGGAAATGAAAGGAGGAGAAGGAGGGGTGGGTGAGGGCGCCCAGCGGGCTCTGGCAGGATCCAGGAGGAAGGAAACTGCAGGCAGGTGGCGGCTTGTTAGGGTTGGAGGGCGGCAGCCCAGCCAGGCGTGTACCACGCGGGTCGGGACACGCCGGCTCGGCCAGCCGCCCCCTCGCCGCCCCTCGCAGTCCTCCCCCCCAGCCCTGGCTCCACGTCACCCCCTGCTGGCTCATGCTGCAGGGAGGGAGGGGCCCCCTGGGGAAAAGGGTCCGTGATCTGAGACTCAGGCTACGTTCTTGCTTCTGCCAGTAACCAGCCCCGTGCTCGGCCTGTGGGGACAGAGGAGCACGTCTGGAGCTTGGAAGACCTCGGACGCAAGGCTTGGGCCTGAGGGACCAGCCAGGCAATGAGAGGACATGAGGCAAGCAGCAAGTCTCCCACCAAGAGTGAGAGAATCCTTGGACCTGAGATCAGAGTCCCTTCCTGTATCTGAGCCTCAGCTTCCTTGTCTGAGCAATGGGCCAATAGCTTGCCACGAGGCTCACCTTATCAGAGATAGTGGACATAGGTGCTCCCTAGAGGCTGTGTGGATGGATGGAAGGACGGATGGATGGGAGGAAGGTGGAAAGACGGATGACTTGGTGCAGCAGAATTTCAGAAAATGCAGAGCCAGGCACAGCTGGAGACCTTCCTCGGTTCGGCAGTGTTTCCTGTGTGCCTACTCTGTGTCCATCCCTGCGCAAGGCACCAGAGGAAGTTTAACAGGCGAAACAAAGCCAGGCTTTGCAGACGGGGATCTGGGATCGAGCACAGCATTTTCTGCTGCTAATAATGACAATGCTAGGACCCTGTGAAACTGGAGACACCCTTGGCAAGACCTCCCTTGGCCCCTCAACACCGGGGCAGGCACAGGCGTCCTGGAGAAACGAGGCTGTGTTCAGACAGGACAGGCTGCAGAAGTGGGTCCCCAGCGAGGACAGTGGTGAGTCAGGGCAGTGCCCTCCAGCCTGGAGGAGGATGCCCTCTGAGTGGCCCCCGAGAGTCTGGCCCTACCCCCAGCACCTGAGCCTCATGCTGGGCTCTGGTCAGCTCCCTGTGGATGCTCCCCCGTGCAGCTCTGGCACGATCTCCGTGGCACCTCCTGGCTGCCAGGGACCCTCTCTCACTGCCAGGTGAAAACGGCAATTTAGGGCCAGGAGAGGGGGAGGCTGAGGTTGGCTTCTGGAAGCATGCAGAGGCCCCCCAGGTCTTCAGTCCCTGCCTCTGTCCGCACCTCTGGCGTCTCCTCTGGTCCCAGCCTCTGTCCCCCGTGGCTTCTTCTCCCTTGGGTCTCAGGCTTAAATGAGGCCCTGACCTGACATCAACTTCACTGACTGACGGGCAGCTCCTCACGTTTCTGTGTCCAAGTCCATGGCAGAGACCTGTTCCCACAGTCCAGCCATTGCTGGAAGCCTGGACGTGGGGCTGCAGGCGGCCCTGGGTGACACGTCCTTGGGGTGTCTCTTTCCTGGCTCAGGCCCGGGCTGGGTGGCATATAGGGCCACTCAGAGCCAGAGCCACCCATGTCAGGGGTAAACTCTCCCCCCCCACCGATCCAGCACCACGAAAAGGATAATGAGGAAACCCCATGAATAACTTCACGCTCATTAAGTGCTGCAGCTGAGAAAAAAGGAGAAAATTCTTTGAAAAACACAAACCATCTAAACTCAACCAAGATGAAACAGGTCATTTGAATGGTCCTATCACCATGGAAGAAATTGAATTTGTAATTTAGAAGTTCCCTCAAAAGAAATCTCCCAGACCCAGTGGTGTCCCTGGAGAATCTATCAAAAATTTAAAGAAGGAGCAATACCAGAATGCACACAATTCCTTCCAGAACATAGTAGAGAAGGGACAATCCCCCCAACCTGTTTCATGAAGCTGCCATTGGCCTGATTCCAAAACTAGACAAAGGCAACACACACACAGAAACAAACAAAACCCACTGCAGACGAATGTCTCATGAACTTAGATCCAAAAATCCTCCACAAAATAAAAGTAAGTGGAATCCAACAATGTAGAGAAAGAATTACCCGCCAAGACCACGCGGGATCGACTCCACATTGGCACGTCTACGCCGCGTTGAGAAATCAGAGGACGTAATTCTCCCTACCAACGAGCTCAAGAAGAAAGGGTGTCATCATTTCAACTGATGCAGAAAATGCCTCTGACAAAATCCAACACACCTTCACCCCGAAAGCCCGAAGTAAACGAGGAACGGGGCAAACTTCCTCCGCTTGAGACCAAACAGGGTCGTTCTCGAGGCTGGGACGACCCGGCCAAGGGCCAGTCAGTGGTTACGGCTGGGAGGCGAGCAAGCGCGCGGCCATCACGTCTGGGCACCTGCTGAGGACGGCGGGTCAATGGTGGGCACCGGGACCCTCAGGGCGGTGGGTCACTCTGCACAGAGCCACAGAGGCGAGGGGGTCGTGTGCACCTGACGGCTTCGCAGGGGGAGACGCGGAGGGAACCACAGGTAGACATGACCTTTTGTAAGCGTAACGCAGCAAGACCAGCCCTCGGCCAGGGCGGTTAATTCGGGATCTTGATGACGGGCCTGGATGTGTGTGATGGGGGAGGGGACGCAGACCCTCTGCACTCTGTGCGCAATTTTCTAGAAACTTGAAATTGTCTATTAATCTAAAAAAATTTCGGAGTTCCCGTCGTGGCTCTGTGGTTAACGAATCCGACTAGGAACCATGAGGTTGCGGGTTCGATCCCTGGCCTCGCTCCGTGGGTTAAGGATCCAGCGTTGCCGTGAGCCGGGGTGTGGGTCGCAGATGCGGCTCGGATCCCACGTGGCTGTGACGCGGCGTAGGTCAGCGGCTGCAGCTCCGATTTGCCCCCTAGCCTGGGAACCTCCATATGCCACAGGTGCGGCCCTAGAAAAGGCAAAAGGACCAAAAAAAAAAAAAAAAATTCTTGGAAACCGCAATAAGGACGGTTAAAATGCAAATGGGCCACAACGAACGGTGAGAACGTGGGGCAGCGAGAGGGCAGCGGCGGGGCCGCCTGAAGGGGACGTGATGAAGCCAGGTGGACGAAGGTCACGAATGTCACACGAGGGCGGGAGCCAGGCCCGAGGATGCACGCGTGGTGCTGCTGCATAAAAGGCCGAACCCGGAAGCCAAAGTCTGAGGACGCACACTTACTGGGGCTGGAACACGGGGGAGGCGGAGGCGGCCGGGATTGAGAGGTGGGCTGGCAGGGGTGGGCTTCTCACCTCCAAGAAGGTGCCTCCTCGCAGCGCCCCTCCCCCACCCTCTTGCCCCCCCCACTCCCCATCCCCCCCATCTTCCTCCCTCTCCTCCACCCCATCCCATCCCCCGTCAGGACCCATGGCAAAGGCCAGCGGTTTCTCTAGGGAACTGGCCTAACTGGGCGAGGACTTTTTGAACCAGACTTCAGAGTGGAATTTTTTTCTCTCAAAATAGAGAGGAATTGGCTGTCCAGGAGTTAAAGATAGAATCCTGTGGCGAGACCAAGGTCTGATCCCCGTCCCAGCTGGCAAAGGGAGCTGTGGAGGCCTGGCCTCTGGGGCTCCGAGGGGCTGCAGCTGGCGCTGAGTCACATGACCAGCACCCCCAGCCCTCACCCCTCCCCTGGGCTGGGGACAGCAGCAAATCAGGACTCAGCAGTGAGCCATCTGTCCTGAGAGGGAGTGAAGACTGGGGGCCTCGAGGGGCTCAGTGATAGAGTCAGGTCACCTTCCATGGAGGGTCTCTGGAGGGCTTCCTGGAGGCGGGGATCCCACGGAGGTAACAAGGCATGCCAGGAAGCGGGAACTCCCAGCAGCTCAGGGCCTGAATTTTGGAGATTTGTAGGCAGGGGTGGTCGGTCAGCTTGGGGCCAGCAGGGCTGGGATGTCCGCTCTGGGGTGCATTGTATTTGTGGACAGTGAGGAGCCACTGCAAGTCCTGGTGCAATGGGGCACCGGGGAGTGTTAGGCAATGGGGAACCTGCCCGAGTGAAGGCCCTGCCCCGGGGGGTCCAGCGTGGGCAGGCAGAGTTGGCAGCACCGTGGACGAGCCTGGCCCTGTGCACAGAGCTCCCTGCACCCAAGGGCTCCGGGGGCCAGAGAGGCCATGGAGGGGCTCAGGGCTGGACCAGAGACCACGGTGGCTTCCAGCTGCCAGCACAGGTAAGGACAGCTCCATCCCGCAGGAAGCCCGGGTGCGTGCTCACAGCTGTGGAACATGTGTGTGTCTGGAGGCACATCCGGCCAGGGGCCCGGCTGGAGGGTGACACACCTGGGGCTTGTGCCGCCCACCCCGCACTGGCACCCTCACAGGCTGTGCCCCCAGGGCCTGGTGCCACCTCGGGGCTGCCGCTGGCAGAGGCCCAGGCCTCCCCTCAGAGCTGGCAGCCTTGCCAGGGCTCTGACTCACCTCTCAGGGCCATTTCCCCTTGCAAAGCCAAGGAATCTCCCAGTGCCAGGCAGGGAGGTGGCCGTGCACCTGGTGGGGCCCCGGGCCTCCCCCTTCCCAAGGAGATCTGGGTGACAACAGGGAGGGGCCGGCCCTCCCTCCCCACCTGTTTGCCTCAGGGTGCTGTCTTCCCTTCCCAGCACTCTGCAGGCTGGAACCCCTTGGCTTAGTGGGGGGGGGGGGCAGAACCCCACCCTCATTCCTGGGGTCGGGGGGAGGTGGGTAAGCAGAAGCCCCTAATGAGCTCAGGAAGCTGACGCCCCACATGCAGCATCCTGACCTCGGCGGCAACCTCTGCAGGGGCTGGTGAGCCAGGAAGCCCCTCCCCAGAGTCATTTCAGGTCACAGAGCCCACCATTCACATGGGGGTGTCACCTCTGCTCGGGGCCACACACGAGCAAGAGGAGGGGGCTCCGCTCCCACAACCCTCGGCCTCTAAGGCGAGAAGTCCCCAGCTTCTGCGGACTGGAGCCAGACTTGAGCACAGGAGGCCACGTGGTGGCTCAGGACACAAGCCCGGGTGACAGAGAACGTAAGGCTGAAGCCCCGGGAACTGCGGGGCTGTGCAGGGCGGGAGACTTCTGGGCGAAGGTCCCCGGCAGCCCGGCTAGGCCCTGGCCCAGACCCAGCCCTGCGTCCCCATCAGTGCTTGATCCCATGGCCAAGAGGCTCAGCCGGGCCCTCCCGCCCATCACAGCCTCTCTTTTCCGATGTCCCAGCCAGGACCGACAGGTGCACCAGGGGGATGCCGAACCCGTGAGGTCCCGTCTCTGTGGTGTGAACGCTCCCCGCCCAGCAGGGCCGAGGTCCAGCTGCCCGCGACCCTGCGGTCAGGGCCAGTGTGGCTCCCATCCCAGCAGGGGCTGGGCTTCGGTGTCCACCAGAACGTGGCCCCAGGCTGACAGACCGGTCCCTATTTCGTCAAACAAGGTTGGCGGGACACGGCCGAGCCGTCGGGTCGGTGCTCCCAGTGGTTGCTCTGCTGTCGCACTCACAGGACTGAGTGACTGTCGCAGAGCTCACACGGCCCGAAGGCGCAAATACGCACCCTCTGCCCTTGACAGAGAAGGTCGGCACATCCACGGTAGACGTGAAGCAAAACGCAGTGAAATTCTTAGGAAGAAATGCGTTTAAGCGACGTAAGGATTCACGGGCACGCTTCTGGAAGGAATCATCAGGAGGGTGAGGTTGTTTCTTGACCAGCTGCGGCGCCTGGGGTGTGGGCGCATCTTGTCACACAAGGAAAAAAGACAGAGCTTTGCCCCTGGGACGCCTGACTCCTCAGCACGAGGTGCGAGGGGCTCTTGGTTAAGAAGGTAACGAGCAGGTCTCTCCCCAGGGCTGGGAACCACCTATGTCCAGGACCTGCCCCCTATCATGGTCCCACCTCTGGTCACCCACCCAGGACCCCTGATCCAGCTGGCCACCTACCCGGGGCCCTGCAGCGGTGTGCGGGGCGGGCACAGCTGCTAAGGGACGCAGTGCACCTGTGGAGCGCCCCGGCCACTCCCCTCCTCCCTCTTTGGCGCTCGGCCTGAACCCCCACGGTGGAGCGCCACACCCTGGGGCTGTGCCTGCCCACCCAGAGCATCCGTCTCCCTGTCTGTGTCTGTCCCTCCCTGAAGCCGGAGCCCAGAGTCCTTTGAAGTCCGAGCGCCCCCCTCCCTCCACTCGGGGTCTAGTGGGGGTGCCAGGACCCGAGGTGGGGCCAGAACCAGCTGTCTGAGTTTCTGGATCCCAGCAGGAGGGGGGATGAGGGCGGATTACCAGCTGGTGTTTTTGAAAGATTCAGGCCTGCAGCTCCTGCGTGGGGGGAGTCGGGGCAGCTAGGCCCAATGCCAGCGCTCCCCCCACCACCACCCTAGAGCCCCTCGGGCTGCAACTGCCCTCCCCCACATGCCCGCCCATCTCCAGACCACCCTGGTCCTCACCCGACCTGCCAGCGCGTGCAGCTGGTGGGCAGGGGATGGGGGCGCTGCCACATGCTGGCCCTGGGCCTGACCCCTCTCCGCCAAGAAGAGCCAGCACCCAGCACCCTCTGGTAGGGTCCAGGCATTCTTCCCAAAGGGTCTTTGGAGAGAGCAGGCAGCAAAGGTCTGCTTTGAATATCAAGGTTTTCCAAAGATCAAAAAAGGAAAAAAAAAAAAAAGAACGAACGGTATTTTGGAAACATCTAATGCGCCAACTAATTAAGTGTCTGATTGCTAACAAGCTCCCTCACAGAGGAAGGCGGAAAGCAGCCAGGATCCTGAGCCACCCTCAGCACAAGTCAGGTCCAGCGAGGTTCCCGCACCAAGAACAGAGACAACAGCAACAGAAAGAGATGCAGGAGCCCACGGCACAGGTTCAAGTTCTGCCCAGCCGAGAAACGATCGGCAGAGGCAAGAGGCGACCCACCGAAAGGGAGGCAGCATTTGCCCGTCATCTCCCTGCTGAGGAGGCAATGCCTCCAGCTCAGCGACCAAACAACCTAAGGAAAAAAAAAAAAAAATGGGCGGAGGACTGGAAGAGACTTCTTTCCGAAGCTGCAATACAAACGCCAGGAAGCCCAGGAAGAGACGCTCCACGTCACTTGTCCTCGGAAAAATGCGACGCAGACCACGAGGAGATTAGGGTGGCCGTGATCCAAAAATCGAAAATAACCAGTGTTGGCCAGAGTGTGGAGAAACTGGAATCTCTGCGGACGGCAGGGCGGGAATGCGACATGCAGCAGCCACTTTGGAAACTGCTATGATTTTCTCAAACATTAAAAATAGATTCACCCTACGATCCAGGCGTCACACTCCTGGGTATATATCCAAAGGAATTCTAGCCAGGATCTCAAAATGATGTTTGCATATCCAGGTCCATAGCACAGTCATTCCCAATACGCAGAAGGTCAAAGCAACCCTGGTGTGCCTCGACGGACGGATGGATGAACAAAAAGCGGTCCACGCGCAACCACGGGGTAGCGTTCAGCCTTAGAAGGAAACTCTGACACCTGCTGCAGCGTGGATGGAGCTCGAGGACATGAGGCTTGCTGAAACAAGGACAGACACTGTGTGACCCCACTTCTGTGAGGTCCCTGGAGGCGTCAGGTTCACAGGGACAGAGAGGAGGTGGGTGGGCGCCAGGGAGGCGGCGGAGGCAGTGGGGAACAGGGACAGAGTCTCAGTGTGGGAAAATGGAACGTTCTGGAGATGACAGCGGGGACAGCTTCACAACCACGTGAAGGTGCTCGATGCCCCTGAGGAGTGGCTAAGTGCAAAATCATATCGCATGTATTTTGTACTGTAATTACAACTTTTCTTTCTCTTTTTAGGATCGCACCTGTGGCATATGGAATTTCCCAGGCCAGGAGTCGAATTGGAGCTGTAGCTGCCGGCCTACACCACAGCTGCAGCCACACAAGACCCCAGCCATATCTGCGACCTATACCACAGCTCACAGCAACACTGGATCCTTAACCCACTGAGTGAGGCCAGGGATTGAACCTGCATCCGCATGGATGCTAGTCGGGTTTGTTACGGCTGAGCCACAACGGGAACTCCCAATTAAAACATTTTTGAAAAAGAAAGTTTCTCCTTCTCCCTCATCCTCAAACCTGAATCCCCTAAAGGGCCCCCACAATCAAAAAGTGAAGTTAGATGATGGATGGATGGATGGATCGATGGATGGATGGATAGATGGTAGGTGATAGGCAGATAATAGAAGAGATATGGGGTGAGAGAAGATGCTTCGTAGCAGGTTAACAAGAAGCTTTGTAGATGGATGGATGGATAGACGGATCAATGGATGGACAGATAGATGGTAGATGGATGGACAGATAGATGGATGGACAGATAGATGGTAGATGGATGGATCGAAGGATGGATCAGTGGATAGATGGGTGGATGGATGGTAGCCAGATGGTGGACGATAGGCAGATGATGGGCAGGCGATAGAAGAGATACGTGGGCGAGAGAAGATGCTTCGTAGCAGGTTAACAAGCAGCTTTAGCATCGCAGGGGATGGAGGCCAGTCTTTGGAGAGCAGAGCAGGGTGGTGTGGTGTGGAGGATGGGCTGGCAGGGGTCGTGGGGGCATGGCAGCCTGTGAAGCAGGACCAGGAGGGCTGGTGAGGGAGGCAGGGCTGAGTGGGTCAGCTGGGGGTGATACACAAGCAGGGCGGGACCAAAGGAAGCCCCCAGACCCTGCTCAGGCCCCAGGTGGGGACCAGCGTGAGCAGCCACCTTATCTAAAACTGTGGCTCCTCTCCCTCCTTGCCCCCCTCCCCCTGCAACCTGTCCACCTGGACACTGGACGGGCGGCCTCCAGAGACTCATCTGTTTGCCTGGACTAATCCAGCTCTTGGGAGGGTGGTCCTGGCCAGGCGGCAGACGTGCTCACCTGGGGGAGGGGCTGCCCGAGGCCCCCGCTAATCCCCGCCAGGCAATTAGAGGCCGATCGGGTTTCCGGAGCACTCAGGCCCAGCTTTCCCAGGGTCCGGAATGTGCCGGGACCTTTGAAGGCCTCACCAAGGTGCTTTCAGGATTGTCCGACGGCACTAAGTGCAGAGAAGTGAGACGCTCCGTCCCCGGGTGATTACCTGGGATTAGCCACAGCAGCCAGCCTGGGAGTGCCCAGCTGGCCGGCCCACCTCACCCACGGTGGGGGTACAGGCAGGGGTCTGCCCGGCCCTCTGGGTGGGGGACAGTGTCTGCTGGGCCCTTCCCACCCCCCCAGCCCAGAAGAGGCACCCGCTCCTTCCCTGCAGCTAAAGCACAACGGGGGGCTCCTCTTCAGCAGCAGATCAAATGGGGGCCCCTTCACCACCTTGAGGACCTGGTTTAATACTTGAGTGATTCTGAGGATTTTCAGGGCACTTGTCTGGAGGCTGAGAGGGGGCGTCCTGGGGGAGCCGGGGGCTGGAGATGAGCCAGGGTGGATGCCCAGCTCAGCCCCCTCCCCATGTTTTCTGGAGCTTGTGTTTAGCGTCCAGATGCAGCGTCTCCAGGTATGATGAGGGTGGGTGTCACAGACAAGCCCCCCCCAGATTCACCATGCACAAGGCTCGTCCCTCTTGTGCCATTAGGGATGCCCAGGCTTCCCAGGGCACGCTCCCGTCCAGCCAGTCAGGCGCAGCCGCCCTCCTCCCCAGGCCAGGCAGGCAGGCCCCTCGGGAGGGGCAGTGTGGCCCACCCGCGCAGCCTTGGCAGCAGGAGGTCATCTGAGCCGGTCACAGGAGTGACCTTTGACCTCAGTCTGCCCCGCTGGAAACACCGCGCCTCAGCCCCTCTCGGCCCCTTGGCCGCTCAGCCCGGGCAAGCCTCGGCCTCTCTTCCCAGAACCTCCAGCACATGGGGCTGAAAGGCGGCAAATTCTCATCTGTTCTCCAGGCCAGGCCCTGCCCAGATCACAGGCCACAGTCCCCCAGTGCTCACAGCCTGCAGGCCCCGAGTCCAGCCGAATGGATGAGGCTAAGTTGCAGGAGACCAGCCCTCCAGCTCCACCAGGATCCCAAGCAGACCTAGCACATAGGGCAGGGAGGTGGTCCTGCCAGGTGGGCCCTGCTGCCAGGCATTGGCAGAGAGCCAGGGCGGGGGAGCCCTTCCAGGCACTGACGAGGTGACAACGTCTCAGCTGCTCCCCAGAGCACCTGGGGCAGCCTGCCTGCTGAGGGGCTGCTGGGACCAGGCGTTGCCCAGCTGTTTCTAAGCTCTGGGGTGGACCCCCAGCCGGCCACACACCACCGGGCTGTTGCCACCACAGCCAGCACTGTCCCTGGCGCCTGGTCCACACCTGCTGGCTGAGGCCGTGGTTCCAGCCCCTGGGGCTGTGTCTGCCTGACATGGGGATTGAAAAACACACCTTCCCTTCCTGGAGGAGGGGAGTCCTGGGGGTACAGAGAGCTCCAGAGGGGTCTGGACGAAACAGAGGCTCAGTGAGGTGATGGGTCCCCCACGACCAATTGCCCCGCTGCCTCTGCCAGGCTCAGCGCGAGTCCCACAGGATGGCAGATTCACCACAGCCACGCAAGCCATGCCACAGCACACCAGGATGTCACAGCCACGCCAGGACACGACCCTGGAGACGGGCCGGGAAGGTGCACAGGTACGTTGCCTGTGGGGCTCCCACACCCACCTAACAGGGCTCAGCAGGGACACAGCCAGCCTGTCACCTGAGAACTTCGAACAAGCTCCTCCCGAGCAGTCTTTCATGCTGCCAATAGCTCTTAGCACCCCCAGAGTTCAGCTGGGATTTGGGGTGTTTCTGGGGAGAGCCGGGATTTTTGAAGGCACTTTTCCGGGAAATGGGAGCGACTGCTCGCCCCGGGGACAGTGGCTGACCCGTCTTTTGCTGGGTCGGCCCGGCCTCCCCCGGAAACGCGTAACCACTACCTGACACTCGGTACTCGCTGGGCCTCACCCGCCTGAGGCCTTGTTTTTCAAAGAGCTTCACCACTGAGCAAACCAAACTAATCCCTCGACAGCTTTCCTCTCCTCACCAATTTCTGTTAATGAACAACACCTCCGACCGCAAAGCGGCAGCTGGGCCCTCCCGGCAGAGGCCACGCTCGCGCAGAGACCCCGGGCCCCGTGGCTGGACGGGCTCTTACCTGAGAGATGCTGGGGGTTCCCCGACGCCTGCCACCTCCGAGAGCTCAGGAGCGGGACGGTTGCCCTGCCGCATCACCGGCCTGGGCCGGAGGCCTCACTCCAGCCACTTGGAACGACACGAACGTGGCACGTTGCCTGCTTCCTCACCTGTGACACGGAACCCGCAGAGCGGACCTCACAGGGCTGTCGAAGGGGTGCGGAGACCAGCCGCCCAAATGCTCCAGAATCGGGAGCGGGTCCTCACCAGACGGGACCAAGGCAGGCGCCTCGGTCTGGACCTCAGCCTACAGGCCTAGAGGTGACTGTCATTTATGCCTCCCGTCTGGAGTTCCCGTCATGGCGCAGCAGTAGTGAAGCTGACAGTATCCATGAGGACGCGGGTTCAATCCCTGGACTCATTCCGCAGGTGAAGGACCTGGCGTTGCCGTGAGCTGGGGTGTAGGTTGCAGACGCGGCTTGGATCCCGCGTTGCTGTGGCTGTGGTGTAGGCTGGCAGCTGTATCTCTGATTCAATCCCTAGCCTGGCAACTTCCATATGCTACACCTGCGGCCCTAAAAGACCAAAAAAAAAAAAAAAAAAAAGCCACAAGCTGTTTTGTTACAGCCACCCAAGCAGATAGACAGAAACCACTGAAGATACATCCTCCCTGCCCTGCCCACCTGCAGCTCCCGCCTCACCCCAGAGGCCACAGACACACACACACAGGTAAAATCTGACAGGGCCGGGAACAGAGGCTCTGCTCAGAGCTGCTGGGATTTCAGGAGCACCTGGGGCGTGTTTAGAGGATAATTACCGGATGGCCTGGCTGCCCCACCTCCCCACAGGCTAAGGAACATTCTTATTGATGGCCTTGGACTCTGTCCAAGTCCCATGGGGCCAGAGAGAGCCAGGCCCCAGGGAAGCCAGGGGTGAACTAGCGGCTGCAGTGGCCCCGCTGGGGAGCTGCCCCGGCCCAGATTCACCCCCACCGCAGGGGCGGGTGCAGAGGCTTGTTTTCCAGCTGCCAGCAGGCCCCCACCTTCTTCAGTGCCCAGGCATGGGCAGAGGCTCAGATCAGGGAGCAGCTGGGGAGCCCCATCAGCCTGAGTCAGCCCAGGCCTGGGAACACAGGCCAGGTTGGAGGGGGGGACCCTGGAGCTGCCTCCTGAACCCACCGTTCAGATTGGGGCATCCAGAGGGGTGCCAGGGGACACCCCTTCTTCCCAGCATCCTGGTCTCCTGCGCCTGGCTGCCCTGGGGAGCTGGGGAGCAGATCCCAGGTGCTGGAACCTGAAACACGAGGGAGTTCCCAGCCCCCTGGCCCCTCCCCCGCTTGCTTTCCACCTGAGACTCTACAGGAAAGCTTGCCTGGGAGAGCAAGGTGGGCTCTGAGAGGCTACTGATGGGAATCAGTGCAAGAGTCTTTTGTGGTGGGGCGGGGGAGGGGGGGTAGGTCCTGGGGAGGGAGCAGGGCGGGGGCTCAGCGCCTGATGCTGGTGGGGCAGACAGGGAGTGGGGGCTGGGCCCTAGGGCCTCCTCTGCAGAGAGAGGCCCCGTGGAGCCCCCTGCCACCCAGGACAGTTATGCCAGGACAGGACAGCTCCCTCCCAGGGAGCCCCCTTCAGGCGGCTCTCCAGGGGCTCTGCCTGGTCCACCTGCATCCAGCCCCCAGGAAGCCGCCCAGACCTCCTGAGTCACCCGGCCAGGCTCCCTTTCCAACACGCCAGAGGGGTGGCACCTGCCCGGAGGCAGCGGCAGCCTGGACCCAGCTGAGGCTGATCCGGAGCCAAACCACGACTCCGCAGGGCTGTGCGTGCGCCACACTGACCGGCCGCATCCCTCCTTCTTCCGGGTGTATCAGCCATGTCCCCAAAGTTCTCTGCTCCCTTCAGCTCATACCAACCAGCACTTATTGAGCACCGACTGTGTGCCAGAAGCTGGGCCGGGCCCTGTGGGGCTTCGAGGGATGTGCTGGGAGATGGCGGGCACCTGAGGCAGTGTGGCTGTACTCGTTCCCGCGTGAGGTCGCCCCAAGCCCCAGGATCAGGAGGGGCTCCCGGTCTGCCGTGCGCAGGGTGCGGCCCTGGAGTCGGCTGGGACAAGCCGTGTGTCCTGCGTGACGTCAAGGGGCTCAGGCCCCCTGGACCTGTCTCCCCCTCTGTGAAGTGGGGGTGCTGGTTGTGACCACATCAGAGGCTCGAAGCCGGAAGGGAGCCCGGAAGGGAGCCCGGAAGGGAAGCCGCTGGGATGCCAGCAGGGCTGTGCGGCCCAGGCCTGAGCAGCGCTGGAGGCCAGGCTCCGATGACTCAGGAAACCTGGCCGCAGAAGTGCTGAGATGCAAAGGCCCCCCCCCCCCCCCCCCCCCCCCCCCCCGCGGCCGGCCGACAGCCCCTCGCAGTGGCCCTGGCGAGAAAGAAGCTGATCAAACACTTTCCATGACAAAGGTGATCCGAGCCGTTTCAACACTTTGAACCATGTGGGCAAAAGCAGGAGCTTGTTCAGTCTGGACCACCCAGGCACTGCGGAGACAGCGGGAGTCCGCAGACCCGGGGAAGCGGCAGGCACTCGGGAATACCAGCCTCTCCCTCCTGATGGGGGCCCGCGGTGCCTGGACACGTGCTCTGCGCTGGGCACTGCTCAGCGGGCCCCACTTCACCGATGAGGAGGCCAAGGCACAGAGCGGTCACGCACTGGCCCTCGATCACGCAGCCAGCAGGGGCTGTAGCCCCCGGGGCTGTCACGGAGGCCGACCCTGATGGAGGCTTCTCAGGAAGGAGAGTCGGAGGTCACAGGAAGTCACCACCAGGGGCTGGAGTTGAATCGCATCCCCCACAGAGGTCTGCTGGGGTCCTAGCCCCCAGGTCCTCAGACCATGACCTGATCTGGAGACGGGGCCTTTACGGAGGTTATCAGGTTAAGCTGGGTCCTGGGTCTCCTTTAGGAAGGGGAACTTGGACTCGGGAGAAGGCTGCGTGCAGCCTGGAGCACCCTCGTGGGAGTGGCTGACAGGTGGCACGAGCCCCTTGTGCAGACAGGAAATAGGCTCCCGGGCCAGGAGGTGGCCACGCGGCGGCTCACACCCATCGCCCAGCCCCTGCAGCAGCCCCACCTCAGGGCGCTTCCTGCCTGGCAACTCACCAGTGAGACCTCTCAGACCCGCCTCAGGGGCCCTTTCCAGCAGCCACGAGCCACAAGCCTCTGTTCCAACGTGAGTTAATTAAAGTCACGTACAAGGAACCCTCAGTCCCCAGGGTCACCAGTCACATTCTAGGGCTCAGGGGCCACGTGTGGCTGGAGGCCTGGGTTTAGGGCAGCAGAGATACAGGCCACGTCCATCGGCTCCAGGCAGGACTGCCCTCCGAGGCGGGTGGCACGGCTCAATCTGCAGCTGGTGACCTGGCCCAGAGGTGGGGCGCTGGTCCCCAGGCCTTCCCGCAGCCCAGCTGGACCGCTCGGCGGCCCTGCCTCCTGGGTGTTCCTTGGCTGGGACAGATGCTGAGAGGAAGGGGCTGGTCCAGGGTGAGAGGTGGCCTGGGGCCTACGAGCATCACCGCTAGAGACCGAGTGATGGGATCAGAGAGGCTCCCTCCTTCCTCCAGGAGGAGCCAGAAATTGGAACCCCAGACCCTGCCAACCCTCCCTGGCTCAGAAGGGGGCCTCAGGAGGGCCCCCCATTGCCCCATCAGGGCTCAGCCGGAGCACACTGGCGGCAGGGTTACCCCACACAGGGGGCCCAGGGCCGGGAACAGGGGCTCCAGCTCACAAAGGAGAACCAGCCAAATGGATTCTCTCTTTTAGGAATTTGGAAGGAATGTGCCCTTAGCAGAAGCGGGGAAAGCAGAACGATTGTGAAATAGGCTCCAGGGAAAGGCCCGGGACGGCAGGACGCGTGAAGGCAGAGCCGAGGTCCTGAGGGGGCGGAGGAAGCCCAGTTCTCAAAGCGCAACCCAGGGACCCCGGGGTCCCCCGAGGCTCTTCCAGGCATCGTGGCCCCGAGTGGCGGTTTGCCTTTCCCTCCTGTCCTCTTAGGACTGTGGGCTCGGCTCTCCACTTGCCCAGTGACAGGGGACAGAGGCTGCACAGAGGGGGACACTCAGCGTTTCCCATCCAGGCAGACGGCAGAGACCCCAGGCTGCCCCTCTAGCCACGTGTTTTTCCCTTTTTGAAAACAGTGACTGGGACAGTTTGGGATGGAAACGCTATAAAATTTGGTTGTGGGGGTCACTGTACACCTATAAAGGCAATAAAATTCATTGAATAATAAAAAAACCACAGTGACCGTCCAGAAAGTTTGGCTGTCGGGTCATGGGCTTATTTTTGGTATTTACAGGAACACGAAAACAGCTTAAATTTCCGTCACAGAAACACAGGAAACAAGAGCTTTTGGGGAACCCTCAGGGCAGAGGCGTGGGGACAAATGCTGGGGAGAAGTTAGTTTCGGAGGTGCCGGTATCCAGCCCACCCTCAAAAGCAGCAACTAAGGCGACAGTCCCCCACCGCCAGCCGCTGGCAGGACACAGACACGCCCGCGAGGAACCGGCCGGGCCCCCAGGGTGTGAAGACACGCATCACAGGTCTGGACAGCCGCGGGCCGTCCCTCTGGACACGCCAGGCTGGGTGTCTGCCAGGGCTGGCATTGCAGTCTCATCACAGAGGGTCCCCTGGCTCCTGGGGCAGGGGTTGGGGGAGGAGGCCGCAGGGAAGTTCAGGGGGGCTGCTGGGGTGGGGTAGGGGGGCTCCCTCCAGCCCGGGCCGCTGACAGTAAATGGTCAGATGGGAAGGGCCGGGAGGGAAAAGCAGCAGTGGGCAGGCAGTGGCTGTGCCCACCGGTGGGGGTAGGGGGGCATTCTTTGGTCGCTGGGCACAGACACCCCAGGGGACAGCCAAGGCAGCCACCGCCCCCACCCCCACCCTCCGGCACCGGCAGAAAGGAAATGAACTTGAGAGAGAGAGTCCCTGGACCCCAGGCCTCAGAGCCCCTGGTGCAGAGGTCAGCTCCCCGGCCCCTCCCAGGCCACGTGCCTGCGGGCAGCTCCCCCCCCCCAGCTCCCTCTTGGCTGCCCCCCCAGGCCTGGCCACAAGCTGCCGAGGGGCAGGGTTCCAGGTGGACGGAGCCAAGGACTCCCTGGACAAACTGGAGTTCCCCCCGGCCAACTGGGACGGATTCCAGCAAAACAACCTGCTCCCCTGGTCACCTCGGACCTCTGCTGCCCAGGGAAGAGCAGCCTGGGGGGGCAGGGAGGACACTTTTGGCAGAGAGGATTGACACCCCAAGGTCATGCCAAGGTCATCCAAGGGCTGGGAGGGGGCCTGCTGGCTGCTATTTCGTTCTCTCTGACAGCCCCATCTCCCCACCGCGGGTAAAACCCCAGCGCCCTCCTCTCGGTGCAATTATAATGAACCCCAGGAACCCCATGGCCTGGTAACATGAGCAACACTTTCAAGGAAAAAGAGCTATAGCCTCAAAAACAGTAAGGGGTGAGTAGCATTGTTTTGCATTTTTGCACGTTTCCTTAATGTTGGGGCTTAAAAGAGCACAGCTACGTTCTCCTACCTGCTCTTTTACCTTCAGCTCTGCGCTCCCACAGCCCCTGGGAAATTGCACCAGGACCTCGGCAAAGAGCAAAAACAGTGCCTCAGTGGCACTCTGTGCTCGAGACGCGCTGGCCCCACGGACCGGCGAAAGGCTCTCCCACAGCCTGGGGTGGCTGGTTCCCATCCTGACGGACCGTGGCTCTAAGATTTAGTTTATACCGAAGAAGCAGCAAAGAAGAGAAAAAACAGAAGAGCAAAAACCTGAAACAAGTAGAAAATGGGCCGCGAGGTGGTTCCGGCCAGGTTGGATTACAATGATGTCAGCAGGCCGGACTCGGTCCTGCTGCCTCGGGAGCGTGGATGTTGGGCACGTGCCCACTGGGGTCCTGTCTGCAGGGGCCTCCCCAGCGCTCTCACCCCCACTGTTGCTGAGCCTGTGTGCCCAGCCCGTGCCTGCGCTGAGCGCCTTCTGCATGCCTGGCCCACACGAGGAGCTCTCCGACGAAACAGGGCCCCTTGTTCTTTGCTCCCCATCTCAGGGCACAGGTGGCCTGTGTTGGGCTCAGCTTGGGTGATCTGAGGAGTTTTCAACGAGCCGCTAATTCAGTACACGCAGATCGCAGGGTCCAGCCGGACCGTCCACAGGCTTTGTTTTAGCGATGGAAAAACTGAAGCCCCTGGGCCAGGGGAAAAGGCCCAGTGGGAGACTGAGCAGAGGCGCTGATCCCACAACTTCACCAGCCAGGGACGCCTCACGACTCACGTGGGCACCCTCGCGATGCTGTTTTCAGAGGGGCCCCCCCCCGTTGGACCCCTGGGATTTTAGGCATCAGGTCACAACAAGGGTGACACAACCGGTGCGGGGCTCGAGGGCCCAGCGGGCTCAGGATTTCTGCAGGACGCTGACACCCGGGGGACAACTCCCTTCTCTCTCTGCGACACGGCCCCCACCTCCCACGGCCCCCCTGGCGTACGGCTCCTGGGGCCCTAAGCGGGCTCTCTCCTGCAGAGGACAAGCCCTGGACGTCCAAGACCCAGGAACGCGGGAAGAGGGAGCGCCCACGGGGAAACTGAGGCTCAGGCAGTCCGTGACCACAGAGGGACTTGGGCACGGGGAGAATAGTCACAGTTGCTCCTGAATAAAATGACCAACTGCCAACAAGCCCGAGGAAACGCTGCTCGGCGACCCCCTTGGGGTCATCCCCCCTCCCCCGACCTGCCGCCTCACCTTGGCGGGACCCGGGCCTGGGGCGGGGGAGCCTGTGTGAGTCTCGGGCCCCTGGCCTCCTTCCGCGTGGCGGGCTGTGGGCAGCGGGGGCAGACATCCAGTCAGAGCCCCAGGCCAGGGGCCCGTGGGGGAGACATGAGGCCTGAGCGACCTACACTGTGCCCCTGGTGGGCTCTTGGCGGGGTTAGGACGAGGTGGAGGGTCAGTGAGGGCGGCCAAGCCTGCCCCTCCGTCGGGCGCCTGGTAGGCGGGCATCGGGGGCCCTGGGAGGTTTGTCGGCACGTCATCAGGAGGCACATCTGCTCTGGGCACTCGCACCCGGGCCGCAGAACCCTGGTCTGGAAGCTGAGGCCAGGTGGCATCTGAGGCCGCGCCACCATTTGGAGAATTAGGGGCACGATCTCGAGCAGAGGACGCAGCTGAGGGTGGGCAGAGCTGGCACCCCTCCGCGGCAGGCACCTTGCCCGGCACTAGGGCGGGAGCCCCGGAATGTCCCGTGGGGGCTGCCTGGGTGTCTGGGGAGCTCAGAGGACCTCAGAGGCCATGTGGTCCCGCAGGTGCACGTGTGAGCCTGCCCAGACCCCCACGTGACGGGAAAAAAGGCCGCACTGAGCAGCAACGGCCCCCCCCCCCCCCGCCGGCTCTGGGTCTGGCCCCTTGTCACCTCCCTCCACTGCCCATGACTCAGTGTCCCCTGGCTCGACCCTCCCTGAGGAGGCAGCCTCCTGCTTTCTTCCCGGCCTGGCTCGGTCCACAGACCCCTTTCAACGTGTGCCCAGCTCTCGGCCAACAAGGGCTCATTCAGCACCGCCCGTCCCCGTCCCCCGGGAGGCAGGCTGGGGAGCGCGGGAGAACATTTTTCTAAGGTGTAAGTCATGCTTTCCTCAAAGGGCAGGAAGGGCCCGTGCCCAGAAAAGGAAGCCGGCTGCGGACACACGGGAGAGCCAGCCACCCTCGCTTTGCACTCACGTTTAAACCCTACCCGGGGATGGGCAGAGTGCTGAGGGCCCTGTGCCCCGCACCTCACAACCCGTGCGCCCCGCACCCCCCACACCCCGCACCTCACGTGCCCAGCACCCTGCGAGGGGGAGCCAGTGCAGCCCCAGAGGGTGGCCTGCAGAGGCCGTGACACATACTTGCCCACTGCCCAGGAGCCGGGGGCAGACGGGGGCGCAGGTCGCGGAGAGGCGGCCAAGGCAGAGGATGCAGAATAAGCAGGTTACAGGAAAACACGGCACCACACACCCAGCTCGTGAACACGTAGGGGTGAGCGTGTGCTGCGGGCGCACAGACGTCGCTGGCGTCAGGGCCTTCGTGGACCTCGGGTTCCCCCTCTGTGAACTGGGAGCCACGAGCCTCTCTCGCTTGGCCCTCACGACCAGGACTGTGGGCGGGTCCCAGTCTAGGGCGAGCACCCTGGGGTCCAGCCTGGGTGGCTGGGCTGCTGCTTCATGTCCAGATGGTCCTGCGCCCGTCCAGGTTCCTGTCCTTGTCTGTCCACCCTGACACGGCCACGGACCCCCCGCCCCGGTCCATCCCGCACACACTCCCCGTGCCTGGAGTCTCAGAAAGACCGGGTCTTGGCCTGGGGTCGATGTGGGAGCCAGGAAGAGGCCCCAGCACTGCCCTGGTCAGTCAGGTCTGGGGACAGGAGCTGTCCTCCAGCAATGCCCCAGAGACACCCCAGACTCGTCTCAGGGAGCCCCTCCCCGCAGGGAACACCTCACCTGGGAGCACCCCCTCAGGGAGCACCCTTGGAAGCCCCTGCCCCCGCCGCCGGCATCTCTTCCCCAGGGAGCCCCTCCCCCAAGGAGCCCCTCCCCCACAGGTGCCAAAGAGAGACCAAGGCAAGGGTCTGCCCATCATCAGCAGGGTGGGTGCCACAGCCTGCGAGGAGATGCCCCTTTGTTGAAGCCCCAGTTCCTTGTGTGGCCCCATTAAAGCTGCAGGAGCCAGAAGCAGGTTCTGTGACCGCCCAAAACGGGCTCAGGGCTCCCGCAGGCCCTGGGGCAACAGAGCTCCGCCTCTTCCAGGCTCAGGAGGGGCAGCCCTGCAGCCACCCCAGGAGAGTCGAGGGGGCGGGGTGCGACTGGCTCTCAGCCAAAGCCCTGGCGGGGACCCCATGGGACATGTGCCCCCAGCACCTCCCCCCGCAGGCCGAGCTTCCTCCTCTGTGAGGGTGCTGGGGCTTCCAGACCAGGGCAGAGGCCTGCAGGGTGGGCGGGGATCTCTAGCCAAGCACTGCAGTCCTGGCTGCCCGAGGGGCAAACGGAGCTGCTTGCAGGGCCACTGGCTTTGCCTAGCACTGTCCACACTGGCTGTGCTCCCACCAGCTAGCACAGAGTGGTCAGAGGAGAGGGGTTCCTGGCCCTGCGGCCACCTACCTGCCAGGTGGGACAAAGTCGGCCCCTGAGGGGCCGGCGGAGACAGACGCTGCAGGAAGCTCGAGGGAGCCTGGCGGTCAGCCCTGGACTGGACCCTCGTTCCCAGGGGGCCTGTTCTTGTCCAGGATTCATCCTACATGCTCAATGGTGGCCCCTGGAGGCAAGGTCATCCTGCCCCTCGGCACTGGACAACAGAGGGAGGAACTGGGCCGTCAGGCCAGTTAGCAGGCTCCTAACAGGCTGGAGTTTGGCCACCTGCCCCCACACCTGGATAGCTGAGGAAAGGGTCCTGCCGAGTTGGCTTAGGAAGAGACACACTGTAGAGGGTGGGGACGGGGCTTGCAAATGCCCATGGCTACAAAGCAGGGTGAGGGACAGAAGAGCCAAGATCACTCAGATCCCTCTGAGCCCCTCGGTGAGTGACCAGCCCTTCAGTGGCCATTGCTCAGCTGACAGGCCATGGGGCACATAGTTAGTACAGGCCCAGGAGTGCAGCCTTCTGCAGAGGCCGCAGGGAGAGGAGGGCAGGCCCGGTTCTGGGCCTGGAAATGAAGTGTCCAGAACATGCCCCTCCCCAGATACCATTAGAGCCTGCAGCTGCTCCCCTGATGCCTGGTCACCAACCCCACATGCCCCGCCTCTCCTGTTCCCACATCAAGTCCGCAACCAAAGGCTGGACATTCACTCTGTGCTGGCTGAGCACTGGGGGCCGGGCACCGGCGAGGAGGAATGCGAGTCCACTGGGTCTCAAGCCCACCTGGGATTTTTCAGCGCTTTCTTGTGAGACACTCAATCTACTGCCGAGATTCCAGAGTCAGCGGCGGCTGTATTTTCCTCACAGCAACCTGCCCACCTATCCACCTGCTGCCTGTCCATCAGGCCGTTGTGTTTTACTGGTCGCCTTTTAAAGGAAGCTGCAGACGTCATTAGACTTGGTGCGACCACTTCTGTATGCACACCACTGGCTAGAGGGCCTCTGCCTGTTTAAGGTGACATTTACTCAGTGAAGTTCACAAGCCCAAAAAGTACCGGTACCTGAGTTTTGACAAACGCTCACCCCTGTAGCCCAGACCCCATCAGACTTGCATTGTCCCCACGAGGACTTGCACTGGCCCGTGTGGCGGATACTTCCGTTTAATTAAAATTAAGTGAAATTTAAATCAGGTCCTCAGTTGTGCCAAACCCACTCCAAGAGCTCAATACTTACCATCGTGAGCAGAGCTCCCCTGCCCAACCTTCCTTGTTTTCTCCATTTTGCCCAAGAAACCTTTTCAAAGACTCTCGGTGGGGTACCCTCTGCCTCTGCGGGCGCCCAGAGCAGGACCAGAGCCTGGGTTCCTGCCCCCAACCAGGGGCTCGCTCCTTCTCTGATGCTCCAGGCAAACCAGGGCCCACGTCGGCCCGGGGCCACGTGGGTGCCAGGGTGGGCGCCGAGCCCCATCCACTGCAAGGGCTCGTGTTGGATCCAGTGCGGGCCTGGCAGCCCTGTCCGGCACCATCATGCATTTTTCATGCGAGGCAAATTGTTCTCCGAGCATCGGTCTCCCCGTACGGGGCCCGATCCTGACACAGCAGCCACGGGACTTTGAAGTATTCCAAGCCGGTGTTAATAAATCATAGGGCACTTCGAGGGCACCGCTAACGGCCAGAAGACGGGGCCCCAGAACTGCGTTCGTGCAGAAGTGAGCTGTGTGGGAAGGGGAAGCGGGGCCCTGCCCTCTGCCCACTCGTGTGCAGACGTTCTGGGGGGCCTCGAGCCTTCTCTCCCCAAAACGACCCCTCCAGCCTGATGCCTTATCCGCAGTGGACGTATGGGCCCACGACTGGCTGCACCCCAACGAATAGCTGCCCTTGGGCCCCCCACTCAGGAGGGGGTAGACGAGGAGGAAAATCGCCTGACCATTTGGGCAGAGAATGCCCAGGTCTTGGCGCCCAGGGCGCAGGCCAGAGCAGCTGGTGTGGGTGTCAGGCGTGTCCCTGAGGCCTAAGGGAAGGGCTGGGCCACAGGAGGGCGCGGTCCCTCTGGTCCCGGCCTGTGGGTGGCACTGCCCTGACCAGGGCCCACTCTCCCACCTGGGGCACAAGGATTGGCCAACGTGGACTGAGCTGGCTATTTAAATGTCATCCGACTGGGAACCACGAGGTTGCTGGTTCGATCCCTGGCCTTGCTCAGTGGGTTAAGGATCCGGCGTTGCCGTGAGCTGTGGTGGAGGCCAGCAGCTACAGCTTTGATTCGACCCCCAGCCTGGGAACCTCCAGATGCTGAGAGTGCGGCCCTAAAAAAAGAAAAAAAAAAAAGTTGTTACTGAACAGTAAATTATAAGAACTTACAAACAAATACCTTCTAATAAAACAAAAGTCCCAAACTCAACACTCGTCGCCTCCCAGTTTCTTCGCGAGGCTGTGGTGTGTGTGCCGTGGGCTGCTTGGCGTCCCTCAGCGGCAGGGGTGACGCTGATGCAGGGGTCTCATCGTCATCGTCCCTGTGCCCTCACATGGGCTTTGGGGTCACAGGGTGGGGCGCTGGTGCCCGGAGACGCTGCCCGCAGGGCTTTGTCCACGCTGGTGTCACAGTCTCCGGGCCCCTCTGAGCTGAGGGAGACGCTGCTGGTGAAGGTATTCTGGGCGTGTCTCCCCCAAGGGGTCGCTGAGTGGCAGCCACCGCGCCCTGGGGCAGCGTGGGCCCACATGGGCAGGACAGTTACCCGTTGGAGCACGGGACCACACAGGGCCACCAGGAGAGCACTGCTCAGATGAGGCCAGCTCTGCTCACGGGGAGTTGAGCGCGGGGAGCTCTGTGAAAACGCCCGAAGCCTCGGGAAAGGCTGGGCTCATCCTCACGCCCTGGCCCTGGGGACACCCTGTCTTCTGTCCCCAGGTCCTCTCGCCAGTGGCAGAGGAGGCCACAGTCAGCAGATGCCCGGCCAGAGGGAGAGGTCGTGCGGCCACGTGGGAACTTCCCGCCTCCAGAGGGTCAACCGAGAGGCTCTGCAGTCAGGGGTGCGGGGACCGCGAACAAAGGGACCAGCGGGCTGGACAGGCTGGCCCTCTCCTGCCGGCCTCCAGCCACGGCTCTGGCCCCAAATCTGAGCACTGTGTGGCCTCCAAGGGAGACCGGCGCCCTCGGACTGGGCAGCCTTGCCGAGTCCCGTGGTTCTCAGGAAGAAAGGCTTGAGCAGGGACAGCAGAGAGCAGCGGACCTGCAAAGGGACACGGGCTCCTGTGAGCCGCTGTGGGTGGAGGCAGGAAAGGGAGCTAGCGCCAGCAGCTGGGGGGGCCTGGGCACAGCTGACAGGCTGGCGGGCTGGGGAGCTGCCACTTTAGAACCAAGCGTCAGTGGCCATGGCAAGCGGGTGCCGGCGGCCAGGAAGCCAGCAGCTGGGGCTACAAGGACTGGAGAGCCACAGACCTGGGGACTGGGGGGCCGTGGGGCCGGGGCCCAAAGGTTGGACCGCACAGGCACCCTCAGGCCACGTCTGCAGGCCAGGGGCTCAGCCTGACCTGAGGGAGCCAGGGTTCTGCCAGC
This sequence comes from Phacochoerus africanus, assembly GCF_016906955.1. Taxonomy (NCBI): domain Eukaryota; kingdom Metazoa; phylum Chordata; class Mammalia; order Artiodactyla; family Suidae; genus Phacochoerus; species Phacochoerus africanus. The sequence continues at coordinate 2,007,121 of NC_062548.1, forward strand.
CGAGGCCACTGGGGCCGCAAAGACAAATGGGCCGTCCCCGCCCCCGACTAAGCAGACCCGAGCTCAGGTGCTGCTGTGTGACCTCAGGCAAGTCTCTTCACCTCTCTAGGCCTTATAAGGAAATGGAAAGCGAACAACTGTCTGGAGGTCTCGGTGTCCTAAGAGCAATGGCCTGGCAGCCCCAGCTATCATTCTAGGTGACTCTAAAACCCACTAAGTCCTGCAGGGTGCTCTCTGACCCCTGACCCCCCGCCGGGACTGCTTGGCCCAGGGGGCAGGGGGAGGGAGAGAGGAAGGCCGGCTGGTGGGAGGGGCCTCAGGCTCAGGATGACACCCCCCTCCCACCCAGGGGACAGATCCTGCCAAGGGGCAGGCCTGGCTGGGCTTGCAGAATCAGCCCCTTGCAGGCCACAGGCAGCAGCCTCCTTCGTGGGAGTCGCCCTGCTGGATGACCCCAGGAGTGGGGTGGAGCAGGAGACGGGCAATTCCTATGGGGCTCAGGTTGCTGGGCCACATACTTCAAAAACAACAGCTGCTGCACAGGCCAGCACACATTGGACAGACAGAGGCCCAGGGATCCCCAGCCACCAGGCCTGCCCTCCCCACACCCGGGCAAGGGGGCCAGAGACTCTGCACTCCACCCCGCAATCTCATGGGAGCTTCTGGCCAGGCTGGGTCCGCCTTGGGGAAGGAGGCACGTGAACCTGGCTGCGGTTCCCCCCCCCGCACCCCGCCCCGCAGCTCCTGGCCCCACAGCTCAGCCCTGCACATGGCTGCACCTCTGCAGCCCGGACCCTCCCAGGCGCAGGGCCTGAGTGCCTTGGAAAGGCCCCTGCTCGGGGTCCTGAGGCTGGAGCAGGAGGGCCCGGGACCCCCCAGGCAGGCGCTGCACCTCAGAAGCCCCAATCCCCAGGACCTGTGCCCCCGCAATGTCTCTGCAGAAATAGATTAATTTCCAAATCCTCAACCTCCTCGAAACTCAGAGTGTGGATAAGGTCCATTTTTCTGAATGGAAATTCAGATGTCCAGGCTTGTTGGAGAGGGGAAGGCACCCAGCTTTGGGGCCCAAGAAAACTGGGGCGGGCCTCCCCGCCCCTGCCTGGCCAGATATGCCACCGGGCTGGCTGCTGTCCTGGGCTCCCAGGAGCACCTGCTCACTCGCAACTGTAATAACACAGTAAAGTCTCATTAAGGGCCTGGCCCCGGGCCCGACTCAGTGCAAGTCCCCTGCGGCTGCTGCGGGCCTTATCAGCCAACCTCATGCCTGGCTGGGGCGCCTGCAGTCCCTCCAAGCTGGCTGGAGGCAGAGAGGGGAGCGGCCTCGGGCTGAGCTGCGGATCCTGAGCCCGCCACGGCCAGGCCTGCACGCTGGGGACTGGTGTCCACCTTCCAGAAGGAAGCCTGGGGCAGGGGTGTGCTGAGGGGACCTGAGCATGTCACCAGTCGGGTAAGAAAAGCAAGCTCCAGACAGAGACCCCGGCGCGGGGGGATGAGAAGGGCGAGGGCGGGCCCCTCACGCTGTGGCCGCCGAGAGCCAGGGGCCCAGGCTCCCAAAGGCTCTGCCGCCCTGGGAATTGATTTCGGGCTCCGCTCCTGATCCCTGCGACGCTTTATTTGTATAACCTGCACTTTTCTACTCGCACAGTAATTTTCACCTCCCTCCCTGTCAAACAGGAGACAGGCTTTCACCTCAGGTCGCAGCGATGAGCCACGGCGGCAGCAGGCGGCCGCGTTAATGAAAGTGATTCACAAAGGGCCTGGCTGACGGCGGGACAATGGGCCCGGGCTGCCCCCGGTTATCAAAGCAGATGCAGGTGGGCGGGCGAGCGCGGGCTCGTCGGACTCCGCTGCTCGCTGCTCGCTGCCCGGGGCGGGCCTCTGCAAACACGCCCCGAGAGCCCCCGCGGAGCTGGGCTTCCACCTGCGCTGGGACCCGGGGACCAGGCTCACTCGCCAGTGAGATTCCCCTCCTCCCCTCTTCCGGGAAGGCCGCTCACACCCTTCCTGGGCCCCAGCCACACACCCTCACCCAGCTCGGCCGGTCCCCATGCAGGACCACGCTTCGCGACGACACGTGCAAACAGAAAGCACGACCTGGGGTCAGAGAGTCTCGGCGGTTCTGTGCGTCTCAGCCGAGCCCCCTTCTCACAAGGAGCTGAACCCCTCCGAAGCTCTGCCTTCTCGCCTCCAAAGGGGGCGTGAACCTGCTGTGACTCCTGGAGAGAGTTAGTGAGCCTCTGGCACAGACCTGGCACAGAGTGGAACAGCAAGCCGGGCACGGGGCTCAGAGGCAGCGGCACAGAGCCCCCCCGCCCCGCCCCCAGACCAGCTCCTCGGTCCTCACCCCTAAGAAGGGGGCTCTGCCCCTGCAAGCGTGTCCTGCGTTGGGGGTCTCAGGGGGCACAGGCTGGGGTGGCTCCGTGGGTGGTCCAGCTGTAAATCGTGAACAATGAGGTGGCTCGAGTTCCCCTCCTACGAGGTGGACCCAGTTGCCTCGGGGCCGTGGGAGGTTAATGAGTCAGAGTTTGTAAAACGCTTTGCAGAAGGATGAAAGGGGCTCAGAGGGGCTGCCCCAGGGTGGAGGATGGAGGTGCTCTCCTGTCTGGTGGCTGCAGCCCACACTCAGACCTGGGGGGCACCAGGGCCTCCCACCTCCCACCTGCTTCCAGCGCAGCTGTTCTCAGGCCCAGGAAGGGCCACGGCCCCAGGGCAGCCGCTCTGGTCCTGCACAGAGAGGGCCCGGGAGGCCCCTGCCCATAGCTCTGTAGTGACAACTGCACCAGGGCCAGCAGGTGGGCTCGAGGGAAACTGGCTGCAGGGAGCTGTGCCTGGAGGTGTTGGGTCTTAACCCGCCTCCCAGAATAACCTCCCTGTGTTTGGGCTACTTGACCCGTCTCACTCATAAGCCGGGAGCCACGAGCGAGGGGGTATCCCTGCCCACATCAGGACCAGACTCCCTCTCCTGCCCCATCCCAGAACCGCACCTGAGAGCAGAAAGAAAGCCGCCCCACGCAGCATGGCCATGCGGCCCGGATGACAGAACTGGACAGGAGGCCAGACCCATCCAGCCTCTAGGCCTCAGAGCAGGGCCCGGACCAGGGCATTGTGGGTGAAACAATCTCCGTGCCCTGCCCACCCTGGGGGCCCCGGCCCGTCTCGGCGCCTGCTCTGGTCAGGCCCTCCCTTCATTCCTCAAGATTAGGACGGATTAGGACAAAAGTCCCCCACAGCCTGGGGCATCCCCGACGGGGCACGAGACAAACACACACGCACGCTTTAAGGGGCTCGGTGCCAGCCAAGCAGCATTTCCCTTTGACAAGTCCGACGGGGGTTACGTGTTTAAACAACGATGCTTTGGATCATTGGGTTACGTACACAATCAAAATTAAATTCCACTTGTTTATCATTACGCCTTTTCATGCACTAATTACACTGGCAAATTTGGAATTAAACATATGACTCTCTCATTCCCTGGCTACTGGACAGCTCTGACCCAGAAAAACCACCTTGTGTTAGGGTCAGAAGAAGAAAGCCACCCAGGCCTGAAGGAATGAACGAATGAAAAAGTGAACGAGTGACCCCCTGGGGAGAAACACGTTCAGGAGGCAGGAGCCCCACAGGGCAGGTCACACGTCCCAAGAAGTAGGGGTCGCCTCCTCTTATTGAAGATTTTTTATTTAAGCTGCAAGATGGGCAGAGAGGCTGCACTAACCCAGCCGCGCCTGCGTCCAGGGGAGCTGGCCCCCTCTGAGGCAGGAGACCCAGGATCCAGCCTGGGCCACCATCGTGCTTCCCAGGACCCGGCGAGCCTCCTCTGGCGGCAGGACCGTGGTGAGGTCAGAGGCTCAGGCCACTTGCAGAAAGGACCACAGAAATGCTAGATTCGGCAGAAAACCCACCTGCCCAGACACTGCTCCCGGAAGCTCCCCCTCCAGGCCCCAGGGCCGTGTCCAGCTTCTCTCCCAGCCTGAAGGAAGCCGACTCACCCCCACCTCCTCCCCGGCCCCGGGACTCGCCCAGGGCCCCCGGCCCATCCATCACTGTCGGACTCCAAGACTGGCTCTGTTCTAAAGGCCGCGGCCGCTTCCGCCCCCCACGGCTAGAACAGAGGGTCTGACTGGGGCCGGTGCTGGCAAGGGTGCCCTGATCAGATGAGCTTGCTGCGGCTGGGAGCCCAACCTCCTGCTGGGGGTCTCGCGGCCACCCCGGGGTTGCTGAGAAAGGGGGTGCTTCTCTCCACTCAGCTCCAGCTGAACGGAAGCCCTGTAGGGCCAGGCCTCCAGGCAGAGCTGGCCACAGGCTCCTGTGAAAGTGTCCAGCTGGCATCCCAGCTCCTGCGCAACCACGAAAGCCAGGAAGGACCAGGGGCTGTGGGGTGGGCGCTGCTTCCAAGACTGAGGAGGCTCCTGGGCCCCTGCCTGTTCTGGGCTGGCCAGGTATGGAGGCCCCTGCTTGGGACCCGTGGGGCCCAGGACACCCGGGGCCTGGCACACAGTCAGCCCTCAGGGTGGGGGCCACGCCAAGCCCGGCTTTCATCAGGGCTGCCCATCTGCCTTCCCGGGGTCACGTTGCAAGAGCCAGGTTGCTTTTCTCCCCCGAGTTTGACTGACCTCTGGTTCGGAAGCCTCCAGCCGGCCCTCTGCCCTCCCCGCCGTGCACAGGGCCTCAGTCTCCACAAGCCATGCCAGGCGTGGAAGAGCCCTTGGCATCACGGTGCCATGTACTCCTCTCACGGTGGGGAACTGAGGCCCAGAAAGGACACGGGACGTATTCGAGGTCCCATGGCAACCAGGGGTCCAGGCAGGCCAGGATGCTGGCTCAGCCCTGTCCCCCGTTGGCCCTTGTCCCTCTTTCCGGGGAGTGGGGTGAAAGGGGGCCACGTCCCCATGGGGAGTGTGCCCGTCCACTGGGATTGTCAGAACGGAACTGACCGGGCAGCGTAACCATGGAAACGTACTTTCACGCAGTTCTGGAGACCAAGGTGCCGCCAGGTTGGGTCCTGGCGGGCGCTCTGCCTGCAGAGGCACCTTCCCCATGTGCTCACGTGGAGAGAGCACCCATGTTGCTTCCTCTTCCTATAGGGACGCCAAGTCTGTCCTGACCTCACTTAACCGAATGACCCATTAGCTTTCCATCTCCAAATACAACCTGTGGCTCCAGGGGACTTCCTGTCCATAGCAGAGGGTCAGATGCTGGAAAAAGCCTGTCCACAAAGAGTCCCAGAGTGTCCAGCATGTGGACAGGGCTAGGAGGGAAGCGGGAGCTGGGGCCTGGCTCACCCTCGGGCACCTGGGCACAGGAACATGGCCAGCCTTAGCTGTATGCCCAACCTCAGGATGGGGCTGTTAACGGCCTCACCGGACACGGCCAGTGAGCTTTTGTGCTGCCGAGGGAGGCAGGCAACGCTGGCCATGTGCCCGCCCCACCCCGCCTCGTGCCGTCCCAGTGTGTGTGACGAGGCCACGTCCATCCATCCATCCTCAAGAAGGCATGAGGCCCAGAGCGGGCCCCTGGTTTTCCAAGTCCACTGACGCACTGCAGCACAGGGGAGCTGATTTCCGCCAGACTGACTCCAGGCCCCGGGCTCTCTCTCCCTGCCTCACCACCCCCAGCCCAGCTGTCCGCCTCGAGGGGCCGGGCCAGGCTCTCCAGATCCAGCGGACGGGCAACAGGTCCCTGGCCGCCCACAGTGGCTGTTCCTAGGCTGACACTTGAGCCCTGGACTCAGTTATCCTTTATCCACTAAGTAATCCCAGCGGAGGCCAGAAAGAAGCCCAGACGCGCCTCGAGCTGGGGCCGGGCGGCCGTGAGATGAAAGGTCATGTGAGGATGGCCACCTGGCCGCCCAGCGACCTGAGCCGGCTTCTGAATGAGATCAGACTTGGAGGGACCCCGGGTGTCCCGGCTGGGCACTCGGCCCCCGCCAGCCCCAAGGGCAGGCCCTTGTTGAGATATGCACATGGGAGACAGACCACCTGTGTCCAGACCCACGGCCCTGCCCGTTCCTGCCCATTCCTGCCCGTTCCTGCCCCTCCACCCCCACCCACCCTGCGCCGGTTCCTGTCTGCAAAATGGAATCTCTCTTTCGGGAGTTTGGAGTTCACTGTGTGAGGGGTACACAGCAGGAGCTCAATAAATGTGGCTTCCAGCTGGGTGCCTGCCAGAGGCTCATGGAACTCTCAGTTAGTTCTGATGCTCAGAAACTATTGACAGAAACTCAAAGACCATGTGCAGAGGACCCTGACCCAGGCCCCCAGCTGGACAGAGCCCCCACAGCAGGGGCATGTGGGTGCAGGGACCCTTTGCTAGGCCTGTGCCCAGAAAGTTCCTAATGAGTGCAAGACCAGGAGAGGGGCCAGTGATCTACCACCACGATCCCGGGGGGTGACCGCCTGTAGGGACCTCCCACAGCCACTCAGTCACATCCCCAGGGGAGCCCCTTGCACTTTTGACCTCTATTCCCCCCCAAGATTTGAAGCACTGGGAGGTCAGCTCTATGAGAGCTGGGCTGTGTCCTATCACGGCTGCATCCCCTTACCCAGAGAAAGTCATGGACAGATAAATGGGTTTGAAGATGGATAAGATGGAAGTTTGGATGGATGGATGGATGGTTGGATGGACAAATGGACAGATGGATGGAAGGATGGACAGAAGGATGGAAGGATAAGTGGACGGATGGATGGATGGACAGACAGAGAGATGGACGGATGGAAGGATGGGCAGATGGATGGATGGAAGGAAGGATGGATGGATGGACAGATGGATGGATGGAAGGGTGGAAGTATGGGTGGACAGATGGATGGATGGAAGGGTGGACAGATGGATGGATGGATGGACAGATGGATGGATGGATGGATGCACAGAAGGATAGAATGATGGGTGGACAGATGGATGGATGGACAGAAGGATAGAATGATGGGTGGACAGATGGATGGATGGATGATGAAAGGATGGATGGATGGATGGACAGAAGGATAGAATGATGGGTGGACAGATGGATGGATGGATGGATGGATGGATGAACAGATGGATGGATGGATGGATGATGGAAGGATGGTGGACAGATGGACGGATGGAGGGGTGGGTGAATGGACAGAAGGATGGATGGATGGATGGATGGAAGGATGGACAGGATGGAAGGATAAGTGGACGGATGGATAGAAGGATGGACAGAAGGATGGAAGGACGGATGGACAGATGGATGGAAGGATGGATGGATCGAAGGACAGATGGATGGATGGATGGACAGATGGATGGATGGAAGGATGGATGGACAGATGGATGGATGGAAGGGTGGACATACAGAAGGACAGATGGATGGATGGAAGGGTGGAAGTATGGGTGGACAGATGGATGGATGGATGGATGGACAGATGGATGGATGGATGGAAGGATGGATGGACAGACAGAGGGATGGATGGATGGACGGAAGGATGGAGGGATGGATGGACTGATGGACAGAAGGATAGAATGATGGGTGGACAGATGGATGGATGGACAGACAGATAGATGGACGGATGGAAGTATGGGTGGACAGATGGATGGATGGATGGATGATGGAAGGATGGTGGACAGATGGACGGATGGAGGGGTGGGTGAATGGACAGAAGGATGGATGGATGGATGGATGGACAGATGGACAGACAGATGGATGGATGGATGGATGGAAGGATGGATGGACACATGGATGGGGGTGTGGAGGTGAACAGCCTGGAAGCCCAGGTGGGCTCTGGGTGCTCAGGATGCCAGCCCGTCGCCTGAACCCCTGGAAGGGAGGCCCCAGGCAACAGTTCCTTGCCTCAGTTTCCCTGGTGAGTCCCAGGCCCTCTTTAGCCAGGAAATCGCTTGCCCGAGACCCTCACCCCCACCTCAGTGTGTTAGATGACCTGACGCCCTTGAAGGAAGAAGCTCAGGAGGACTCTGGTCCCCGTGTGCCCTTCCAGTGGCTCTGCCCCTCCTCCCTGCCTCGGGGGCTCCCTGGCACCGTGCCCTGACCTGCTGTGCTGGTGAAGCTGACCCCGGTTCTCAGGGTGGCGGCCGAGGTCCCACGCCACTGCCTCGCTGCCTCCACCCAGCAGAGCAGGAGCACCCTATGCCCTGAGCGACCGCCTCCTACCTCCTCAGCTGCTGAGTTGGGGGCACAGGAGACACAGGAGCAGTCCCCAGACTCGCTGATTTTGAGGAGGGTCTTGAGCCCCAAGGTCACAGCTCCAAGAGGTGGCTCCCGCACCTGTCTGCAGGCTGTACCTTCTCCCGGCTGCAAAGTGCCCCCGTAGAGCAAAATGACCCCCGACAGTAAGCGACCCTTAGAGCAAAGCTCCGGACAGCAATGTGACTGGATCACATTCTTTTCCTCCCACTATCTTATCCTGCGCTACCCCAAGAGATTGCGTACAGTTCCCCGGGCTGTCCAGTAGTACTTAAATTTTAAAAAGTAAGCTGGTGTTATAGTCAGAGGGGAAAAGAGCTGATTTGAAGAAAACATTGAGTAGATAGCAACGCAGAGGTGGCTGGCGAAGGAGAAGCCCAGATGGCGCGAGGCAGCGGCTCCGTTCCGGCCCCAAGGTGGGCCGATGCCACCGGTACAGCTGGGTCAACTGAGGCCCGGGCAGCGAGGCGTCGCTCCCAGGGCTCCAGAGCCAACTCCCAACCCCACCCTCCAGATCAAGCTCACGGCCTTTCAAGCCCCTCCCCTCCCTGAGGCCCCTGTGTGCCCACCAGTGGGGACCAGAACGCCCCTGTGGCCGCTCTCACAGGGCCCCCCCGACCCGGCTCGGCCGCTCCGTGAACCTGACCTGTGTCTTCCCACAAGGCCCGCCCAGGAGCTGGAGTCCAGGCCCCACGACCTCCCGCTGTATCGACACCAACCACCCCCAAGGTGCCGCCAGCCCTTGCCGAGGGCCAGCCGTCAGCCTGGCCCCAGGCCTCAGGTGAGCTGCACGTTCATAGGCGTCTTCTGTGTCGTGACCCCAAAGGGACCAAATGGAATTTCCAAGCGAGCTGGGGACAGCCACCTCAAACTGTACCCTCCCCAGAGAAGCTGCTCCAGACGCCGGTTGATTGAACGAGTGAGCGAACGAGTAAGTGGGTAAATGAGTGAGCGAGCACACCTGGCCTTGTGGGCCCCTCCTGCCTGTGCTGATCTGGGAGGCGTCCTGATGCTGGGGGTCCCTCCCGAGCAGCGCCATCTCCAGAGGGCTGGGGCTCAGCTTCCCTGAGAGGGTCCTTCTCCCTCCCATCTCTCACCCCTGACCTTGAGGAAGCAGGGGACACTCGTCTCTTCTCGGTTCCAGCCAGGGCTCTGCTGTGCCTACAGGGGGACTGTGTCCCGCCCCAGGGCCAGGTGGCCGGATCTTAGGGCCAGGCCGGGCGCTGGGCACTGGCGGTACAGCCTCCCTCAGCAGCGGCGGGGCTCCTGGAAGCTTATCCGGGCCAAGTGAGAGCTTGGGTTATGCAGGCTCTGGGCCCGGGGTGGGATCTGCTGGGGGGGGGGGCACTTAACCCCCTCCCTTCTGGGCGGCAGCCGAGGTCAGCCTCCCTGGAAAGACCAAAGCCATTTCCCTGCATGGTCACAGCCAGCTGCGCGTCCTAAACCAAGACAGACGAAATGCCCAGTGCTGTGATTCTTCCAGATGCTCTCAGCCCCCCGTGGCCCTGCAGGGCCCCCCAGGTGACAGGCCTGGGGTCACCCGGCAGGACGCTCGGGTCACACCCTTTGCCCTCACCCCGCCCCACCCGCGGAGCCCCTGTAATTTGGGAGTGACGTCACCCCATCTTAGCCGAGTCTGATGAAAAGTCCCCGTTCACAGGAGGAGGGTGAATTTTGTGGTGATCCCAAAATAGCCCTAAAGAGCTGCCTGCCACCCCAGGAATGCCCGGAAACCACGCCTGGCTGAGGACAGAGGTCACCCGGCTCCCAGGCCTTTGAAGCTCAAGGGGACTTGAAGAAGCTTCCAGAAGAGCAGCGGGGTCACAGCTCCTCCAAGGCCTGGTCTGGGGGAGCCACAGGAGGGACGTCAGCTCGAGGCGGAAGAAAGAAAGGGACAAATGAGGCTGAGAGGGACAGGGAGCCACTCCCTGGGGGGTCCTACACAGCCGGCCCCGCCAGCTCCACCAATACAGACGCGGTCTCGTGGCCTCTGGAACCCAGGACACGCGCCAGAGCCACGCGGGGAGTGCATGGCTGCGGCCCCTTGCAGGGACGGGGGGCCTGTGCAGCCCTCAAGGACTTGGCCAAGGTCACAGGGCCGGCGGACCCAGCTCTGGCTCTGGGCACGGCCGCTGGCAGGCTGCTCACGACTTCGGGCCTCGACTGCTGTGTCTTTGAATCAGGGGTGAGCCTGGAAGCGGGGCTGAAGGCCGTGAGGACCGGCAGCACCCCGCAGCACAGCCGACCCAAGACCCCCCCACACCCCGAGATCAGCTGGGGCCCCGCCTGCCGCCCCATCATGGATGCAGCTCTTCTGAGCACCAGAGGACACATGCAGGCCAGCAAGGACCTGACTCCGTGGTGGACTGGGGACAGGGCGGGACCTCGGATACGCCCTGCTCTGGGAGAGGGGGGCGGGCACGCCTCAGCCCCTTCCGTGGGCCTGCAGCAGTACCATTTCTTCTCCAAAGGGGCTTTTGCTGTGGCTGTGGAACATTCCAGAGAGAGGGGAGTGGGCCAGCAGGGCAGGGCCCGGCCCACTGTCCATGGGGAAGCTGCGTTTGGGTCCTGGGGTCCTGGGCTCTCAGGGGAGGTGATCCAGGCCAGGCTGGAAGATTACGGCGCAGTTCCTGTCCGCTCGGCCCGAACCCTCGGAATGAGCACCTGGTGGGTGGGCAGGGGCTGGAGGATCTGTCCGGGGCCTCAGGTGGCCTGTGCCCCAGAGGAAGAGCCTGGTCCCATCATGTCCATCAAAATGCCCAGAGGGGGACAAGCACTGAACCAACCCTGGCGCCCCTCTGCTCTGGGCTGCACTGAGGCCCCTGCTGGCCCCTGGCCTGGGGCCAACATCCATTCATCAGCGTCTGGCCAGCGCCATGGAGAAAGGCCACAGGCACGCAAGGAAAGGAAGGACCGGCTTTGACTCCAGCAAACCTGTACGAATGCACCATGTCCAAAGATAAGGTGCATTTATCGAGCACTTACTGTATGCGGTTCTATCTCTTGACCCACATGGATGCTCACATCAGATCCTGGAGGTGGGGTCCGTGCCCCTTCTTCAGAGAAAGACACTGAAAGCAGAGAAGTCACGCAGCTGCCGAGGAAAGGCCAGGACCTGACTCTTAATCCCCCCATCAGTGTTTTAGGTGACTTTTTTTTTGTCTTTTTGTCTTTTTGCCTTTCCTAGAGCTGCTCCTACAGCATATGGAGGTTCCCAGGCTAGGGGTCTAATCGGAGCTGTAGCCGCTGGCCTACGCCACAGCCACAGCCACAGCCACACGGGATCCGAGCCGCATCTGCAACCTACACCACAGCTCATGGCAACGCCGGATCCCTAACCCACTGAGCAAGGCCAGGGATCGAACCAGCAAACTCATGGTTCCTAGTCGGATTCGTTAACCACTGCACCACGACGGCAACTCCTAGGTGACTTTTGTTTTAGGGTTGGTGCTGTTTCTCTTGTGAGTTGGCTTTGGAGGCTGTGACCCAGGCCCTTGTGGGCTCTCCCCGTGGTGTCTTGGTGTCTCCACAGCGGCAGGTGTTTCCGCGAGGGCTGACCTGACCGGTGTGACTGTTCCCAGGAGCAGAGTGGTGCTTGTCCCGCACCTCCGGCCCCAGAGATGAGCCGTCCCCCAGCTCTTGTGTGAGGAAGAGAGTGGGGGGACAATGGCCCCCTCCCCACATCGCCACCCAAACCCCAGCCCTGGAGAGGCCACCCTCGTCCACCTTCGGACAGGGGTCCCGACTTCCCCTCGGCCCCAATTCCTGAGCCCCTGGTGACAGGTCTGGGGTCCCCGGCAGCCCCGAGTGGGGTTCTGAGGCAGGTGGGGAGAGCCTGGCTTCACTGCACCAGCAGACCCCCAGGTCTGCACTAACCCTGGGCCACACGGATGCCCAGTGATGCCCAAGGAGTCCCTGACCCCGGCAGGTCGAGCTAGGAGCTTCCACACCTTCCTTTCACCCCAAGCCACGGCCGGCTTCTCCCCACTACTCCCAGGCGGGGGGGCCCAGGAGAAGCCGCCACCCTGGGCCTTGCCTCGGAGCTGCGCTGGAGGGGAGCCCGGGGCCTCGAGGCACCCTGCCAGCTGGGGCCGCGGGAGGAGCACGTGGACATCCCCCCACCCAGGGCCCCTCACTGGAGGCTGTCAGAGACTTAGCTCTGGGGCCTCAGCACCCCCCCAAAAAATGCGAATTCAGAGGTGGGGCTCCCCAGGCTGCCGTCAGCCCCGCCTTGAGCCCCTGGACCTGCCCCTGCTGCCCAGAGCTCATTCTGACCCTGGTCCACGCTGCCCGTGATTGAACACCTCTGGCTCTGTCTCCACGTGGCTAAAGCAGGAATCCTACCCGTTAACTCGGAGCGATGCTGGTGCAAGTTCTCCCAAAAGCACTTTTCACTCCCTGAGCCCTCGGTCGCTTCCCCGCTAGGCTGGGCTGGGCCCTGGGACACGGGGGGCCCACGTGACATCAGCTCCTCTCTGATCCTCCATTTCCCCGTCCCTAAGGGGAAGGGCCAAGACTCCTTCTGGCGTTGCTGGCCCAGCCTCTTGCCCCCGGGCCAGCAGGGTGGATGGACAGGTGGACGGACCCGGCTGGCTTCCTGGTGCAGGGGGTGGGTCCCAGGAAGTGGCCTGTTCCCCGGGCTTCCCGCCCCCACACCCACAGGGCTGCTGGCGGGACACTCCTGGCCGCCCGCCAGCTCCCCGGCATGCCTGTGGGTGACTCCTGGAGCCTGGCCAGATGCTGTCACACGTCCCAGGGGCCCTCGGCATTCTCCGCCTTTGTTTCCGATGACTGGGGAGCGGGGGGGGGGTGGGGTGGAGGGCATGGAACAGCTCAGAATCCTGCAGCAGGATGTCAGGCCCCCGGGGGGGTGGGAGGAGCAGGGGAGGGAGAGCTGAGTGAGGGGGGCCATGCTGAGGCCCCCCCACTTCCAGGAAGGTGAGGGGGGCTCCCACTGGAGCCGCACAAGGCGGCAGCAGAGGGACGATTGTCAGCAGGTCAGGTTCACGTGGGCAGCACAGACTGGGGTCAAGGATAGGGCGAAGGGACAGGCCGGGGCCACCCATGCGGGCACAAGGGACGTCCACGGTCCTCCACCTGCAGGAGGGGCCATAGGAGGTTTCCTCCCACGGGGCAAATGAGGGCGGGAGAGGGCAGCTGAGGGGCCAGCAGGGCCCGACCCCTGCGGTGGGCCACTCCAACCACAGGCCCGGCCCCATCAGGCTCCCCGCACACGGCCATCGACAGGGCCCCTCTGGATTAAGAGCAGCAGCAACTGTGCCCTATTTATATCATCGGCCCCAATGTCCACAGGCCAAGGCCAGCAGGCCCATGCAGGGCTTCCACCACGATCAACTTACATTTAAAATAAATGTTTCCTTAGCTCTGAATCCGATCTCCGGTGGTGAATTTCGGGAGGCGGTGAGCACAGACCCAAACTGAGGGCAGCCTCTCCTCCCGGCACCACGGGTGGCGGTCTGGCCAGAGCTGCCCCCAGACAGTGGCACCCGGGCCATCGAGAGGGGCCACCAGTGCTGCGTGGCTATGCCGATTCCCGTGGGTCTGCGAGCCTCGGCTGCCCCACCGCCCCCGCGGCACCCAGAGCCCCTCGCCCTCATGGGGGGGCCTTGTGGTGCCCTGCCTGCCATGTGGACAGCTCTGGAGGCCCCTCAAGACAGGCTACCAGAAGGACCCACGTGGACACACAGGGCCTTGTGTTCGGCGGTCAATGGATAAACTAAAGTCGCACGTCGCAGCTCTTTCCAAAGGCACCGCCCTCCTCGCTCTGCGGCAGGGGCTCCGAATGGGAAGGCAAGGGTTTTCAGGACTTGGGGACACAAGGTCAGCCCTCTCACCCACGGCAGCCGCAACCAGGGCCCTTGTGCCTCTGGGACCCAGGCCTCTCCCTCCAGATGTCACCACGTCCCCCTGGAGACCGGGGGAGAGGGGACGGGGGAGGGGCGGGCGGGACCGCTGAGGGGTGCAGCCCCTGCCGGGGCCGCCTGGGACCTCACACCTGCCCTTTGAGCAGCGACCTCCAAGGTGCGCCCAGACACCCCAGTCCCCAGCCTGCAATGTCAAGAGCCGTCTAAGAAGACCGCCTCCCCTGGTCAACCCCCCAACTCTGAGTAAGAAATTCTTCTTTGAAGCCACTTGGGAGCTCATGGGCCACCCTGGGAGGTGGGGGTCCTCAGATCCCAGCCGGAGCCGTGCAAAGAGCCTGAGCTGCGCAAAGAGCCTGAGCTCGACAGACGGGGCCCCCCGGCGACCAGGAGCCCAAGCTGTCGACCGCAGAGGGGTGAGGCCAGCTCCAACCTGAGGACATCAGGGGATGGGGCTCAGTCAAAGGCGGGGGAGTGGCGGGGGGCACCCGCCTGTCACCCCTGCCTGCCCATATGCCCACTTGACCCAAACCACCCCCCCAACAGGCCTCACCAGGCTGAGACCAAACCAGGCCCCCGACCACACACAGCCCCTGCACCCACAGCGCCCTGAGCTGGGGGAGCAGCCCGCCCCCCCCCGGAGATGAGGGGCTGGGGTGCTGCTGAGCTCGGCTCATCCCATTTGCGGGGTGGCGCTCTCAGGGCTGGAATGCTAATTACCTCCCCCGCTGGAGCAGAGGAATCCAGCGAAGGGGGAGCCGGGGCCTGGAAGTCGCAGTCCCTGGTGGCCGAGCAGGCCCCAGCCTCCTCCTGGGAGGGGCTGGGTAATAATACCTGCATTATTGAGCGCCTCCTGGGTGCCAGCTCCCGCCACTAGGACCCACGTCCCTCAAGGCAGTGTGCCATCCTGCCCACGTGCCAGAGCAGAGAACCCAGGCGCCGGGAGTCGAAACAGAGCCCGTGGGCAGCGGCGCAAACACAGGCCTGCTCACTTCAGAGGCTCCGACTGCCCACACCAGGCCGCCAAGAGGAGGGTGATGGCGAGAAGAGCGGTCACATCGGTTGAAGACTGAGTCCACACAGACCCCCGAGAAGGGCGAACCCACCCTTGACCCCGAGGCTGCAGCTGAAACCACCAGTGCTGCCTTTCCAAGCCCAGCAAACACTGGGTGCCAACCGTGGCTCCCTCCGAGCGCGGTGGCATGCTGGAGCCGCCGTCCGCTGGGGCACACTGAGGAGTGGCAGGCAGCCCCCAGTGCAGGAGAGCAGGGCAGGGGGCCTGGGGTGCTTCAGGGACAGCTTGATCCAGGAACTGTGTCAAAACTGGGTTCTGAAGACCGAACAGAAGTTTTCCACGAGGGAGAAGCTTCCCAGGTGGAGAAAGCGTGACACGGGCCGGAAGGTGCTGAAGGCCAAACATGCTGGGACGGCAGAGGTCAGCGGGGCCGTGCATCAGGCGGGGAAGTTGAGAGGTGCCCCTCGCGTGGGGCAGAGGCAGGACCTGGGACCAGCTGCTGGCTTCTTAGCCACCCTGTGGCCATCTATTTCTAACCTCCCCCTGGAAAGCCTGTAGCCGGGAACCGGAGGTGGTGCAGGGCAAGCACCCACCCCAAGGGGGCCAGTCTCCTCCGGCCAAGACACCAGGCACTTCCTGACTCTGGGCCCAGATCTCCGGGCAGAGGGGCGGGCACCGAGGGGGCGGCCTTCCAGCTGGCATTCCAATTCCTCCTCCACAGTTTGTCCATTTCCTTCCCTGGCTGCAAATTTCAACCATTTCCTTCTTGGGCCACCTCCGGCCTCTGCCGCTGCCTGGCCCTGAGCTGACCCTGGCAGGGGACAGGACGGTCCTTGTCCTGCCAGCTCCAACTTTGGAACCAGCAATGGCCTCGATCAAGCATCCTGCCAACAGGCCCCTGGATGCTTGGAGGGGCGCCGAGTCAGAGGGGTGGGAGGCTGTGGCCCACCCCCATGGAGTATCCCCTGGTGGTGACGCTGACTGCGAGCCCGACAGGGCTGGCGCTGGAGGCCCCCTAAAGCAGCAGGCAGCAGCCAGAGGCAGGATGTGGGCACTGTTGCTGCTGAGGCTACCCATCCACCTGTTACTCCTGAGAGCGCAGTCTCTGTACTCGGGCGGGGGCTCCATGGAGGGGCCCAGGGCGTAGGTGGGAAAGGTGAGGCAGGATGGATCCTGCTCCCGACCTGACACCTGGACACCCACACCCCCACGCTCAAGCTGATAGACCCGAGCCGGCTGGGGTCCCGCAGCCGAGCAGAAGGCTCTTTCCCTGCAGGCGCCCTCCCCAAGTTCAGAGACTGTCCCCCCATGAGAGCAGAGTCCCTGGGAAGACGCAGGGGCTTCCAAGGCCCCTGTGAAGGAAGGGTTCAGCCCAGGACCTGGGCTCTGCCAGAGGCCCCACAGGGGGCTCCCCGGGAGAGGCTACCCCGAGTGCAGGGGGCCCTGGGTCCCCCTCCCGAGGCCTCTGGCTGTGCCATAGGTCTGCAGCCTGCAGCATCCTGAGGGGGTCTAGGGGTGTTCCGAAGTCAGGGGGCTGTGCTTCGTGATCCTCGGCAAACGGCTTTTTAGCATAAACTGCCTGGAATGGGGTCTCTGCTGTAGCAAAGGCCCAGGCCACTGCTGGACGGGACGCTGGGCCCTTGGCAAGAGGCCTTGTAGCTCCGGGGCCCACGGCTGCTCAGTCGGTGGCAGCTGCAGGGGGGGTCCCGCCCCACAGGAGAACCCTCCCACTTAGCTCCCAGCTCCCCGGAGATGGCCCGGGCCCCTGGGGGAGGCCCTGCTGTGGGAGCGGGGTGGGGGTGGGGAACAGGGGGCCGTGTGGGGCCCAGCACCCATAATGGATGTCTTCATCCAGCCCAAGCTGCGAACCCAGGTGAGCCGGGCAGATTTTCCACGCTGGGGCCCAGGGTCCCAACCAGCCTGCCGTTAAAAAGTTGAGGGGCTCAGCCAGGGCGGCTTGGAGACAGGGCAGCCCTGCAACTCGCTCTAGTTAGTGATTTAACGGCGGAGCTTCGTGCAATATTTTGCAATACATCTTTCCATTTGGGGGTTTCAATACGTCGCGGGAGGCTCCTCCCCACCCCCACCCCCACCCCCACCCCCCAGAGTCCTGAGAATATCTCCTCCCGCAGTTTCCCACAAAGCCAGGTGCCGAGCAGCCGGGCAGGCCAGGAGCACGCAGAGGGAGGCGAGAAGGAGGCTCCCGCGGGTCCGGCGCCAGCAGGCGGGCAGGTGGCTCCCTGCTTCCAGGCAGCTGGAGCCCAGGAGCCCACCTCCAGGGGAGGGCATTGCCCCCGGCCCCGGGCAGAGGCCAAACCAAGCTGAGAATGTCGGAATCCAGCTGACCACTGTCCACTCACACAATATGTAGGCATTAAGGCAGATGCTTCAGGCAAATGTTTAAAAAACCTCTTCTGAGTTAAATATTCACATAAGAGTCTCAGGCCAAATTTCAACCCCAAGGTCAGAGCAAAGCACATGAATTTGATGGACCCCCTCCCAAGCCAGACAGCCCACTCTGCAGCCCCCCTGGGAACCCTGGGTGTGGGCCTGCTGGTGACCAGGGGTGGGGAGGCCGGGGGACCTGTTCCCAAAACACCGGGCACACACGCCACCAAAGCCAAGCCCCGGCCCCACGGCACAGAGCCCTTCCAAGGCCAGGGCCTTAGGGAGGGGCGTCCTGAGTCGCTGCCCTGGCCCTGGCAGGGCTGGGCCATCTGCCCCAGGCTCTGCCATGGGTCTCCACCCCTCTGCCGGCTGCTGTGACCAGCAGCTGTTTGAGCTCAAACAGGACACAAATGCATATGGAATGCATGCAAGGTGGCAGGCTCGTCACACCCAGGGCCCGCCTGGCCTTCACAGGCACTCTGAGCACAGCCACGGCTGGTCCCATGGCCACGAGGGCACAGGAGCCTGGGGTCATTACGGGATTTGCCAAGGCCCCCCAGGCAGGAGGCAAGAAGGCTCAGAACAGAACGCACCCCAGCAGTGGGTGGGTATCTGGCCCTGCCTGCTCCGGCTGCTCCCATGGGGCTGGTGAGGGTCCCCGGCCCTGGGCTGATGCCCCCTGAAGCCCAGCTGTGCAGAGGAGGTGCCGACGTGGCTCTGCCGAGGACTGTCCAGGCACCCACTTACCTGTGGGCCCCCGGGGGGCGAGCCCGAGCGGGGCCTGCTTTTCCAGAGCCCTGAGCCCACGACCACGCCGTAGCAGGGGCCCCGTGCTCTGAGCGCAGCAGGAACGAGCCGGCGGGGAGTCAGGGGGCCACGGTCAATTCTCGGGCGTCTGTTCCCCAGGGCCGCCAGGGCTGTGGGTCGGTAGCAAACACAACTCGCCTCTAATAAAACAAATCATCTGAGGCTGGGGAAGCCACAAGAGGAAACAGCTGTGCGCTGCTGGCTGTGAACACGTGTTTCCACGCCCATCTCTCGGCTCGCCTGCTCGGCTCCCGGAGCCCTGGATTCTTGGCCATTTTCAGCCAGCAGAACGCTCCGCACCATCGAGAGGGGAGTTTGAGGCCGGGGAACGCGTGCACACAGCCATCGGACGGGCAGACCCCTGCCCAGTGCCCGCCAGGTATCACCCCGGACCTCATCCTACTCCTCCTATCACCTCCCCGTCACCGCCAGCGCTGCCCTTCTACCAGGACCACCACGACCACCCGCGTCATCACCATCACCTCTCGACCATCTCACCAGCTCCATCACCTCCAGCATCACCTCCGCCACCTCCGTCACCTCCACCTCCAGCATCGCCTCCGCCACCATCACCCCCTCCGTCACCTCCAACCTCACCTCCGCCACCATCACCCCCTCCGTCACCTCCAACCTCACCTCCGCCACCATCACCCCCTCCGTCACCTCCAACCTCACCTCCGCCACCATCACCCCCTCCGTCACCCCCAGCATCAGCTCCACCATCACCCCCTCCATCACCCCCTCCACCACCTCCACACCATCATCACCACTGGAATACCCGTCTCCGAGCCCATGTGCTTTGTTACTGAGATGTGGGTGACTGTTCTTGTATCTGGGTCCCCAGGCAAGTGGCAGACGCTACGCTCCACTTCCAGCTGGCTCCCGAGGTCTGGCCCTCCTGCTCCTGGCCCTGCAGCCACAGCCCTAGCCAAGACCTGTCCCCTGATGCTGAGATGTGCCCTCTGAGAGCCCAGCTAAAACCCATCCTGAGATCCTGTTTTCAAAGCTCGGTGTAACCCGCACGTTTCTGGACGCTCCTCACTCTTCCTGATGAACCCGAAGCCGTCACCTTTGAAGTAATTATGTGACTTGTTCGGAGCACCCTGGGTCCCCCTGAGCCAGCCCCACGGCATTCCTGCTCCCAGCACCCCAGGGCGCGCGCTTACATAAGCCTTGCTGGAAGCCTGACGTGACGACCTGCCCTGCCGAAGAGTGACTGCCACCAATAAAACCTTTTATTGCCCAGTCAGGGCTGCTGGTAGAGCCTGTGCTTAGAGCAACGCTGTTCATCCTGGGAAGCACAGGATCGTTTGGGTCTGGGGCAGCTTGCAGAGCACAGACAGCGGTTTCGGCAAAGTCCCAGGGTCTTGTAAACTGAAGAAAGAAAAGCCAGGACGCGTGGGCCGGGCTCTCCAGGTCGCCCCCGGCTCTGATGGCTGCCAGGCCCGAAGGAGCACCCACTCGAAGAGAGAAGACAGAGCATGGTCCCCGCACGGTACAAGGGCCACAGAGGCGGTACGTGCCAGCCGTCCCCACCCCGACAGCCCTTCAGCAAAGCCCAGGGCACAGACGAGACAGCCACAGGCCTGTCTCACAGGGCCGGACTCTCCCTGGGACTGGGCAGCCTTGCAGAGCTGCTTCCAACCTGGCGGCCTTGGTCACGTGTCGCTTACATTTAAACACATAAAAGTGACATCGAGACCCTGGGTCCCTGGTCACACTGGCAGGGGGCAGTGGACACAGGCGGCCAGTGGCTGCCATACTGGCCCCTGGCCCCGTGGCTGAGCACGCCCACCGCGGTGGGAAGTTTTCTGGGCTGGGCCCAGATTTGAGAGCTGGACGCTGAGTCCGCTGGTCCCTCCAGAGGCTCTGGGACGAGGGCTCCAGGCCTCTCTCCGCTGGCACCTTGACATCCCTGGTCTCGCAGAGCACTGCCCGGCCCCCACCGCCATCACCACGGGCCCCTCCCCTAAGGCTGTGTCCCCACTTATCTCTCCTTGAAAGGACACCAGCCACTGGAGTCCAGGCCGCCCCACTCCAGTATGGCCTCCACTTAACCATGACATCTGCGAAGTCCTCGTTTCCAGAGAAGACCCCAGTCACAGGTCCCAAGTGAATTCTGGGGGGGCATTTCTCCACCCTGCATGCCCCTCACCCCACTGCCCTGCAGCTCCCCCTGCCCCGTATCACCCTCTGTGCTGCTGTATAGGACAGCACCTGAGCTGCCAGCCCTGCACACCCGGAGCCTGGCCCACGGCGGGCCTTCAGCCAATACCTGCTGAATGAGCGAATGACACAGGGGCCACACGGGTCTGGTTCCAGATCTCTGGAGGTCCTAGGTCACACTGTCCACCCCTAGAAGGACAGGTGGCAGATCACAGGACCTGCTGGGGGACCCAAGTCAGACGTTCAGCAGCAGATCCCCTGTTTTCTCATCTCTCACGGGGAGAGAGGCGCCTTTCCAGGCTGACCTGGGCCCAGGTTCGTGATGGCAGACTCCAGGACGGCCTCGGGCAACGGGTGGGATCAAAGGAGGGCCAGCTTTGCCTACAGCCCACGGGAGTCACATCCGGCAGACCCGGAGAGCCCCCTCCATGGAACATTTTGTGGGCAGCAAATAGCACTGTGATGAAGTCTAGGGCCCTCATGCACCTGCCACAAACCCCCACCGTCCCCTAGTCACCGGGGGCTGGGCCAGGAGGGAGCTGAGGGAGGACGCAGCTGGTTGCCCAGGAAGCATCTGGAAGGCGGCCGCCTGGAACGGGCGCTGGGCCTCCTGGCTGGCCCACCCAGGCCAGGGGGACGGGGACAGAGGGCTGGTGGCACACTAGCCTGGCAGTTCCCGAGGAGCTCCTGGGCAGGCTCGGGTTTCTAAGGAGCGTAAACTCTGTCTTACAAATGAGGACAGCGCCTCGGATGACTGAAGACATAAAAATAGCTGTGCTTACTCAGACCCTTCTCAGAGAGAGTTCTGTGGGAAAGAGCCCGTGGCCGGAGCGCTGACCCCACAGGTCTCACGCGAACTCGGGGCTCGCACAGCTCACGCAGGAAGCATGGGAGGAACTCTGGGTGCCCGGTGCCCTGCAGTGGGAGAGCGGCCGCGACGCCCACCGTCACTGCCCCTGGGTGATAAGGAGACACCCTCAAAGGGCACCTGCACCCTGGGGTTCAGAACGGGCGCAGCCTCCCCGAGTCCTCGGTCTGTCATTTCTCCTAAAACTGCCTTTTCCCAGCCTCTCCTCTGCCCAAGGAGCAATCTTGTGGCCCCGTATTAAGGTTAATAAGGGAAATTTTAAGGAGTTCCCATTGTGGTACAGAGGAAATGAATCCGACTAGGAACCATGATGTTGTGGGTTTGATCCCTGGCCTCGCTCTGTGGGTTAAGGATCTGACGTGGCCATGAGCTGTGCTGTAGGTCGCAGATGGGGCTCAGATCCCAAGTGGCTGTGGCTGTGGTGTAGGCAGCTGTAGCTCCAATTGGACCCCTACCCTGGGAACCTCTATATGCTGCACCCGTGGCCCTAAAAAAGCAAAATAAATAGATAAATAAGGGAAATTTTCATATACAAAGACATGCGTATCCTAAAACAGGATGTTTCATGTTCCTCGTGAAACAGTTTTAAAGATATTATGTCACGTGACAGGACGTTCAGGCCGTGCCCAGGGATTACATGATGTCACAGGTCTTGGGAGCCCTCCCCCTCTCTGCTCTGCCATCCTCGCTTGGCCTCAGTCCCCAGAACTGGCTCTCGTGGCTGCAAAATGATTGCCATAGCTCTGGACATCATATCCTGACCCACCAACCTCCCACCCCTTTTTATGGCCACGTCTACGGCGTATGGAAGTTCCCAGGCTAGGGGTCGAATCAGAGCTGCAGCTGAGGCCTCCGCCACAGTTACAGCAACGCAGGGTCTGAGACACATCTGTGACCTATGCTGCGCCTCACAGCAATGCCAGAGCCTTAAGCCACTGAGAGAGGCCGGGGATCAAAGCCACATCTTCACAGAGACCACGTCGGGGGCTTAACCTGCTGAGCCACGGTGCAAACTCCCGCTCGGCCCCTTTAGAGCCAGGAAGATGTTCCTGGGGGGTCCTTGGCTGTCTTCTCTCAAGTCCCATTTCGCCAAAATTATTACAGGAAGTTTGCATGTTTTCTTTAAGTGAACATTTGTTCTTTCTGCATAAGAAAAAAAAAAAAAAAGAGTTCTCGCTGTGGCTCAGCCGGTTAAGAAACTGACATAGTGTCCGTGAGGATGCGGGTTTGACCTGGCCTCGCTCAGTGGGTTAAGGATCCGACGTTGCGGTGAGCTCCAGCGGAGGCTGCGGGCGTGGCTCGGAGCTGGCGTCGCTGTGGTCGTGGCCCAGGCGGGCAACTGCAGCTCTGACTCAGCCCCTAGCACTGGAACATCCATATGCCGCAGGCGCAGCCATGAAAAGAAAAACAAAACAAACAAAAAAAATCAACTCATTTTTTCTGCAGAAATTCTCTTTTCGGTGGAGCACAGGATCTGGGCTCCAAACCCCAAGCTTGGTTTTTCCAGGGCAACCCCAGGGTTTGTAAGGAGAATCCAGGGCAAGGTGGGTTCCATCCAGGGCCGGTCTGACTTCTCATTCTCCAGAGAGCTGAGCCCAGTGGTCCAGTCAGCGGGCAGCAGCCCACGAGCCCATCCAGGGACCCAGGCTCCAGGCCTCGGCCTCGCTGGCTGGGTCCCTTGGAGGCCCCTCCACTCAGCGGCAGGCAGGCAGGGGGCCACAGGAGACCGACCACGCGGCATCCGTCTTCCTTCTCAAGCATTCATAGCCCAGCACGTGCAGGTGCAGCCGCTCCATCCGCTGCAAGAGTGTGTCCTCCCGACACACCTGTGACCCCCACCTAATGTGACAGACCCCCTCGCCCAGTGGCTGTTTCCTGTGGACCCCAGGGAGTGGACAGAAGCTTTTCAGGGCTCAGGGGCCACAGGAAGCTCTTTAAGCCTCCCCCCGGCTCTTCCAGGAGAGCAGCGCCCACTCGCTGGGGTTTAAGGAAAATGACGCCCGTGGACCTGCATCCGTGGGGTCTGGTCGGCTCCGGGCAGCCCATGGGTCACTGCTCCCCCTGGGGAGCCGGTGTCGGCAGGAGCACCTGCCCCCAGCCGGCCCGAGAGTGGCATTTCCCCGCTGCACCAACCCTTCCCTTGGCGGGGGGGGGGGGGGCGTGTGTGGAAGCACCAGTGTTGTTTTTATCACATGAACACACAGAAGTAATTAATGCAGCCGTTTCTCCTGACCTCGAAACGACGGAGGAGCAGAGCAAGCAGAGAGATGAATTATTCATATCTTCAGAATCTGTTCTCCCAAACACGTGCAAAAATAAATTGGGTTTTCCTCTGAAAGCGGGGCTATCTCACCTGAGAGGCAGCACGTTTGGGAAACACGATGCTATGGGCAGAGGCCGCAGACGCCCCAGGGCAGGCGACGCTTCAGAGGAGAGAGGCGTGTGGGCCCGCGGATGCAGGAGGCTGTGCCCTGGGGTGGCCGGTCCTGGGACACGTGGACACGTCCAGGCGGACGACTAGGGGCCTGGCTGGAGGCACCGGCCTGCTGTGCGGGCTCATGCCCGGGCCCCGCTCCCCGCTTTTCTGTGCAGGAGTTTGAACCAGGCGGTGACCGAGGGCGCGGCCCCCACGGTCTGCGACCCGGACACAGGTGTGCCTGGTGGTTTTCCTCCGGTTCGTCTGGGGTCAGGGTCCGGATCGCCCCCGAGGCGGGGCGTCTGCTGGCCTTGAGAGCCTCGCAGGGCCTCCCAGCGGATGTCACCTTTAGGGGTGCAGAAAGCACAGGGTGTCTGAGGGCTTTCACAGGCGGGTGGGGAGGGGCGCTGGGTCCTGTCGGTGATTTGGCTGTTCTGATGGCCAGGGGAGCCTCCACACGGTGTCCTCGGTGGGGCTTCGGTGGAGTCTGGCCCCGGCTCTGCAGGGGGGCTGCCTTAACTGAGGGGCTCAGGGTCGGGACACAGGAGGCTGCCCCTCTCATCGGGGCCAGGAGCTCTGTCCTGGGCCTCCGCCAGCCCCGACCCGCACATTTCTCAAGGTCCCCTGCCCAACTGCACGTGTCTGCTGCTCGGCCGATGGGGTAGGGGCGTGACTGGAGCGGACCCCTCACCAGCATGGCCTCCAGCAGGGGCGCGGGAGGTCGCCGGCCTCGGGAGGCGGGCCCGGGCCCCTTCCAGGAGGCAGGGGTAGCAGAGAAGCCAACATCGGGCACTGTGCTCCAAGGCCAGGTTAGCCGTGGGGCCCATCAGCCTCGGGACAGAGTAGGATGATTGGAGGCCAAGACAGGTGCAGGGCAGGGCTGGCCACTTCGGCCAGCCAGACGCCCCCCTTCTTGAAAGGTCTTGCTATGGATGAGTCAGGAATGGCCTTTGGGCCCAGGGACCTACTGGAGAGGCGTCCCCTGGAAGCCTCTGTACCCCACTTCTCCCGTAGCCCCTAGTTGCTTCTCTCTATGCCCAGACAAGAGCACTGCCGAGGGCTGGGGTCAGGTCTGAAGGGCAGGCCCCAGGATTCACCCCCATAATCCAGCCGTGGCTCCCTCCCTACAAGCCTAGGAAGCAACGAATTGGGGGATGGAGTCGGATGACAGAAAGAAAAGATGGGGACGGACTCAGACTGCTTGGGGGGCTGGCCAAGGACCCAGGGGGAGTCAAGACAGACCTGGAGCCCCAGGAGCCGGGACCATAGGCACGCAGGCCCAGAAGTGGGGGCGGTGGGGGGGGGGGGCGCGGTTGACAGAAGTGGGGACCTGGCCTGCTAGGGCCCCAGCAAGAACCGACTTCCCACCTGGGGCCTGTGGGGCTCCTGACTCCCCAGCTCATTCCTTCCTCACACCTCAGCCCCAGGAGACAAAGCTTCTGACCCCTCAGAGCCCTGGCCCAGCCCACCGCCCCAGGCCTGGCCCTTCTCTGCTCAGACCCCTGGCTGCAGGCCAATCCCAGGCGCTGCCGAGCGAGGGACAGCAGAGGGCAGGGGGTGCCAGGCACCCAGCAGCTGCCCAAGGCCACTGCCTTCAGCAGGAAAGAAGCTGCAGGCCCAGCTGAGGACACGAAGGATGGGCCCAGGAGCGGAATGGCAGGCTGGCTGACCTCGAGAGGAGCCGGAGAAGAAAGCATTTCTTCCCCGCAGGTGGCCACCTTGCTTCTGCCCTCAGCCACGATGGCAGCCATGGTTTTCAGAGATGAACCCCGGCCACAGGGTCCCAGGAGCGAGGGCAGAGCCGGCTGGGAGCTGCAGGCCACTCCCTCGCAGCCTGGACCAGGAGGCAGCGCCCGCAGGGGCCTGGCCCCCAGTGGAAGCACGAAGGCCCAGGGCGGGTAGCACGGCAGGCAGGAGGCCAGCTCCTGATCCCGCTAATTAATTGCTTCAAACGGCTCTGAGGAACAGCCCAGGCCCAGGAGCGTCTGGCCTCCAGACAGCAGCATCTCTGAAGAATGGCTTTGTCTAACTTTTGTTTCAGTGTTTGGAAACCGAAGGCTAACCTCATGTAACCTCTCCATCTTCTCCCCTCCTGGAAGGGAGCTCATTAGCGGAGCTTGATAACAGGTGGTCTGGAGGTGGGGGACCGAGGAAGGGCCGAGGGCGGGCGGGCAGCCCCCCTTACTCGCCCCAGTCAGTCCCTGGGCTGCTCTGCCCATGGCCCCTGCTCATTCCAGTGAGCGCCCACAGCAGGCGCCCCAACCCCCAGAGGCAGGAGACCCTGAGTGTCCAAACCCAATCTGGCTCAAGTTCGAGTACTGGCTCCTCCACTCACAAACTGGAGGCGAGCTCCACACGGAGCCCTCCTGTGAAACGGGTTGCTCATGGCGCCCATCCCATGGGTGGTTGTGAGAATTGACAAGTAAAGCATCTAACGCAGCATCAGGACCCAAGCAGCACGAGGCATTGCTGCCGTTTTCCGTCGGGTCCTTATCTCAGTCCACAGTCGTGTGTGTGTGTTTGTGATTAATGCCTGACTCTCTCCCAACAGTTAGCTCCAGTGGTACCCAGCACAGTGACAGGCCCTGGTATCTGCTGGAGAAATACCTGTTGGATGGGTGGATGATGGATGGATGGGTGGATGGATGGATGGGTGGATGATGGATGGATGGGTGGATGGATGGATGGGTGGATGGATGGATGGGTGGATGGATGGATGGATGGACGGATGGACGGATGGGTGGATGGACGGATGGACGGATGGGTGGATGGGTGGGTGGATGGATGGATGGATGGATGGATGGATGGATGGATGGATGGGTGGATGGATGGATGGATGGGTGGGTGGACGGATGGGTGGATGGATGGATGGGTGGATGGATGGATGGATGGACGGATGGGTGGATGAGTGGGTGGATGGATGGATGGATGGATGGGTGGGTGGGGTGGGTGGGGTGGATGGATGGATGATGGATAGATGGATGGATGGATGGATGGGTAGATGGGTGGATGGATGGATGGGTAGATGGGTGGATGGGTGGATGGATGGGTGTGTGAGTGGATAGATGGATGAGTGGATGGATGGATGGATGGATGATGGATGGATGGATGGGTGGGTGGGGTGGGTGGGGTGGATGGATGGATGATGGATGGATGGATGGATGGATGGATGGATGGGTAGATAGGTGGATGGATGGATGGGTAGATGGGTGGATGGGTGGATGGGTGGATGGATGGATGGATGGATGGATGGATGGGTGGGTGGGGTGGATGGGTGGGTGGGGTAGATGGGTGGATGGATGGGTGGGGTGGATGGATGGGTGGATGGATAGATGGGTGGGGTGGATGGATGGATGGATGGATGGATGGGTGGATGGATGGATGGATGGATAGATGGGTGGGGTGGATGAATGGATGGATGGGGTGGATGGATGGGTGAGTGGATGGATGGATGGACGGGTGGGTGGGTGGGTGGATGTGGGACTCAGGGAACCCGAGGGGAGCTCCACCGAGATGTCCAACTGAGGTTCCCATGAGGGAGACCCCACCCCTGCCCCCACCTGACCGAAGGAGTTATCCCCACCCCCACTGAACTGACCCGCGCCTCCTCTCTCACAACAGAATTCTGGAATTCGGGCTGGCCAGGAGAAGCGCCGCAGGGTGCACGAGTCTCCCTGGCGACAGCCAGAGCTCCTCCGCACCCAGTGCCCGTCTCTCAGGTGAGGAAGAAGCACAGATGTCACCTTGCAGGTGCTGAGTCTGGCGGCCAGTGTGGTGGCCCCGCCGGCCTGATCCAGCCTCCGGGCAGCCCCGGGCTGTCTGCTCAGGAGAGAGGGGGGAATGCTGGCCCTCACCTCCCCCCAACCCGTCTGCATAATCCCCACCCAGACTGCTCACTGTTTTGTGAGAAATCCATTTATTTTCTTCATTGCTTGGGAAGTTATAATCTCGAGGCTGCAGCTTCCTAAGGCGTTGCCATGGAGATGAATTTTCTGTCATAAATAAAAGTATTCTGGGGTCAGGAGATCTCAAGCATAACTGGGACAGATTTTGAGGGGAAAATGCCAGAATTTTTTCAACGCACGAGATGATGACTTGGGCTGCTTTTTTTCTGGAGGGTGTTTCTCAGGCTGTTAGGAATTTGGACAGGAGCCCAGCTGCCTCGAAAAGCAGGTCTGTCTCCCCACTGTCCCCCGTTAGGGCTGGAGCCCTGAGGACCAGGTGTGGTGGGGGCCCCCAGCCACAGGAAGAAACTGTGGCGCTGCTGTGTGTCTTCAGACACATGGCTTTCCCTCTCTGGCCCTCAACCCCGCTGGCTCGCCCTGAGGTCTCAGCACACTCCTCAGGCCCAGGAGAGGGTGTGACCTGCAAGGTGCCCGACCCCACCCCCACAGCCCTGGAAGTTGGCTTGAGGGATTTCCTTTGTGTGAGGTCACCGCAGGTCAGCGCCCGGGGAGGTGGGGAGGAAGGTATGTAGGCTTTGGGGCCCCTGGACGCCACCCAGGCCGACAGGCAGGCCTGGAGCCAAGGGCTGTTTGCCAACCCCCCCCCCCAGCCGGTATTAGGTAAACAGAGCCCTCTGCCCCCAGGGCCCCAGAGCTGCCCAGAGACCTTGAGGTCTGGGAGGGAGCAGCTCTGGGTGCCTGGAGTCTCCCCAGGTAGCTGCAGCCCCAGGTACTAATGGGATCCCAAAAATGAAAGAGGGGGAGGGGCGGGGATGGGGGGGGGACAGTCTGGGAAGTGATGATGCCTCTGCAGTTTGGACCCTAGCATGGGGTCCTGTCCCCACTGCCCCCTCCAGGAGCCTCCGGAGGCCCTAAGAAAGCACCCCACCCCGCCTGCAACCGGCAAATATTCTGCAAACACAGCCTCATCATCACAGGACCGACCCCTGGGCCGGGGCTGGAGAGGGGAGGCCTTGCCCGCTTCCATCCAGCTTCCTCAGACCTGCTCTCAGCCCAGGCTCTCTGCCTCCTGACCTGACGCACTGTGACACTATGTATGCAAACCCCCCATGAAAGCAAAACCCACACAGAAGGCTGAGCGGCTGGGTGCACACTGCTGTCGAGGTTGAGGTCGGCTGGGTGCTTCCCGCGTGAGGCAAGTGGGCAGTCCCAGGGCAACGACCCTCACCAGGCTGGACGCACAGCCTGGGATCTTCCACTGCTGGGGACTTGTCTCCATGTGCTTGTGCAGCCCCCTCAGCCATTCCGAGAAGGGTGCTGGGGTGCACACACACTGCCAGGGGCGGGGAGGGTGGCAGGATGTGACAAGGACCTTTAAATGTGTGCTTCCTCTTCTATAAGACTTTGCACCCAGGAACCGAGCCAGAGCCTGCAGGGAGCAGGGAGGATGGCCACAGAGGGGCCCGTGGGACAGCAGTCCCGGCAGGGGTCTCTTGGGAAGCTGCAGAAATCATGGTTCTGAAGACCGTTTAGGGCCTGGGGAGGTGCTCTTCTCATCAGCAGAAAGCGAGCAGAGACAGAAGGACACACAAGGAGCACTCGAGGGCAATTAAAACTACTTCGAGGTAAATGGAGTGAAAACACACACCCCAGAACTTCAGAGATGCAGCTAATGCAGCGCTCAGAGGGCAATTTATAACTCCAGGCCCCTGTGTCGTGAAGAGATCTCTACCTAGATCAGCAACTTAATGCGCCACTCAAAGAGGCTGGAACAAGAGCAAACAACCCCAAACATGCAGAGGAATGAGATAATTAAGATTAGAGGGGAAGGAGTTCCCACTGTGGCTCAGCACTAACAAACCCAACCAGTATCCATGAGGACACAGGTTTGATCCCTGGCCTCGCTCAGCGGGTTAAGGATCCAGCATTGCTGTGCCTGTGGTGTGGGCTGGCAGCTGTAGCTTAGACTCGCCCCCTATCCTGGGGACTTCCATATGCTGCAGGTGCAGCCCTAAGAAGACAAAAAGAAGAAGGAGATTAGAGAGGAAATAAGTCATGATTAGAAGAACAACAGAGAATATTAACAGAGGCAAAAGCTGTTTCTTTTAAAAGATCAACATAATTGATGGAGCTTCAGCTGCACTGACCAAGAAAAGGAAGAGAGACGACTCAAGCGACTAACATCAGAAATGAAAGAGGCAAAGTTACTACAAACCTTACAGAAGTAAAAAGAATTGTAAGGGGAAGACCCTTGGCAAGTATTAGCCAAGAAATTAAATAACCTGGATGAAATGGAAGAACTCTCAGAGACACACCAACCACCAAGAATGACTCAAGAAGAAACGATTCCAGGAAAAATGAGGGTCTCTAACAAGCAAAACACTTCCTACAGGAGTTCCCGTCGTGGCGCAGTGGTTAATGAATCTAACTGGGAACCATGAGGTTGTGGGTTCGATCCCCAGCCTTGCTCGGTGGGTTAAGACTCTGGCGTTGCCCAGAGCTCGTGGTATGGGTCGCAGACATGGCTCGGGTCCCACGTGGCTCTGGCTGTGGCGTAGGCCGGCGGCTACAGCTCCGATTGGACCCCTAGCCTGGGAACCTCCATATGCCGCAGCGGCGGCCCAAGAAATGGCAAAAAGACCAAAACAAAACAAAAACAAAAACAAAACAAAAACAAAAAACAAACTTCCTACAAGAAAAGGCCAGGAGGATTGCCCATTATGGCACAGCAGAAACGAATCTGACTAGCATCCCTGAGGACGCAGGTTCTATCCCTGGCCTCGCTCGGTGGGTTAAGGACCCAGTGTTGCTGTGGCTGTGGTGTAGGCCTGCAGCTACAGCTCTGATTTGACCCTTAAAAAGACGAAAAAAAGAAAAAAAAAAAAAAAAGAAAGAAAGAAAAAGGCCGGGACTAGACAGATCCACTGGTGAATTCTACCAAATTGTTTTTTAACGAATTAACACGTCACACACTCTTTCAAAAAATGTAAGAGGAAGGTACTCGCCCTCCTCAGGTCGTTATTTTTATGTGTTGACACCAAAATCAAAGACATCGTAAGAAAAGAAAACACAGCCCACTACCTTTACAAACAGATATAAACATCTTAGCAAACCACATGCATAAAAATAATGACTGCACCCCAGGCCCGGGGGGCTTCGGCCCAGGAGTGCGAGTCTGGTCCGACACATAAGCATTAGTCGACATGGATGTGTGTACACACACACACGCACATAGTCCATCCAGGGTATATCATCAATAGGATAAAGAAAAAAAGGACAATCGTCTCAGGTGACGTGGAAAAAGCATCGCCCAGAAAAATCCAACAGCCTCTCGTGATAAAAGCAGAAAGCACTCAGCAAACTGGAATCAGAAGGGACCCTCTCGACCCGGACGGAAAACAGGACCCGCCCTGCACAGAGTGGAGAGAAACGTAAAACCTCCCCTCGCCGAGATCGGGAGCAGGACACTGACGCCCGCTCTCCCCGCTTCTACTCAATGGTTCTTGCCAGGCCCACCGAACAAGAAAAAAAATAACTTAAACAGGTGTTCTCTTGGGGCTCCCCGGGCGAAGGATCTGGCGCTGTCACTGCTGTGGGGCAGGCTCAATCCCTGGCCCTGGAACTTCCGGAGGCCATAGGCAGGGCCAAAAATAAACAAATGAATAAAATAAAATAATAAAAATAATAAAACATATCCAGATTGAGAAGAAAAGAGTCACCTCCTCCTATTTGAATAGGCCATGAGGGTGTTCCCATCGTGGCACAGCAGAAATGAATCCGACTAGGAACCATGAGGTTGTGGGTTCGATCCCTGCCCTCGCTCAGCAGGTTAAGGATCTGGCATTGCTGTGAGCTGTGGTGTAGGTCGTGGACGCAGCTCAGATCTGGCGTTGCTGTGGCTGTGCTGTAGGCTGGCAGCTGTAGCTCTGACTGGCCCCCTAGCCTGGGAACCTCCATATGCTGCAGGTGCGGCCCTAAAAAGAAAAAAAAAAAAATAGGACATGAACTCGTCCATAGAAATGCCAAGGAATTTGAACACACACACACACACACACACACACACACACTAGCACAAAAAACAAGGCAGCAAAGCTGCGGGAAGCAAGATCGATACATAAAAACCAACTGCACAGTGATCAGTATGCACCAGCTACAAACAATCCAAAAATTAACTTAAGAAAACAATTCCACTGACAACAGCCGACAGAAAGAATAACATATTTGGGAATAAATTTAACCAAAGAATCTAAGACTGTAACATCGAAAAGTACAAAAATGTCTTTGGAAGGAAATCAATGACGTTAATTAAATGGAAAGATCTCCCGTGTCCCCAGTCGGAAGTCTTCATATTTAGGCAGCAAACCCCACGCTGATCCACAGATTCAACACGACCCCCAGCCAAGTCCCAGCTGCCTCTTGGCAGACTTGACAAGTGCACCCTAAAACTCAAATGGACCGTGGGCCCTAAATCGTCAAAATGGTGTCGGCAGAAGAACCAAGCTGGAGGACACACCCTCCTGAGTGCTTTTTTGGGGTTTTTTTTTTTTGTTTTAGGGCCACACCCGCAGCATATGGAGGCTCCCAGGCAAGGGTCAAATTGGAGCCACAGCCACACCAGATGCAAGCCACGTCTGTGACCTACACCACAGCTCAGGGCAACACCGGATCCTTTACCCACGGAGGGAGGCCAGGGATGGAACCCGCATCCTCAAGGTTCCTAGTGGGACTTGTTGCCACTGTGCCATGATGGGACCTCCTCACCCTCCTGATTTCAACATCCTACAAAATACAATAAGGGGTCAGTCCTGGCAGAACAGACGTATCAGTGGACCTGAACTGAGGACCCAGAAACACACCATCGCTTCTGTGGTCAAAGATTTTCAACACGGAGTTAAGACAGTTCAATGGGAGGAAAAGCCTTTTGACAAATGGACAACTGGACATTCACATGCAAAAGACAGCGGACCCTACATCACACCAGGTAGAAAAAGTACTCAAAACAGATCCTGACCCGCATTGAGAGCTGAGATTGGCAAGCTCCGAGAAGGAAACACGATCATACGGTTTTATCACTGCGCCGCATGAAGCGATTTTGTGCACAAAGCTTGGGGAATCCGGCCAGCTACAGCCTCACGCAACGGGGTTGTCACCTTACAGATGAGGAAACTGAGGCCCAGAGAGGGCCCTGTGTGAGGCCACCGCCCTGCCTCTGACACCTCTGGACGCTGTCCCTGCTGAGACAAGGATGAGTGAGTGAATGAATGAATGGATTTGCAGAGACCCAGCAGCCAGGGGTCTCAAACTCAAGAGTTCAGTTTTTCTGCCCATCGGGCCCCAGAGGAAGTCAGGCTCCTGATTCTGGTCAAGGGGACAGTGGCTGTGCCAGGGGGGACAAGGTGGAGAGCCAGGGACCAGCAGAGGAAAGAAAGCTGGCTCTGGGGTCAAGTTGAGTTCGTGGGCGCCGTGGGGTGAGTGGACTCGTCTTGACCAGGCAGCAGCCCTCCGGCTCCAGCTAGCAGCCGGCTCCCTAGGGGCCCGGGTCCTGGCAGCCTGCAGCAGCTCCTCCCGAGGACCCCAGGACACCTGGGGTATGGCAGGGGTACGGGGGCTGTGATGGGGATACCTGACTTTCCCTGAGACCCCGCAGGCTGAGCACGGACCTGAAGGGCCCTGGGAGCAGCTAGACAGAAAGGCCAGAGTTCCTGGGGCCCAGCCCTCAAAGCACCCAAGGAAGGAGCCACAGCACCCGAGCTGCTACAGGATGACGCCCACTGGACCAGCAGCTCGGAGGTGCAGCAGGAAGAGCTGGATCGGGGCTCAGCCAGCCTCCCCGCCAGGCCCTCGGTGGGCCTCCCCACTCTGCAGGGGGCACGCCCGCCCAGAACCAAGACATGCCAGAGGGCAGGACACACCAGGCAGGGGCTCGGGGGCCTGACCGCTGCGGGCTCTGACTTTCTTATCTCCAAGTGAGGGTGATGGGGGCTGGGGCCCAGGCCCCTTGGGAGCTTCATCTGGCAGCGGCTCCTCCACCAAGTCTGGGGCCCCCAGTGGGTCCCCGCCTGGAGCACACTTCTGTCTGTCCCCTCGCACAGCAGAACCACGAGGGACCCCTGCTCAGACCAGGACACCAGGCCTGGGAACATGGAGGATAACGGAGGCACCTGGACCCCTGGTGGTGGTGCCACCCAGCAGGGAGCCAGCCAGGACAGGTGTGACTGGGTGACTGCAGCCTCCGGGGGGCTTCGTTCCCCTGCAACGGGGCCACAAACACGGGAGAGGATGAGCCAGCGCCGGAGCGACATGCCTCTGCCCAGGAGGCCGAACAGCCCGAGCTCCAAGCCCAGATCCCAGCCCCTCCGGCGCTCAGCATCACACCCGTTTACAGACGAGCAGGACGAGGTCAGACAGGCCTGGCGCGTGGCCCACGGCTCGCACCCAAAGTAACAGGGGACTTCCTGGGTGCACCGGGGATGCCCAGGGTTACAGGGCCAGGAGGGGCCGGGCAGGAGCAGCAAGGCCAGCCTGCAGGGCGGAGTCACAGGACAGCCTGCAGGCCATGTAGCCAGCACCCAGAGACAACCCAGCCAGACGGCCCCACACCCATCCCGCCTGCTATAGACTCTGCTGGCGCCCAGACTCAGCAAACCACAGCCGGGCCCCGGCAACGGGTGAAGGACGGAGCAAGCACCGGCCCCAGCTCCCAGCCCCGCCGGTGGCACACGGCCTCCCCGAGGGCACGCCAGGCCCTTCCGCGCCATCGCTTTAATGGACAGACCGTTCACAGGCGGTTTTGCACAAAGAAAAAAACGGAGCAGCGTTCTCGGCATCTCACGGAACGTAAACACACAGCTCACACGTTTATACAGCAACATCGACACGTGTCCACGGCACGGCATCGGGTGGGGCTCCGCTGGGGGGCAGGGCAGTGCCCCCCCAAAGGGGTCTGCCGCAGCCAAAGCCACACCCTGAAGTCACGAAAAAGATGCACTTTTAGCAAATCTTCTGCAAACAGGTGGACGCCAGGGATGCTCGCCGCCACTGGAGATGACCCCCCGGGCAATGAGGGCATCCTGAAGGTCCCGTGGGCCCCGAGGCAATGAGGACACACAGAGGCCGTGGGCAACGCAGGGCCGTCCACGTGCAGTGGCACTCGCATGGGCACGGAGGTCAGCTTGCTCTGCGGCTTCGATTCTTCCTTGTCCCCTGGTGCTCTGATGGGTGGACCGCTCCTTGACTGTTCCAGCAGGTTCTGGAATCCCCAGGGCGGGCCCAGGCCACGGGCCACGGAAGGGCGGGCTTGGCAGCACAGCCCGGAAAACATGGCCAGAGATGCTTCTCACATGTGTGTGCTTTGTTGGTGGTTGGTTGGTTTGGTTCCTTTTGGTTCGAAAAAAACAAAAACAAAAACAAAAAACCATGGCAGGTTCTCAAGTATATAAAACTGGTAATATTAGATAAAAATACAAACTTCACTTTACAAAAAAACCAAAAACAAAAACCAACACACACACAATTTCTGGTGAATACACATAAAGCATAAAACATCCTACCAAAAATAAAGAGTTTAGGTTCTGTCCAGACCCTAGTGGCAGCAGGGAACAAGCCCATGCAGCCAGCCACTCGGCAAAGCCGCGTCCCCAGGCCTGCGCGGTGGCAGACGGGGCGGGGGGCAGGGGGGGGTGCGGCTCCAGGGATGGCCTGTGATTGCTTCTTGCACAGTTCTCTGGAAATGGCTTAAATTAAAAAGTGAGGAAAGGGGGGCAAGGAAGAAACACAGAAAGCCAGAAACATTTAGGAAATGATGCATAGGTGGGTATACCATGTTTATTTTAATACATCTCATTCGTTTGCATCCTGCTAGGAAAGATACCGTCCCATCGTCCTGACTGTTACAGCAGCCTGGTGTTATCGGTGTCAATGTCATCCAAGAGATAATTAAAAAAAGGAAAAAAAAAAAAAAGCTAGGCAAGGAGTAAAAAGGAAAGCTTAATAATCACTTTATGGTGTAAAAAAAAATCCACTTAAGGCTCTCAGGAAGGTTTCTGTATAGACTTAAACACTACGGCAAAGGAGATGTGGTTTCCAGACATCCCTGGCTCCTGCGCGCCCTGGCAGAGCCTGTCGGTGTCCGCGCAGCCTTCGGAAAGCAGGCTCTGTGTCCTTGGCAAAAGCACCTGTGACCACCCTGGACGGCAATCCAGTCCGCCGAGACGTCTGTCACTTCCTGGGGCGTCCCCTCCATGCCGGCAACGTTTAGATAGTTTTGTGGGTGAGTTTTGTTTGTCATGGTTCGTGGTTCTGTTTGCACGCTCTCTCTCTCTCTCTCTCTCTCTTTTTTTTTGACAAGGAAGCTTCTTATTGTTTCACCGAGTGCTACAATACTTGCTCTGATGTCATATAAACAACGTATACTGTCTCTTTGTTCTCCAGAGTGTGCACGGCGACAGTTTTCACGGAGGAGAACAAAGACCACGCTGGCAGTAAAAGCACCGTACATAGTAGGTTCAGGAATGTAACACGCCACGTACATCCGTGTCCCGGGAAAGGGCTGCGGGCTGATCCTCACCTCACATCTGCAGGCAGAGAGGAGAGAGACAGGTGCTGAGAGGGGGTCGTGTGCACACGCACCGCCGCGTGGACGGCAACCCTGTGAGACACTGAAGCCAGTCAGGGCTGTGCACACGCACACACACCCCGCGTGGCAGGACTGTAAAGCTGTCGTTAAAATTTTCCAATCAAATATCCTTGGTATCCTTTCTGTAACATCCTGACCAGATTTGGGACCAGACGCTCGGGATCTCGCAGAACACAGCTTCAGGGCAAGCCCCGTTCTCCCATTGTACAGATGGGGAAAACTGAGGCCCAGAAAGGGTCTTATGCCTTTCTCCTCACCTTCTGCTTGCTTCCAGCCTACAGCTTGATATGACTTCTGGAGCTCCTGCAGCCATCTCGGGCCACGAGGCAACACTGAGGATGGATGCCACCAGCCAGACATTGGGGTCTCTGTGACCAGACAGAGCTACACTGAGCAGAGCTAGGAGCACTCTTCCCCACCCTGTATCATCCGTCTCTTGCTCATCCCAACACTTGCACCACCACGTGCCCAGAGCCCGAATGGTAGCAGGGAAGCAGGGACACCTGCCTCTCCCTTCGGGGGTCTCTGTCATCAGCTGGCCCAGAGCGGCCAAGCCCAGTGGCCGCAGATGTGGATGCCCAGGCAGGCACACAACCAGCCCGGAACCACATCCTCGAGACCCAAAGCCAAGGCTGAGCAGGCTTCTGGGGGCTGCTTCAGCATCCATCCACGTGGACCTTTCCTCCCCGGAGGGTCCTTCCTTGTGAGGGGACCTGACCCGCGGGCCACCAAGGCTCCCGACCCGGCAGCGTTCCACAGGCACACACTGCTCAGCCAGAGCCCAGGCTCCCAGGCACCTGCCGCCAGGAATTCCCCTCACAACCATTCGTTGTGGGTGCCATGGGCTCCCACAGGCCGGGAAGCAACGAGCAGGCTCTCCAGAGGCCAACCCAAAGGACCAAGAAGGCCTGAGACTGCCTCCTCCATGACGACTGCAGCTGCCCATATCCCTCTTCTCCTCGGAAGCCCCTCTAAAAGACTCTTGCCCAGGTCCCCTCACGGCAGAGGGGTGGCCATCGAACTCAAAGCAAAAGTCGCTGTGTCCTTTCACCCTTCTCCCCGCTATGTACTTTCTTGCAGCCTGGAGTGTGACGTGATTTCTGGAGCTTGAGCAGCCATCTTGGGCCATGAGGCAACTCCGAGGATGGACACACCCGGTCCTGAATGGAAGAGGGTCCCTGGGGATACCTCAAGACTGCCATCCATGCTCCTGTCC
This sequence comes from Phacochoerus africanus, assembly GCF_016906955.1. Lineage (NCBI taxonomy): Eukaryota > Metazoa > Chordata > Mammalia > Artiodactyla > Suidae > Phacochoerus > Phacochoerus africanus. Next base: position 2,044,568 of record NC_062548.1, read on the forward strand.
CCCTACCTTTTCTCAACCCTTGTCGTTTCTGGTGAGTTACCAGCAGCCAAACACCCTGTCCAATGCAGTAGCCTAGATGTTTATATAGCGTTTTCCGAGGAGCTACTCAGCCTTCGACAATCTGTGACCCCTGTAAGCCTCAGTTTTTTCATCTGTCAAATGGGGTGGGAAGCCATCCAGGTGACCCCAGCTGGCAGATGTCAGAGCGACCCCACTGCTGCTCAGGAACCCAAATCTCGCTGCTCGTGTGATGTCTTTTGCCTTCCCAATCAACGAGGACCAAAGCCAGAGCGGGGCCGGAGCAGGAGGGGGCCGAGGGCCAGGCGGCCGAGCGGCCGAGGGGAGGGGGCCGGTAAGGAGCACGGAGACCCGCAGCCCAGCCAGGCACCGGAAGCTCGCGGACGATCAAGGCCAATCAGGGCGCGCCCTCGCCTTCGGGGTGATTCGCCGTGTGATCAGCATCGCGCCTCCCACCCCCGCACTGCGGCGCAGCCGGCAGGCGGCTCCTACCTGGTTGGCCGCGTTAGGTGGGTTTTAACCTTTTTCTTTTCCGTTTTTTACCTGACTCCCTACGCCTTCCTGTTGACAGAAGGGCAGGGAGGGTGAGTGGGCCTGAGAGAGCGCTGTCGGGTGGAAACTGAAGCAATAAATACCTGGGGTGTTTGTCTTTCTATAAAACAACTTGATGTCACTGGCTTGGAGACATTTCCTGGTCCCCTCGAGCCGGCCCGTCTCGGCACTCACAGCGCCAGGCCGCTCTGGGCAAAGTCTGCCGGAGGGGACCCGCCTGGCAACACTGCAGCCAGCGCCCACCACCCGCCAGGGGCGGGCCCTTCCTCATCGCGCAACCCATGCCGCGATGCCCGCAGGGGACACTCCGCCCCCAGGTCCAGGGCAGCGCCAGCCGCCTAGCAAGTGGCCGACGGGCCTCGGCTGCAGCCCCCGCGCCCTGGGACCCCTCCCCGGGCCACGGCAGCGACAGGGGGACTGGGGCCCCCGCTTACCCGCCTCCTCTTCTCGGCGGTCGGGGGTCGGGCCGGCGGTCGTGCACGTGCATTCCAGGTGCTCCTCCAGCCGCACCTGGACCTCTTTTAACTTTGGCTTCTTCCTGACGTATTCCACCTTGGCCACCTGCCCGAGACAACAGCCCCGTGACCGCCCGGCCAAGCCTCGCGTGCGCGCATCACGAGGCGCTGGGGGCAGGGACGGCTGCGCCCCACCTCTGACCTCCGACCTCTGCCCAGCGGGAAAGGCAGGGGCACCGGTGAGAAGACGAGCTTCATTATCGCCTTTGGGTTTGGTGCCATCTGAACTCAAAACAGAGCCAAAAGGGAGTTCCCGCCGTGGCGCAGCGGTTAACAAATCCGACTGGGAACCATGAGGTTGTGGCTTTGATCCCTGGCCTCGCTCCGTGGGTTAGGGATCCGGCGTTGCCGTGAGCTGTGGTGTAGGTTGCAGATGTGGCTCGGACCCCGCGTAGCTGTGGCTCTGGCGTAGACCGGTGGCTACAGCTCCAGTTTGACCCCTAGCCTGGGAACCTCCCTATGCCGTGGGAAGTGGCCCTAGAAAAGGCAAAAAGACAAAAAAAGAAAAAAAAAAGAGCCAAAGGGTTTGTTTACACGAGCCAGGAGAACGCCTGGAGGATGTGCTCAGGCGGGGACGCTGAGAAGCGGGGGTGAGAGAAGGCACCTGCTCCCATGTTTTGGGGACACAAGTTTGCAAATGCGCACCTGACTACCAGTGGCCGAGGGCCGGGGCTGCTGCCGCGCGTGGTTTGTGGCCTGAGTGTCACCTCCCTCCCCCCCACCTACCCATGGCCCAAGGAGGAGCACGCTCTGCTCCCAGGACCCAGGGAGGCCGTCGGTTTGGATGCAGATTCTGGCCTTTTACGGACTCCAGATAAGGACCCCGTGGTCCCCTGCTGGGCTCGCCCAACCCTCGGTCCCAGGAACGGCCCTCAGGGACAGCCCTGCCACCTCTCGGTGTTTACCTGCGAGATGGAGGTGGGAGGGGAGCCGTGCTTGCCCAGGTCACCCCCCGGCACGTGGAGGCACCAGGGCAGCCAGGCTCGGGGTCCACAGCTGGCAAGGGGGGTGAATGGGACCCCAGGCCAAGAGCAGAAGCCCCTGCCCGGGTCAGTGGGGAGGGGAAGAGGGGAGAGGGCCATTTTCCAAACTCCTTTACAAAGAGCCTGGAGGCCAGAAGCCAGAGGACCCTGGCAGCGAAGTCAGCCCTGCACCCCGGCAACCGGGCTGCCCACCCCATGAGTCCGCTGGGCCGAAGGCTTGTCCGGAAAGCATGGCCACTTGGCCACACATGCTGCTAAATGTGGGACATAAAGTGATTGGTGGCTCAGTGTGGGGCTCCAGAGCAGGGCCAGGCCCGCGAGGCTTCCTGAGTGGGGAGCAGGGAGAGGAAGTGGCCCCTGGGTGGAGTGGCTGCAGGAGAGAGGTCTGTTCTGCAAGACACCCAGCGCCTGGGGCACCTGGGATGTGGCTGCCCGGTGCCTGCCCCTGTCCCCGGTGCCTGCCCCTGTCCCCGCGGAGAGCACGACAGGGAGGGGTCTGCAGGCCGAGCAGACAGGCTGCCTCCACCTGCACGTCTGGAGAACGGGCCATGGGACCCATGGACTCAGGCGCCACAGGGAGCAACGACCAAGGTCACACAGGTAGAAGCACCTAGAACGTGGGACTGGATCACCTTGGGAGACCACCCCTGTGGGCACATTTAAACAGAGCCCCACCCTACAAATCAGCCCCAGGCTCCTGGAGGGCAGAGCAGGGTCCCCGAGTGACCCTTCCCTTCAGGGTACTGGGGGGGGGCGGTGCACCCACCTCACAGGCTTCCCAGGACCCCAGCCTGCACCCCAGCAGCCCCGCTGGCACTTTGAGAACCAGAAGTCGGCCTTGGTGTGACTGGCAGCCCCACCCTTCGGCCTGTGCAGGTCCCAGGGGTCTTGGCCCCGCCCAGGGGCACAGGCACAGGGACAGAGAGGCCGGCCGCACCCCGCTCTGAGCACCCATGGGCCCCCCCCCCCCCGCGCCAGCGTCTGCCAGGAGACATGGGGCGGCTTGAGGGGCTGCACCCCGGCCTCCCGATGGCACAGCCTCTTTGATCAACGAGCCCCTCCCCTAGTTTCCTCTTCGGGCGAATACAAGGACCCAGACTCCTGGGGGAGGGGCAGGCGTGTCATCCACCAGGGACGGCTGTGGGACAAGTGGGTGCTCTGGCAGCGCAGCCCCCGCGGCCCCCTTGGTGAAGGGTGCACAGCAGCAGCCGTTCCAGTCTGGGAGCCGCTTCCTCTCCAGAGAAACATCTTGTTTTTCTTATCAAAGAAAAACAAACAGGGGTTTATGATTGCACCTGCTTCTGGGTATGTAGGATTCCAGGCCAATCCACCACCTCTGTCTGGCCAGGAAATGGCCACATTTTTCCCCCAAGAACATGCTGCGAATACTAAATTCTCAGGAGCATCCTCCATGGCCGTCAAGGCCACCAATCAAGACGTTCACGTCCCTGGGACCCAGTGCCATCACCTGGACTCCGCGGACCCGAACTGGAGCCGCTTGGGGCCCTACGTGTCCCCTTCCTTCCCTGCCATGTGGCTCAGAGTCTGGGCTGTACCTCAAACACCGGACCGTCAGAGTCCCCAGGACGGGGCTGCTGTGTCATGAACCTGGGCAGACCCCCTCCCCCGCCACCGAGAAGCAATCCAGTGATGCCATCGCACTTCCAGTCCAGGGCCACCCCCCCGCCAGCTTATCCAGAGGGTCTTTCGGGACAAACACGGGCTCGTGCTGAACTCCACGAGCCAGGCGCTGTCACACAGCTACCCTGTGAGGCAGGACGGCGGCCTGCTGTGCAGATAGAAAAACCGAGGCAGCCCAGAGGAGTGCATTTCACCAGAAGGAGGCCTGGACTTGGAACCAGCGGAGGCCCTGAGGCCCTGCTGCTCCGGGCCTGGTGTTGGAGCCCTGCCTGGCCCCTCTCAGCCGCTCAGAGCTGAGACATGGCAGATAGACCTCAACTTGGTTCACAAGCTGGTGGCCTGGCCCAGCGGCAGAGGCCACAGCGGCACAGCAAACAGTGATCCGCCTCCAGGGCTTGAAGCCCATGGGCAATGCCCGCAAGACAGCATCTAGCCCCCGAGGCGCTACCGTCCCCCGACCACTAGGCTCCCCAGGTGAGCATAGGGTCCCCCGGCCCCGGATGGGGAGAACTCTGCCGAGACTCAGGCTGCCAGAAGCACTGCTTCTCCCCCAGATGGCAGTGGCTGATGGGGCCCCAGCTGGGACCCTCACCAAAGCACCCCAAGTCCATTACCGAGAGCACAGGCCTGTCCTGGGCACCGCAGGGGACACACCCAGACCCACCTTCCAGAAGTCTGAGGTCTACCAAAGCAGAATTGCCGCCAGCTCCCCAGACACAGCACCAAACCCAAACTTTCAAGGTGGGAGGGGCCGGCTGTCCTCACTCTGAGCCACAGCCACCCCGTCTGGAGCCAGGGCCAGCTCCACCCTGTCCCAGCCCCCCAAGGCGTGCGTCTGGGGGCAGACACCCAGTGCAGACGGTGGGGAGCCGAGCAGGTCCCCGGCCCACCTGGCAACACCAGGGGCCTGAGCAGGTGCCAGGGCCCCACCCCGCATGCTCCCCGTCTACCTGGCAGGCCCCAGAGGTCAAAGGCACGAGACGCCTCAGGCTACCCTCTAGGGAGGTTACAGTGGGGGGGATCAGGGGCCTGGCTGTCAACTCCCCTCGGGACACCAGGCCTGGGGGGCCGCCTTCCGCTGAGGGCACGCGGGGCCTCGGCAGGGAGATCACTCGCGGCCGTACCGCCATCCTCTTTCAGGAGGGGGCCTCTGGCTGGGAGTGACCGGGGTGCCAGCGTCTGCCGACCAACAACACCCATCACAGACTGCCCTCTGGGCCTCAACCCCAAATGGGGCAGGAGCAGCTCCTGGCCAGGATCGGGGGGCCGGGCTGGCCTCCACAATGGGCCTCCTGTTTCCAATGACCTTCTGTCTCCTCTCTGCCAGAACCCCCAGTGTCTGGGGGCCGGATGTTTTCCTGCCGACCTTCTGATGGGAGGGCAGGGAGGGGATGGGTGGCTGAGGAGGGCGGGGCTCTGGGCGTGGAGCCGGGTCATGGGCTGGTGGGACTGAGCCCTCTGGGCAGACGCGGCCTGGGGGAAGCCCCGGCCCAGCCCCCCCCCCCCCCCCCCCCCCCCCGACTCCAAATCGGTCATAGGACCACCCACTCTCACTCACGGTGCTACCAAGACCCCCGAGGGGCCCTGGACACCCACCCACCTCCTCAGGGCGGACTGGGGAGAGTTGGGATCACTGCCCGCCCCAGGACCCAACACGCGCTGGTCCTCACCCCACACGAAGCCAGAGTGGAAACAGCGGGGATCCCCAGAGCTGGAAACCAGGGTGAAGAGAGCCCCACCCCATTTCAGCCCCCCTGTCCCCCCAAGCCTGTCTCGCTGCCCTCAGAACGGGCCCAGAAGCCCACACATCAGACAATCTAAGGTGCCCCACCCCAGATTCTCGGGGCTCCTGAGACCCCGCACGTGAGAGCCCAGACCCAGAGGAAGCAGAGGCCGCCGGGCCCGGCGGCTGCAGCCGAGACCATGCAGGTGCGTCGTCAGACCTGTTTCCCCCTGGAAGCGAGGAAGAGGCAGGTGGGGGGCAGGGCTGCGGGCCGCAGTGCTGGGCTGGCGCCTGGGCTGGGGGCCCCCGCCGCGGGCGTCTGGAGGCCCCAGGAGAGCCCTGCAGGGGCGAGCCGGCCCCAAGGGGAGTGCCCGCCACGAGGCCGCGGGGCAGCAGGCTGTGGAATTTGCTTACTCAATGCCCAAAGCACGCAGAGGACCAAGTCCCCAAGGTCAAGTCCAGTCCCAGTTATGGGTCTAAAGTGCTTCTCGTGTGCCAGCTACAGGGTCCTTAAGCTGGCACCTCACTCCAGGGCCAGCCGCCCACTTGACGGGCCTTGACTCCCTGACTGGCAGGGATTTGAAATAATGTCCAGCAGAGGAATGGGGTCCTCAGGCACCCCCAGAACCGAAATCCGTGCTCCAGGGAAAACGGACCCACCTGCCGTGGAGGCTCAGCCGAGAGGGGGCGGGGCCGCTCCACCCAGAAGGCGCCTGCTCCACACCCTCAGGGGCCCACGGGACCGGGATGCACCCAGAGTGGGTTTCCAGGGAGGGCAGCTTGTGCCCCAGAGGGGAGTCTCCAGCCTCAGCCACGCTTCACAGAAACCAGGGGGCAGCCTGGGAGCCTCCCTCCCATCCTGCACTTTTGACACCCAGAAGCAGAGGAGTCCCCTCCAAGCAGCGAGGCCAACTTCCCTGGGGAGTTTCCAGCCCCCGAGATGGCGTCCGGGTGCTCCAGACGCCCCCCCACCGCCCGCACCACGGCAGAAGCAAGTGAAGCCAGGAGAGCAAACCCGGCCGAGGAGAGCTTCCAGCCATTGGGCCAGAAGCCAAACCCCAATGTGGCTGCCCACTGACCTGAGGAAACAGAATGCCGCCCCCCCCAGGACTCAGCAGAGACGCCCTCAACCTGCCATCTGAGCAGGCCCTTTCTGCATGCCCGCGCTGCTGCCCTTAGCCGGCACCATAGCCAGCCCCCGCCTGTGAGAGGACTCCAGGACCAGCACGGCTCTGGGCTGGCTCCTGGGGGCCCCAGCGGGGCGGCAGAGACATCCAACCCAAGCCATGGGACCGGGGGGGGGGGGGGCCCGAGCAGACCCCACCTTTGGGCCCCAGAACCTCGGCAGCCCCAGAAGGACCTAGCGCTCCTCTGACAAGCACGTCCAGTGGATGGATGTGCAGACAGGGATGGGGTCCCGGCCAGAGGGCTGAGCTGCTGGCCAGTCGCATCCCAGCACTCCTTTCCTGACTCCAGTGTGCAGAGGCTCAGGGAGGCGGGCTGGCTTCGAGGGGACCCCCAGCCTCCACTAAAGTGCCTGCGGGAACTCCCCAGGGCCTGAAGGAGACACCCGGCGGCTCCCCACTAAGTGGCTGACCACCTTGCAAGACCCAGGAGCGCAGCGTAAGATGCAACCCGCTGTTTGCCACCAAAGGCTCGGCCTGGGGTGCGGGGCGCTGAACGCCACCCCCGAGCATCCGCCCCGGACCCAAGCCCCGGCTGCAGCCCGGGCCTCAGTGCGCGCACCGGAGAAACGGAAGCGCCCCCAGTGCACGGGCCCCACCTGGCCACCCGCCCAGCCAGGGACACGCCAGGGCTCACCTTGACACTGCGGTGGTGCACGCGGGACGGCTGGCACTTGACGCTGCTGGTGTTGCAGCAGCCAGTACAGCGTTTCACCTCCACGCACGGCGGCCAGATCAGAAAGTTGGCGGACGTGGGGTCCACCTGGCTCCGAGGTATCTCGTAGATGACCGTCCTGGGCTTGCAGACGGCGGGGATGGCCTCCTCTGCAGGGGCAAGACCAGGGTAAGAGCGCTACCGCCCCTGCGGCCAGCGCAGGGGTCCCCACGTGCCCCTGCTCCCCCCGATGGGACAGGTCACCCAGCCCCCGCCCAGGAAGGCCAAAAGACCCCCGCCCCCAACAGGCTACAGCTGACCGGCCCAAACAGAAGCAGGGGCTTGAGCGCCTGCAGGGGGCCTCCCACAACCCTGTGGCCAGCACAAGCAGGGCCTCCATCACCCCAGGGTGGGGGCTGTCAGCCTCTCCACTGTCCCACCCCCAGGGGGCCCTGGGAGGCTCAGGAAGGAGCCGCCAAACCAAAAAGGCCAGTTGCTGGCCGCCCCCACTGGGGAAGGGGCTCCGCTCACAGCACCCAGCCCCATGTTCACCAGGCAGGAGGGGCTCGGGTAGCCCGGCCAGGTGGGGCTGGAGGGCCGAGCCAGAGACAGAGGCCTTCAGTCTAGCCCGTTTTGCTCATGGAGGTGCCCCCGGTACAGAGTAGGGCAGCCTCAGTAGAGGATCCCGCAGCCTTTGAGACTCCGAATGTCTGTTCCAGCGTCAGCTGGGGAGGCCCCTGGGCTTCCTGGGGTTCATTCAGCCACACCCACACCCAAGGTGGAAGCAATAAAAATCCATCTTCTTGGAGGAAAAAAAGCTCCGACAGAGGGAGGCCTGGGCCCAAGTCACACAGAGAATGAGCCGCAGTCGGGTCCCCCCAGGCTGCGGGGGACCAGGCGGACATAGCCCCGACCTGTGCCCCTGGGGCCAGATCTCCCCGCGAAGCTGGGCCCGAGCCGGAGGAGACCCCCACCGGCTAGCCCCTCTGAGGGGACCAGGCAGACGTGCGGATGCTCTGCCGGAGGGGACAAGGACCGGAACACCCCCAAACCCTGCCGAGCCAGGGAGCCAGGCCCGAGGGGGCTGGGGGTCTGCCAGGCGCAGCGCGGCTCGGCTGCGCCCCGCCCCCACCCTGCTCTGCAGCGTAGCCAGGAGCGCGCCGGGCTCCGCGTTACAAGCTGGAAATTAAACACGACCCGTCTTCCAGCAAGGCTGCCTCGGGAGCAGGCCCCGACAAGACCCGACACTGAAGGAATGTGTGATGCGCTCCCTCCTGGAAACTCTCGGCCCCGGCCAGGCCTGCAGCGAGGAGCAGCAGCAGGCGGGCTGGGGCAGGGAGGGAGGCGGGGGCCTGGGCGGGCTGGGCCTTTGTCTTAGGATCCAGAAGGGATGGCTCCCCTGAGGCCACGGTTGGGGAGCTGCAGGCCCCTGAGCCCCTCCCGCCGCCTGCCCCGGGCTCACCGATGCTTCTCTTCCTCCGAACGGGCACAGGCCGCTTCTCGGATGCATGCTTGGCACCGTGGCCCCCGTGGGCTCTCAGGCTGGTCTCCAAAGGGTCCTCGGCCCCTGCAGGTAGAAAGAGGGGATGGCGACGGGCCGCCCACGCCTGCGGCACCCCCAGGCCTGTCCGCCTGGGTCGCTGCCTGACCTCCCTCCCCAGGAGGGGCGGGGTCCCCCCCACACCCTTCCGTTGTGCGTAGGATGAAAGACTCCCCACTGCCAACAATGTCCCACCCGCCCCGGTCCCCAACATCCAGGCCCCGCTGCTCAGAGACCCGTGGGGAGGGGGCTGCAGCTGCCTCCCCCTGCGGTGTCTCCTCCAGGAAGCCCAGGTGAGGAGGTGCCTGAGGCCAGGCCTCCCGGCCAGGAGATCGGAGCCAACAGGGCTGCTGCTTCCAGCTGGACAGGGCACCTTGGACAGCGGGCTGGACAGCAGGCTGGACCAAGGACCAGCAGTGGCTTTTCCAGTGCCCGTGTCTCCCTCCTGCGCCACCCTCGCCATGCAGCGTCCTGCCCTTCCAGGGGCATCAGAGGCGAGGCCAGGCTGGGCCTCGGCCAGACCTCACCGCTGTGAGGGAGAGGCCACGGGAACGCAAGGGGGAGATAGGCGTCCAGATGCCCAGCAGCGGGGGAGCACAGCACGAGCAGCTTTCGGAAGGAAGTGCTTTGATGCCCAGCTATCTGAGTACCACAGCTCGGCAGCCCCAGAGCCAAGGTCAGAGCAGGGCCCTAGCCCCCCCAGACTGGCTACAGGCCCCTCAGTACATGCGCCACCACCCTCTCTGCCACCAGTGCTCCCTGACAAGGACTGGGAGGGACACACAGTCCTGCCACCTGCCGTCTGGCCTGACCCAGCCCAACGACACGACCTGCACCTGACTCCCACCTGGGCTCCCCACCTTGGCCCCCAGACCTAGGTGGGAGGGATCTCCCCCCTTCTCCCTTCCATCGCTGCTTCCCCACAGATAACCAGCGGCAGCGGGTCCCAAGAAGGCAGACCCCCAGTGGCCAGGAGCTCAGTGGCTGCACAAAGGGAGAAGAGCCCCCTCTTGCCACCTCCCCTCCCCAAGAAGTTCCAGTGGGGGCCCAGCCACCAGCGCAGACCCGCGAGTCTGGGATCTGCACTCAATGGAACACTGCAAACACGGCGGGAACACAGAAGACGTGCCCGCTTGGGTGCGGGAGTCCAGGAGAACCCGGCTCTTCCCTCAAATGACTCAAAGTTCCACGGCCACTAATTTTCTTTGAGACCCAAAATAAGATGAGAACAGAGCTACTCATGCAATAAGAATTTCCCATCAACCAACGGTTACGAGAAGCATTTTTTCATGAAAAAGTGACATTATGAGTCACGTCCTGGTGGTGGCCATCTTGCCATCGCCAAGCCCAGGAGCAGCTGGTGCCCCCTGAGCTTCTAAGAGAGGCTCACGCTCCAGCCAGGCGATGGCCGCTCCCCAAGACTTCGTGGGCACATCCACACACGACTGGTGATGCTGCAACCTCTTCGCCTCCGCGCAAGAGATGGAGGGACGAGCAAGGTCAACGGGAGCCACGTCCACCCCCAGATCGCTGTCCCGCCCAGGCCTCACCCCGAAGCCATAGAGGGACACAGCCCCCCAGGTCGGTCTGTCTTTTTTGTTTGTTTTTTGTCTTTATGCCTTTTCTAGGGCCGCTCCCATGGCATATGGAGGTTCCCAGGCCAGGGGTCCAATCGGAGCTGTAGCCGCCGGCCTACGCCAGAGCCACAGCAACGCGGGATCCGAGCCACATCTGCGACCTACACCACAGCTCACGGCAACGCCGGATCCTTAACCCGCTGAGCAAGGCCAGGGATCCAACCCAAAACCTCATGGTTCCTAGTCGGATTCGTTTCTGCTGTGCCACGACGGGAACTCCCATCACTGCCTTGAAGTCTGAAGCGGGGGCTCGCTCGCAGACGGCAGAGTAGAAGCAGCTCCTGGTTGGACAAGCTCACCCACTGCCCTATCACGATGGGTGGGCAGGACAGGCGGTGTGGACGTCGCCGATAGGAGACGGCCACCTGATGGAACCAGCGGGGACTCCCAAGAGAGGGCTTTGGTGAATCATGCCCTGAAATTGCTCTCAGGACAGTTCATCAATCGGTTTTCCCTTGTCTTTTACGCACAGACATCCCAGGATGGGGAGTCACCCTCCAGCCATCCGTCCTGGAGGAGCAGTAATGGCCAAGAGGGGGGTACTTATGTACAAACGGTTCCTAAATGACCACGGGTGCCCGGCCAGATGCTCAGAGAACAAAGCTCCTGGGCTCCCGGCGGGGCTCCGCCAAATGGCCTGCTCACAGCACACCCAACAGACCAGCCCCAAGCTCCACGATCCTGGCCAGTAAAAGGCCACATGCCAGGCCCCACCCCAAGGCCACATGTGAAAAGTCATCCGCCCTCACACACACTAGGAACTCCCAGGAGCTGGCACAGGAATCCACCGCCTCTGGGCCTCCAGCCACCAGGCAAGGAGTTCCAGGCTCAGTGCCTCACCTGAGAAATGGGAGCCAGGCGGGCGCACATGCCAATCACGAGGCCCCGCCCACTCAAGGGAGGAGCCAGTCTGCTGAAGGAGCCTCTCTCACAAGGCTGGAAGCCCCCCACCCCAGGAGTTACAAAGAGGAAGGACACCCCCACAGACCCCCACCCCCGCAACCGGGCCAGCACCTAGCGCCCTCTTCACTGACCCCAGACCAACCTCGAACTGGACTTGGTGGGGAGACCAGAGCCTGGAGGGCCCAGCACCCGGCTCCGTTTCAGCTTCGCTTTGGGCCGAAACAGAAGGTGGGGGAAAGACCCACCCCCCTCGGCAAAACAAGCTCTGGAAGCAAGCGGCTCAGGTCCTAGGTGGGGCAGACCAGGAGGGAGGAATTTGGGGTTTGTTTCATAAAAGGTCCCCAAGGAGCAAGGCTCGTGAGCTAGGGAGCCCCTGGGACCCTCCAGGGTCCCCTCCCCAGTTTCCCAGGCACTAGGCGTCCCACCGTCAGACCCTGGATCCTCTCACAGGTGGGGAAGGGGGAGGCGATCTCCACCCCCCATGCCCCCCCTCAGGGGGGGGGGGCTTTTGTAAGGGGGCAATTTGAAAGCAGCCCAAGAACCGGCTGGAGCACCCGAGCTACTTCTGTTAGGACCTTCCAAGAAGCCCCCAGGTCAGGAATGCTATCGGTCCGACCCCAGAGCTGCAAGGCGAAAAGCTTTAACGGGTGGGGGTTGGGGGGAGGCGGGGCTGCAGAGGCCAGAATAAGAATGGTCCCAGCAGAAAGTGAATGGCCCATTTCCCCAAAGCCGGTCCTGCGAGGAGGCCCAGCCAGGAAAAAGCCTCTCTGGGAGCCAGCCTCCCCACCTTCCCAAACCCATCAGGGAGCAGCAGAAGGCAGGCAAGTGTTTTCCTGGGCTCACCAAGGCCAACTCCTTCTCCCCACGGTTACACATCAAGGAACCAGATCAAAATCCCCCCTGGCCTGACGCTCATCTCCCAGTGAAATTCTATCCCCGTCTCCGATAAGGATCAGCCAAAGGATTTCCTGGGTCAAGAAACTACAGAAACCATCGGCCTTGCTAGAAAATGGTTTTGGCATGAAATGAAAATAGTTCAGGCCTCTCCTCCACCGTAATTAGGTACAAATTTCCAAATGACTAGACCATGTGATTTTACTTAATTCCCCCGCCACCGCCCCCCTTTTTCAGAGTAGTTTGCAGTGAGAGAAAAATTTTCATTTCACTTAAAATTCTTCCAAGCAGCCCCTGCTGCCCTTAGTCGCTAAATCCAACAAGTTCATTTGGGATGTCGTTTTATCCAGGCAATAGTAAGTTTTCCGATATGAGTATGTCCTTAGTTAACTCCCACTGGAGTTCCTGCCACAATCCTTGTCCTCTAGGAAGGGACTGCTCTCCGCTGCTCCACACCCAAGCGCAGC